>NC_135766.1:29226485-29684720 GCF_052425735.1 Oculina patagonica | reverse complement strand
AATATCTCGCTCTGTCGATGCTTAATGTTTGCAAAATCCATGTTGTGATCTTGTTGATGTACTTGTTGCACGATCTTCGAATAAAAATCAAAAGTACGGACTGCTTTTCTGTGTTCCTAAATTCTAGTATTAACAAAGGTCACTAAAGCGTACCGAAGAGATCATAAGAGTTTATTGCCTAAAACTATACAAGACTCGATACTATAAAAAAGCTTTTTCATTATTACAGGTATTGTGCAATTAAGTTTTCTTCCACTTTTTAATATTCCCAAATTGTTCAAATACAAGATAAGTGCCAAATATGATATTCCTGATATTAGCTAGTACCCTGATATATTAGCTCGAGGGCCAGTACCACATATTCCCTCACTTGTTGCTCCATGAATTAATAAAATGTATCTACGCAGATCTCAGCGGATAATGATTAACGAGTCGCTATCCAAGCCCTTTAACCTAGAATGGGGCGTGCCTGTCTGGGTCCGCTATTGTTCACGTTGTACACGAGTAAGCTTTTTGAGATCATTAAATATCATCTGCCCACGATTCACTGTTACGCTGATGATTCACAAGTTTACATCTCATTTAGTCCGAATGACAGAGCTGAGCAACTTGCTGTGGTGAGGAGTATGGAAGACTGCATCAGAGACATTCGTTCTTGGATGTTGAATAATTATCTTAAATCAAACGATGACAAGACTGAATTCCTCATTATTGGTACACCACAACAGCTGGGAAAGCTAGACAATATCAGTATTCGTGTGGGTGACTCAGATATCCATCCTGTGCCAATCGCGAGTAATCTTGGTTCTTGGTTTGATTCTAGGCTGTCCATGGCAACACATATCACAAAAACCTGTGCCTCTTCGTTTTACTATATCTATAATATCCGTCGGATCAGAAAGTATCTTTCACAGCAGTCAACTGAGACTCTCGTCCATGCATTCATAACAAGTCGCCTTGACTACTGCAATGGTCTTTTATATGGTCTACCAGATTGCCTGTTAAATAAACTGCAACGAGTGCAGAATGCCTGCGCCAGACTGATTTTTAAAGAACAGAAATTTTGCCATGTAACGCCTTTAATCTATGAATTGCACTGGTTGCCGATTAGATACAGAATCGAATTTAAAATACTTCTAATTACTTTTAAGATTCTTAATTTTTTAGCGCCTTCTTATTTATCATCTCTTATTTCTCTTAGGCTCCCCTCCAAATATAATTTTAGGAATTCTAGCGATAAACTTTTACTTAGCTATCCACGTTTTAAATCAAAAGCCACACTAGGTAACCGTTCTTTTACCTGTGCTGCACCGAAACTTTGGAACGCGCTTCCATTTGACATAAGAAGTGCCAACACTGCTAGTATTTTTAAAGCTAAGCTAAAAACACACCTTTTTCGTCGTGCATTTTTATCATAGTCGTTTTTAAATTATATTCTACTTTTAAGTATTGTAATTTTTGCTTTTTAAAATCATTGTAAGTTTACCTTTAATTGTACTTTTAGCTTTTTAAATTCATTGTAAGTTTACTCTTATATTAATTGTAATTTTAGTTTTTAGCTTTTTTATTCCGTTTTTAATCTTGTAATGCGCATTTGAACATTTTAGATATGAAATTTGCGCAATATAAATGTTATTATTATTATCATTATTATTATTATTATTATTATTATTATATAGCATATAGTTTTACTTCAACAATACTTCACACATACCTTGCAGCCAGTACTTCGCCAAAAGCTCAAGAATACATAAACTATCGTTAGAAAGAAACAGCCGTCGCGTTATCATCCTTAAAATGCACAGAATACCAAACCAAGTAATTGCAGTAACAAGATAATACATATCAACAAAGGTTAACGTGATCTTTGTTTGAACTCTCATTGTTATGTTTTTGTTGTTAGAACTTGCCCCCTCCCCCTTGGTGACTTTTTTGTCTGCGCACGTGAAATTTTTAAAAGAGACATGCTCGTGTGCGACTTGAAACCTTGAAACCACACAGTTTTTGAGTCTAATGCTTGCGTGCGCTTTGCGCATGCGCATTAGACTCTTTGTTATATGAAAAAAGCAGTTAGCAATCCCAAGGGAATGGTTCGGGATCGATAATCGTTCGCTGTAATGTAGAAAACAATGATCAGCTGCAAGAACGGACTCCGTACGGACACGCACGATTAGTTTCAATTAAAAACAGCCAATCAGCGACACGTGTTCCCACGCATAATTAAAAGTTCTTTCTCAAGTCACGATTATTCAACACTTGAACAGGACGTAATAATTTTCCAGTTAAGACATTTGTAAGCTTTTTGTGAAAATAAATCTTCGTTTTCAGTTCAGTTAAGCACTTGTGTTTTCGTCTTGCTTAAAAAGCAAGACGTCTTTGAGAAAAAATATTTCGACGGCGACTCGCGTTTATTTACACAATGCGACCAAATATTTATTTTGTTTTAAAAAATAGAAAACTTTACCTCGTATTTTGTATTTAAGTCATTCGAATTTTGACCAATTTTTTCTTTACAGTGCAAACAAAAACCTTCAAAAATAAAAGATGTACATGGATAAATGTAAATCAAGTTACGCGACTAAATCAAAATGCGTTTGTTTGGCCGCTTTGCAGTATTACACTGCCCCGGCCTTTGCCATACACTGAAATCGAATTTCATGCTTTTACGACTCTCAGAGATCTTAAGTTCTTCTTACAGCTAGAAAAATCATAAAATGGTTACATTGATATGGAAGTGATGATTCGCGAAATTTGTACATCATGATAAACAGTCTTCGCTCCTGTGTATGGTAGCTCGATAATAATTGCCTAGTTTCCAGCGTTCAAAAGGTCATCATTATATTGACGTGAGCATTTACACACGTTTTTAGGAAAATCTGTCACTAAGTGCTTACAGTACAATGGAGTAACAGTCACTATTTCAAGTGCTTTTATTGCAAAATCTGTTTCAAGAGTCATCATCAAAATGGTGGAAAATCTGAAAGAAAACGATGTGAAGTTCTTCAACCCTTGTTGTAATGAACATGCTTTTTGTAAATCGTCACGCAATCTTGTCCAAATGTTTAATCGTTTCTGCTTTTACGGACAATACGGAAGAAGTAACATCAACTCCTGTTCATACTTTAAATTTTGTGAAGCATATAACATTTATGACTGTTTCGTTTTCATCCATAATCATCCACGATGCCCCTAGCTTGCTATAAGCATTTTAAATTAAACTCCCGAACACAAACCTCTAACCAATTTTAACCGGCTTACGAAAACCGCGCAATCTGTATCACTATGCCATACGGCATTAGACTCATGTCACCCTTGGTGACCTATTTTTTATAACTATCTTCAACCCAATTTGTACCCTCTGAATCGAGTCTAGACAAGTCTAGACGTCAAAGCGAAAATTTCGTTTTTCTCAGAAAAATTAAAAATATTTGAAGGAAAAAACAACATATCGTTTTTAGTTTTAATAAGGACTACCTTCATGCAGAAGATGAGCGAAATCCCTGTGTTTTTAGCCTTGCCGCAAAAGACAATTTTTATTTGATTTTTCTAGAAACTTTCTCCTAATTTCTTTACGGTGAAAATACTCTCAATAAAAGATTCGTACAAGGGTGCACATATAGGTTTTTATACCATGCCATAGAAAATACAGCCAATCAGAATACAGGAAAGCCGTTGTATATTCGACGGTATTCAACCCAACCTTCCCATCGTGCGCTGCGATCTTATTCTCGATGAAATTTAGTGAGCGTATTTTCTATGGCATGGTATAAAATAGTTACACAACACTTTCTCGTGGTATACTATGGAATATCCCACTTGTCACTTGTATTTTCTTCGTATACACACTCGCCTAAAGGCTCGTGTGTATACCGAGAAAATACAAGTGACTCGTGGGATATTCCATAGTATACCACGAGAAAGTGTTGTGTAACTAGTATATACTGGCTGAGCATATTAGCCGCACCTGTAGTACCTAAAGGGGCCAGGTCACGGTATTTTAGGTATTTCTCTTTATTTTTGTTAGTTAAGAGCTCTAAACTTTAAATTGGCAGAACAAAAGTCCTTTATTGGCAAAATAACGGCCACATAACAAATAATGATGATTTTCGAGCACTGTAAACGACATTTTCATACAAATTGAGAGAAACTTGGAGAAAGTCGGGCCGACATTTTTCAAGTTTACCCAAACGCAATCCGTTTTAAACTTCTCGAATTTTGCCCATCCATGCTCCTTTTTGGCCTTTCTGTGTTTCTATTGAGTTCTTCTACAGTTCTAAGCCGTTATTGTAAAATTTCAGTTAATTCTATGGACGGTTGGTCAGTGCCGAAAATTACCTAAAATTGCGTGACATAGGCCTTTAATTATTATGCGACGTAAATGAAACCCTTGTGCTCGCCTTGCATATCTGAGATGTAGCTCAACATTAGAAGCTTTAGCGAGATGCATACATGATTCAAGATTTCTTGGTCCAGTTTATAATTGAACTACTACACTCAGTTTATTTTTTTGCATCAATTAATCTAGTATTCAGAAAGAAACAGCATTCGCTAATGACGTTGGCTGCAGACAATTACCAGAACTGTTCACACTATCTTGATGCCTCTTTAGCCCAAGGACGATTTTTACAGAGAGCTTTAATTCGTTAATACGAAATATCTTCAAGAAGGGATTTACAGTTGAATTAAGAAAAAGAAATATTACTGCTGATTCTCGCAGCACGAAAAGCCACTTTTGACCACGGCAACCAGAACAGTTCGCTTCAAGAAGAATAGTCCATTTTACAGTTGCCTGCCAAGTGACCTGGCCTTTGAATGGTAGTGAGGCTGGAGGTGACCTTGCATTGATACAAACCTCTCTGCTTTATCGTGTAAATGCAAACTAGTTTGCATCAAAACAGCATGATTAACACAACAAAAGCAGTGAGGTCTGTATCAAAGCAAGGTCACCTCCAGCCTCACTTCCATTCAAAGGCCAGGTCACTGAGCAGAAAACTATAAAATGGACTATTGCTATAAAATAAGGTACTAGGGAAAGGACTAGAAAAATCAAAATGATGAAGGAAATTGTAGCAATTTTTCTCTACATTTGCGCAGTATTTCGTTGCCTCATGTCGCGAAGTGTTAGGTTGGTAGGCATGGATGCTTCTCTTTGTAAATCAACACGCGAGCGTTTTCTCAAAACGAAGAATATTTCCAGATAGGCTAGAGTAGACGTTGCAAGGGGAAAAGTCGTGTGCAAATGTATGTCTATCGTAATATAAATATCAATTGAAATTTCAGCAAGTTGGAGTGAGGCAAATATCGAAGAAAAGACCACGATGATCGAGTTGCAGAAGACAAGTTTCCTTGGCTTGACTTTACGAAGATAGAAATGAGGGTAAACAACAGACACGAAACGATCCACGGACATCGCCGTCACCAGGAGAATAGAACTGTTGACTCCAATGTATCCTAGAACTTTGACAATATCTCCGTCTTTAGGTATGTTTTTATCCGCAAACACGCACAAAAAACGCATCACCGCTTCTCCAGCGCATACCACAATACCAACAAACAGATCAACAGCAGCAATGAACGCCAAAATTATGGAGAACTTTTTTTTGAAGCAGCGAAGTGGGTTTCTGTACAAAACGATCAAGATTATGGCATTTGGAACAGAAATTGCTTTAGACAGCAATACAAATGGTATTGCTGTTCCAAGGCAGAGAGATTTCTCAAAACTTCGCTCCATGTCGATTATAACACATTTCGAAGGATATCGCTGAAACACTGGGTTTTGTAACAGCCTAGGATGCCAGAAAGTGCGTGTGTTTTCTTCGTATCTTGATATATGTTCCGGAGATGTGTTTCTGTTCGGAGTGGAACAGTCTAGAATGCCAGAAAGTGCGAGTGTTTTCTTCGTATCTTAATATATGTTCCGGAGATGTATTTCTATTCGGTCTTTCCGCTTACTGAACTAATATTTTCTTCCTGATCACTCTTAAATAAATATCAGTTTCCAGTTTTCTTGAATTATTGAACAAGCAATCAAGTTTCGACGGGATCTTGAGAATATGACCGACACAAACAAAATAAACACATGCAAGATCTTTAAAGAGCCAACCGCAAAACGAACAAGTCCACGAGCATGCACTATTCAGCAAGTAGATTTTATTTGGCCGTGGTTATGAAATGTGAAAACTTTTTTTCGCTGGTTGTAAACACAAGCATAATCTCAAGCAATAAGCGCAAAAGAAAAACGAATACACTAAATCTTTTTAATTTCTTCTGGTAGAAATGATTTTAAGCATAATCACAACAATGCGATAATTTTGCTGGAATAATCACAATTGTATTTAGTAATAATAATACTTGGCTTCACACTAGAAGCTAAGTTAGTTTCAAGTCAGCACTTAAATCAAGTGCACTTAAAAATCTTAAGTCGTATTTTACAAAATCTGGCTTCACACTTGATGACTAAGTATATTACTTGAGGTACAAGCTGTCAATCATCTTTCGCGGGGTAAAATCAGTCACGCATAATTATCACAAACACGATTGCACGCTTGTGAAATCATGAGGCCTTTGCAAAAGAGAATAGTTTTTTGTAATTTCCTATTTATTTTGTCGTTACTTTTGACCCAAAGAATTTCAACATTACAAGAAATGCACAGGTACTTTGTTATTAACAAGTACGTGGAAGCAACGCAAAGGAACAAGCGACATCTTCTGCTTTTCTCAAGAATGGTTCGACAACGTGGTTTTCGGCAAAGAAATCGCCACAGGGCTTGGGCTTGGCCTCGTCCGCAAAACTGGTTTAAAGTGCTTTTAGCTAACCGAGACATGGATCCATTATAGAAAATGCATTTTCGTGTGACTCGTCCAACGTTCGAGGCTTTGTGTGATCTAGTCCGCGGAGACCTACAGAAGCAGCACACAAGAATGCGTTCACCTGTAAGCGTCGAAGAAAGAGTTGGCTTAGCGCTGTGGCGACTCGCAGCAGGGGATAGTTTCAAAAGCTGTGGACTGCAATTTGGACTTGGGATGTCCACCGCCAAAACTATCTGTGCCGAATTTGAACTTTCTTTACTCCGACTAAAAGACCGATTTATTAAGTTTCCACTGACGCGACAAGAGTTGAAGGAACTTATGGACGAATTTGAAGAGGAATACAGGATTCCACAAATAGTTGGCGCAATAGACGGTTGTCACATCGAAATAAACGCACCCCCAGATAACCACGAGGACTACTTCAATAGAAAGCAACATTACAGTGTCAATTTACAGGCCGTAGTTGATTGTAGTTTAAAATTCATTCATGTTAGCTTCGGGTATCCTGGAAGTATACATGATGCCAGGGTGTTACGATTAAGTGGCCTCTTCGATTTGGGAGAAAACGAACAAATTTTAACTTCGCCAAAGAAAATTGTCAGTGGCACTGAAATCCCCCCTCTCATCATAGGAGACAGCGCTTATCCGCTGTTGAAGTGGCTGGTCAAACCGTATCCTAACAGAGGGCATCTTTCTCCAGATGAACGTGAATTTAACAAGAAACTTACGGTGCTGCAAGATCTGTTGTCGAAAGAGCGTTTGGCATGCTCAAGGGACGCTGGCGCTTACTATTAAAGAAGGTTGAGGAGCAAACCAGAACACTCACTAAAACTGTTCTCGCTGCATGTGTTTTACATAACATCTGCGTTGATCACAGTGACTTGTACGACTGCAGCGACAGCGATTCAGATGACAGTGATTCTGACGGCGATTATGAAGGACCATTACAGGAGGACGGCGTTGAAGTGAGAGAAGCGCTTAAGAGCGAATTTTTTTGTAGACCGCGTGAAAACAAAAATATGCGGTACAAACTTCCAAAGTCATCTACCTTCATTTTTGGCTCAGAGATACCTTATGGTAAGTCGATAAACGTGGTGTATTTTTTTCGTTGAAATCTATTTTAATTTTCGAGAAAATATTCAGACACTGTGACGAGTGCCCGGCGACATAAAATGGCCGAAACGAGAGCGACGAACGTGGTCACAAGAACTTAGCTCATCAAAAGCGTTAATTGAAGATGACCTTTCTCAAGTTTGTATATTTGTACAGGAGGCATTGACGAATGTTATGAGTCTAAAATAAGGATAATCAACTGAACTAT
Organism: Oculina patagonica; assembly: GCF_052425735.1. Classification (NCBI taxonomy): domain Eukaryota; kingdom Metazoa; phylum Cnidaria; class Anthozoa; order Scleractinia; family Oculinidae; genus Oculina; species Oculina patagonica. The sequence goes on along the minus strand of NC_135766.1, from coordinate 29,676,589 downwards.
GAAATCCAGGCAGGCGTTTAAAAATCACCATTTTCTCATTGTTTACAGATTTCATTTTGGAGACGTTTTTCACGAAGTACTTTTCCTATGCGGTATAACTCGGATTCGCCTGAAACTTCGGCTTAGATAAGTAGAAATGATGTACTTTTTAATTATATAAAAATTTGCTCTGGGCTTTTGATTTTATCCAAGAAATAGACCGTCCTACTTCGAAGAAATCGCTCGACAGTGACTTATGTAAACAAAGCAAATAATCGAATTACGCAGTACACTTTCTCTTAATATAGCCAAAATTCGAACACAATCTTATCATTTAGCTACACACGAGTTTATTTATTAATATTTTACTCTTACCTTGCAAAAGCAGTGGTAAAACATTGTTTTTCCCCATTCTTGACATTCTTTTATCGGCAAATTGCACGGGCAAGCGGCTATGTTGCTTATGATACAATCAGTCGCTATTAGCAAAGGCCCTCGTAAACATGGTATTTCTTGACAATTTTAACCACATTTCAGGTTTCATACAGCCATTCGTGCAAGGGACTTGATAACACGATGAACAGATTCACTTAACGACGTTTTAAGCCTCAAATGAGATGTTGTGAAATTCAAAGAACGGTTACATGTCATTGCTCGTGAACCCTCGTATTTGTCACGCAATGAGTCACGAACTCCCGGGGGGGTGGGTGGGTACTTTACAGGGGGCTCCCTACAAAGTCTGCATTTTTCAACTGCCATTTAGATACAGTCGACTCCCGATAACTCGAATTCACGTTTTAAAAGTTTTCTCATGCTCTCTTGTTCGTCCACATGTGCAACCTCTCACTCGGTCATAAAAAAGCCGCTTTTTGAACTCCATTTTCCCTTTTATTTATTCAATACAAAATAATCAAGATCAGTGTACAGACTTGAAAAAGCACTGCATCTAGCACCAACGGTACAGTAGTTTGTACAGGCTTTTTATTCCTGTTAAAATTATTATACTATTATACGGAACCCCATCTGGGCGTGGTAAAAGCTTTTCAATTTGACCCAGGAGCCGGATACCATTTCTATGTCTTATCAATGATCTGAAGACTGCCAACAAATCACGAGTATGTTTTACTTTAAGTGCAGCTCAAAACGGAACCTTTTTTGTTAAACTGACAGGCAGCCTGCCACGTCCTGAACACCCTATATGTGTGACCAAAATCCGTAACTTAACCATAATATGGGAGTTCACCCTTCCCGCTTCCAATACACAGAGGAGTCTGTCATAAACGTTTTTACTGTTATTCATTTTACTTTGGGGGGTGATCAACTTATCAGTACGAGATTACTAGGAACGTCCCGCACACTTTTAACGGGATCGCGATAATGTTCGACTGCATTCACATAGGCCTGCATAGCAGGCGTCGGAAAGGGGGGGGGGGGGAGGGGGAGCTGGGAAGAGGGAGAGAAAGAGGGAAAAAACGTAGGGGGTTCTTAAGGCAAGCGTTCCCTCTTCCCCGTCTTTTTCCCTCCCCTTTTTACGCCTGCCGCGCAGGCTAGCATTCACTCGAATGCGGTGGTTCTGTTTCAGCATATTATTACGTCAGGAAAACGTTACATAATCGACATTTGTTATCGGACGGCACTAAGCTCGATTTTATATATATCCGTCACCACCGTTGCCAGAAATTATCAGACTAAAACAGAGAAAAAGAACAAATCACACTGTGTTAGGTTTCTCCTTTTTAAACTTAATCATATCGCATTTTATATAACCACAATATTAAACGGACTGAGAACTGACTTACAATAAACCCCTTCTAGCTCGAATTCGATGACGATAACGCTCATTCATGAACATAGCGCACTCGAGGCGTCACAGTTTCTATCCTTCGAAGCTTCACTTATTGGGTATAGTAATTTACGATTCCGATTATAATTCCATAGTTTCTGGAGGAAGAAAGTGGCATTTAAATTTTGAAAGAGTTTGGTCTTGAATATAATATTCATGAAAAATTGGAATTCCAGACAATCGGAAATCTGGATAATCGAGGTTCGACTGTACTTTCTATAGAAAATTAACAAAAATCGCAAAGACTTACCAGACCCAGCAGGGACAAATATGCCCGTACGTCGAAGGATCGTTCTCAAAAGCGCTTTGTTGATTCCCGGGGGGGACTCGCATATGAAAGTGACGGGGGTATAAATTTTTGATATTTGGTCTCACTTAGGGTCTTCCGCGAAAAAATAGCAATATTTTCAGCCAAAATGGTCTCGTTCAGGGTTATACACGCAGAAATATACAAATAGCAATTCTATTTTTAGTTTTTTGGAGGCGTCTAGGGGTCAAGAAAAGCTAGAGCCACACCCAGATTGTTCTCTTTTAGGGGTTCTTTTCAAAATTTCTGACGAGCATCCCCGTCCGTTTCATACAGTCCCCCCGGGTGTTGATTCCGCGGTCAGACTTGCGTGATTTCCCTTCTTTGGCATGCCTCAATAATTCTGCGGGAACGCGGCACCGTTGCGAACCTCTTCTCCATCCATTGCCCAGAGAAAACCGATGAGCTGGGCAGATAGTAATGTCCGAAATATTCAAAGGTACATTGAAGATTGATGCCGCGCTAAAATGATATGAACGCAGAGGGAGTATAACAGAACTTCTTTCCGCAGCTCGACTTCGCTTATCTTGGGAGCAGTATCCCCCAACTAATCTTTGAAAAGAGTAATTGATTTCCATTCTATACTCTGTAAAATTCTCTACTCATTAAAAGCACGAATCAACAAAATAAATTATCAGTTCTTGTTTGCTTTGGAAACAATGGCGCGACGCTCATTATATTATTAGAGCTGCACCTAATCTAGTTTATTTTTCCTTTCTGATTTGTAAATAGAATCTCTGATATTTAAAAATGCTATTTCCACATTGTTAAAACAAAAAATATGTGACTCCTTTCTTTAATCCGTGCCAGACCTTGACGTTAAAACCCCTCCCCAAAATAAAACCAAAAAATAAAAAAAATAAAAGTTACTTCGAAAAAACAAAACAACCAAAAATACAGCTGCAGTACTCCGTTAAAAATGCAACAACAACGGCAACAGTTACTCAGTGACCTTCCCCGTTTCAGGTTTAATATTTTTTTTTCTATAGTATCTTTATGTGTTTTTTTTTTTAACGTGAAAACGTACTTTCATCTACATATGCCGTGACTTTTTCGAAAGGGTTTTTAGACTTTTTATTACCCCGTTTATGTGCCATTACGTTTATATTAAGCCCCACCAAAACCACTTACGAAGTTGTATAAATCGAGGGATTATAACCGAAATTTTACGGTATTTCTCAAAGTACATAGCCCACCAAATTTAATTCAATGGGTAACCTCCCCTCAAGTGACATATCATTGCGTGACAGATGTCAAGCCACCATTTTCGCTCTAGTTGATTTTCTGCAAAAACAACGGCCAAAACGCGGTTTTTAAACTGTGAAGCAAGTTTCTTCTATGAATTGGCCGTTTTCACTAAATGTGGTTGGAACTGTGAAGACCGGAATGCGGTGGGTTTTTTTCAAGGACCTTCTGGCAAAGTTATTGCTGATTTGAAATTCTCGGGAATTCTGAATACTGTGATTTGGTAAACACCGTTCGAGTGCTGGTAACGTATTTGAAACAAAAGTAGGATACAAAGCAATCTTCAACGAATTGTTACGCCAGGTAAGCTAAATATTGAGTTTTGGATCAAATAGGGTGTTTAATAATAATATTTTGTCGGAATTTTGGCTTTGAGAAGGGAAAGCGTAATTCGAGCCTTATTCGATTATTTGCGGTTGTTGACAAGTCGGTGTTGTGATTTCGTCCAAATTAAAAGGGGAAGTTCTTCGTAGCAATTAAAAGCCCTAGGCTGATTTTTATACCATTAAAAAGAACATCATTTCCGCTTATTAAAACCCAAGTCTTAAGTGATTCTGAGTTATACCGCATAGGAAAAGAGTTCTTTGAAAAAATGGTCCAAAATGAGATTTTTAAGCAATCAAATTTTTGTAATTTTTAAACAGGCTCTAAATATTCAAATCGATCTTTGCAATGCGGTTCTTAGACTCAAATCGTTTGTTAATGCCTCCTTAACATATACACAAAATCGAGAGAAGTCTGCTTTATTTTGCGCTTGTTAGCAGCATCATTCTTATGCTCTTAATCGTGGTATGAAATTCGACCATTTCATGGCAGTCGGCGGGCGTGACAGTTTTAATTTTTTTTCTGCCCAACAAAGATAGCTCTTAAAGAAAAAATCATAGCACGTTGATCGACTCACCATAAGGTATCTCTGAAAAAAAAATTGAGGTAGGCTTGTTTAAAATTTTGTACCACCTCTCACTCGGTCACGGGAAAAATTCGCTCTTAAGAACTTTGTGTGGGATAACTTGTAGTTGATTTGAATACGTTGCGTTCAGTAACAAGTTATTCCGAACAAAAGTCAAAAATGCTTGTCTCCTTTCAGAGTGAAACGAGAACTAATACAAGCGGTAGTGTGTTCATTATTTAATTCGTTGAAATTTAAAGGGTTTCTTTTTCACGGTAGATTTACTGTGTCTTTCACAACGCGTGTAATTACGACAACTCTTAAAAATGGTTCAAAACTGTAACAAGCGGACTGTGTGGACTTTATCCACTAAAAGTTAGCTAAAGTTGAACTTATCAAACGTGAACAGATGAATATTTAAAGCTTGAAAATCGTTTCTGTTATAAGCACAATTTTAGAATGAGTTTCAAAAACGTTGTTAAATTAAAGTTCAACTCAGTAAGTTCAAATGACTAATTTTCAGAAAAAAACGAGAACAGTACATGAACAGAGTTAAACTGTCTCTATTGCGTCAACAAATCCTTCATTAAATCTTTAAATCCGGATAAAAGGGATGTTGTTTCCTCCATTTGCATCCTCTGATTCTCTTGCAACATTTTCATTGACTTTTCAAACCTTTCATTTTCCTGTTGAAGGCTTTTCTCCCACATTTCTGTGAACGCACTCCAGTCATCTGTGCCAACATTCTCGTCACTTTTTCCTCGTTTCTTCTTCCGTGATTCCTTACCACGCGCCTCGTTGCATCCACGTTTCATGCCAGCACTTGTTGAAGGTCTGTCTTCGTTTTCCGAGCTGGCGGTACTTGCGGAACATTCTTTCCTTTCCCTTGCCCCTGAAGAAGTGGGTTGTGGAGTACTTTCGGCATCGGATGCACTTGGTACAATTGAAGAACTTTCAATTTTCATCTTGGCGGGATCCACGCTGTCACGGTAGCCCATTGTTTGGTCAAAAATGCTGTAATAGGGAAAGTTCTCTTTGATTTTATTCAGGCCTTCTTCGCCAGTTTTACTTGATTTCAGCTTAAGCTGTTTAAATTCGTATTTCAAATTTTGCTGTCTCTTCCTAACTTGCGGCAAAGTACGCTCACTTCCATCACAGCTGCTCTTGAAGTTCTCGTAAATCTCGTTCCAAATTACTGCGCGCACTCTGAGTACGTTCCAAGTGCACTTAGACTATACTTTAAGTTCTAGTGTGAAGCCAAGTAATAATACTAAAGTTGTATAAAACGTTGTTAATTGCAAGGTGACATGCAAAACATACATAACTAAAACAACTGCACAAGTCGTATCACCAGAAAATATATACCTCTTATTAATCGAGTTCGAGGTCCGTACTGTAAAATACGGACCGAGTTTTTTCCCGTCTGTTTATGGCCCAAGCGCGAAGCGCGCGGGCCATAAATAGACGGGGAAAAACGAGGATCCGTATTTTACAGTACGGACCGAGAAAACGAGGTTAATAAGATATTTATTATATCTCTCATTCTGGAGAAAAAAAAACATTTCAAGTCAAGCGTGCGGGAAGCGGTTTCGTTTGACTGACGTACGTCAAAGGCGAAAGGACGAGTGAATTTCATTGGCTTTCGTAAACAATTCGGCCGTTTAATAGCTCGATTTATAAGCGTATAAACATAATTTGAATCCAACCTTCACTACTTTATTTCTGCAATTAGATACAGTGCAAGTTTCCTTTGGAATAACTTCTTAAGTTCTTTGCTTGGCAACGAAAATGCCGCGATTGACAACATGTTTTAGCTTATCAAACTTTCGAAAACTTATGGCAGTGTTTCTAGAAAATACTGAACAAGAAAACACGTATAAAGCCGGTGAGTTTGAAGGAACTACTTAAAAAAAGCCTCAGATATCGTCGTCCACGTAATGCTAAGCTCTTTAAGGCGGCGTTGAATGCTTCGTTGAAAGCTTGAAATGCTGTCTGGCTCGTACTCGGCTCCATCGCATTTGCGTACGTCTTTGAAAAACTTTCCGAGGAGCTTATCGAGGACGCCAGCAGGTATGGTTTGTACATGAAATGTTCCATCAGTCTGCTCTTGACAATAATTTTCGAACCGTTTCCATTCACTTTTCGTCTTTTTGACCGTGTTTACAGATTTCTCGGCACTGATGAAACTTTCAAGTCTTGACTTGAATGCTGCTCGGGTTGCTTTTAGTCCGCCACATCAGGGACGTTTTCTCCTTCCAACAGATCACAAAAATTGAGTTTAAAGTTCGGTAGCCCTCCTTCGCTTCGCCTTTGTTCCTCATTTTTTTCCTCTGACTGCAAACGTTGTAGAAAGTTTTGAAAATCTTCTTCGCGAGACATTTCAACTTGCAAAGACGTACGGCATCAGGAGAACTCTCAGTCAAATTTCGCGGGCCGTACTGCAGAATACGGCCCGTAAAGTTGACCAATCACAGCGTGCGTACTATCTCAGAGATATAATAAAACTATAATGAACGATTATTGCGCTGGTAGGATTTTGCAGGAAAGCTAGCAGGGGGTAGTAGGATTCCTGCAAAGACAAACCAATCAAATTTCTTATCTCTTGTGACGTCATCGTAAGGCTCTTGTGTCAATCGATAATCTCACCTCTCGTTTTCGATCGCATTTCGAAGTGAGACGGTCGTGGCTAAAAGCTTTTTATTATGCCGGCTAAGAGTAAAAAAAACTACAAGGGTCGAAGTCTTAATGTATTGAGGTATATTGAAAGCTGTGGCAGTGATGAAGATATTGGCAGCCTCATTCCGTCTAATCTTGCCGCGGGTGCAAGGCTTGCAGCCCAAAATGAAAGTCAAGCACACGATGAAAAAACAAGCCGAACGTACGAGCTCCGGCTCATGGCTTTGGAGCAATTTGCCGAAAAAGAAGGCGACGATGCTGTGTTGTTTGGGCCAAACAAGAGGCCGTTTTTAGCTGCAACAATCCAGACTTTTATGCGTAAGTTTGTGTGATAATTTTTGTCAATGCACGTTATGTACACTGCTTAATGCATCGACACTTTATACAAATTTGGACAACGTAAAGATAGACATCTTTTAAGATTACTTTGGTGAATGGCGTCGACTGTTATTTTGTTTGAGCTAAGCATTCAAATTTATTTGAATTAGATTTAGAAGTGTAAATAACATTTCTCGGTATATTAAGAGCAAGATGGAGGTACAATTTTCGTGCTATTTGATTTTCAGTTACATTTATCGATTGTAAGCACAATGAAACGTGTGACAGGTCAACATTCAGAGACAGGTAATACGGAAGGGTCTCAACGTTCATCATTTGATGAGTTTCCAACTCTGTGTGCACAGTCAGTCATGCATACTCAATGACCCTGTTATTATTCTAGGTCTTCTAGACTCAGCTAAAACCAAAAGCAAAGCAATTACAATTGCCAATTACAGTATTTTTCATCTTAATTCAGCATTGGACAACAATATCCTTATACCTACTTGTGAAATAAGCTCAATCATAAGCGACATGCCTAATGGCATGTTGCTGAATCTTTTAACCCTTGTTTATTTCAATTTATGCTGGTTCATACTAGTTGTGATTATTACATGCTACTTAATCACAAGCACTGTCTTAAATGAAAAGGTTACACTTTCTTGTGCATCACACTTGTTTTTGTTATTTTGCCCTATGTTTCTAAGAAATGATTTTTATTCATTACTTTTTAAAGCTTTATGATTAGACATTATTTTAAAAGCGTATGGATCACTTAAGTTAATTCTTCTGTACTGTGAGAGACAAAACTATCCATTTTCCCCTTGCAGAAGTGTTGCGTGAAAGGAAAGGCAAGAGGCTAGGAACACTCCGCTGCCGTGGCCTTAAACCTCCAGCTGTCAGAGGTCATGCTGCAGCTTTTACCTATTGGTTCAATGTGTTTGGACATACAGGCCCTGACAGCCAATCTGTTGAAGTTTCAACAGATGGGACCCAAAAAGTTATTCCCAAGGGAAATCCCATGAGTTCAGCAGGTAAATTATTAAGTCATGGTTGTTAAATTGCTTTGTTGGAATGTACATACGTAAGGTAGCAAATAATTCTATACAACTTCAATAAAATTTTTAATCACGTTTTGATAAGTTACTCACTGTGCCATTTTGGTGGTCGATCGCAAAACAGACTGCAATCTATTTCTTTAATGAAAAATTGCTAAATATAGACCTTACTCCACAATAAAAACACAAGCACACTTACTTCAAAAGTTGAAACGCAGTTTTATTTGATACGTATCTCCAAATTCTTGTTGTTTGCAAGCGAAATTGTACTGCATTTCGCTTCTCGGTGGATGAGTCAGTGAATTTTTGACCAGAGCTATTACTTTGTTCAAGTACGTCCGTCATGTAACATGCCCCAAATGGAAGCCATTTTTGTCTGTTTACGAACGCGAACACAGCTTTGTTTGAGATTTCAAAATGTTGGTAAGCTGTCGGCTTGTGGACAGTGTAGATTTTTTTAAAGTGGGAAGTAAAAGTTTCGCTTATTCTGAATAATATATTCTGGATATGACAATCGTACTCGCCAAACCGGGCGAGTGATCCGTGATTTGTACTCGCCCGACAGTTTTCACACTCGTCTGGGCGAGCGGGCGAGCGCTAATTTCCAACCCTGTAAAAATAGAAAAAAAATGGCAGAAAAATAGTGGCCTGCAAAACAAGGCTCACAGCCCGCAGCTCATGGCTCCAACTCGCAGGCTCCCACACTAGTTAATCTCTCATAATTTGCTGACTTTCAATTCCAATTTTATTTTGTTTTAGAAAAGAGTTGTTAGTCAATATAACTGAAATGTAAATATTCAAGATGTAGTAAATAATGTAAATAAAGTTTTGATAAAGGTCATAACATATTGCTGTACCTCTCAATTTGCTATTGTTATTTAGCTGTGAAACAGACAATAAAACAGCTTGTCAGGAGGGCATCTCGCCCGACAAGAAGGGACACGAGGCAAGGAAGGGTGGCATATGAACCTAAAAAGGCCCCTCCATTTACACTTCAGCAGTTGGCAAGAATGCGTCAATACTGTTTGAGGACAATTGAGGTATCTATGTATTAATTTAATCTAAGAGATTCTTTTAGTATGTACTAAAATATACGAATTATGTACCAGGCAGTTCTTGTAATATATGGTAATTATCTCCTCTCAGATTTTTACCGTATTTTCTCGATTAAACGCCCCTGGCGTTTATTTCAAACTTAGCCCGATAGGGCCGGCGTTTATTTGATTTTAGGAGTTTTTGCATGCCCTATGTTTCTAAGAAATGATTTTTATTCATTACTTTTTAAAGCTTTATGATAAGACATTATTTTAAAAGCATATTAAACCTTTAATAATTGTTTAAGGGGTTTATTTTCAAATACAGCTTGGAGACCCGGCGTTTATTCTTGGCCCGGCGTTTAATCGAGAAAATACGGTACACACATATGGTACCTAATTTGACTACCATACATTTGTATAATTTTTTTTTAAAAAAAAAAACACTTAAGTGAGCGGCACATGCACAGCAACAGATCTTGTCAACTTGCTCTATTTTCTCCGACCGGTTGCGTCTGATCATAGTAGACTTCATCAGGGAGTTTCAACAAGATACTTAAAGGAACTTATTTATACCTATGCTATAGAGTACAAATCATGTTCCAAATTGGATGTGAACAGCAAAAAACAAACTTGTACAGAATTGCATACAGGATATGACTAAAATACTGCAAATGTGCATGCAATGTTTAATTTTGGGTATTATACATACTACCATACATTTGTATACCTGCCAACTCTCACGTCTTTGGCGTGAGTCTCACTCCTGCGAGTTGAAAACTTCGATCTCATGCTTACAAACCAATTTCTCATGCCTAATCGAAAAATGTGAGTTATTACAACCACAAACAACAAAAAACACAGAGTTTTGACAAAAAAAAGGATTGGGAAGGAGGTTGTGTTTGGCAAAACACGTCCACACAGTGGGATCGCCAGGATATGTTCGGAACGTCATCGGAATACTTTGGACGTCTTCGGAAAAATTCGGACATTGTCGCTTCGTCTTCAGAAATCCTGGCACTCTGAGGATAAAAATCTCACAGCTTTGATCCAGAAAAAGTTGGCAGGTATACATTTGCTAAATCAAGCCCTGAGGCTGATATACTGCTGACCTAAAATTAAACAAATGTTCCTGATATCATGTTTTTATGCATATAGTTCTAATTTATTATTTTGTTTTAGGGTATGCGTGGATTATGGCTTTGGGTTGTTACCCTATTTTCATTTGCCCTTTTCCTAAGAGGGGAGGAACCTCTACGCCTTAAACTGCGTCATTTGAGACTTCCTCAAAACTATGCAGGTTTGAAATAGTCTGTTTAATTTTATTATCTATTAAATCATTAAGAAATGTTTGACTTTTTTTGCTGTAACTGTATGCTATTTGATTATCATTCCTACAAGTTGGAAAGAAGAGAGAAAAAGAGAATTAGGCAAAGAGAATCTAGTATAAAAAGGCTGTATTTATGTTTGTATTGTAATTACCACACAGTCAAGTGACCCTACAATAGTTGTTTTCAGCCCTACAATAGTTGTTTTGCTCAGAGATGAATGACAAAGGGTAGTCACATCGAGAGTTCATTAACTATATAGCAAGTCAATTTATTTATTATGTCAAGATATGGTCAGATATGTAGGTAACGGAGCTATCATTAAGTTTTCAACCACCCATTGGCTGCAACATTTCACTAAAACATTAATTGTTAGTAATTTGTTTGTTAAAAGTAACCATCAGCCGTACCATCCAGTCATTAATGAAATAAACTCAGCCGTAACAAGTTTCATGGGTTACGGCCCTTAATGACAGACTAAGACTATACAACATTCTTATAATATATAATTTACAATTAATTCTAGTTAGAAACGTTTATTGGATATTAATATATTATTTTTATCTTCAGCTGACTCTGGTAAAATGCCACAAAGGATTGAGGTCAAAATCCCATGGTCCAAAGCAGACAAAAAAGCAAAAGGTGACTTACAGTACAATAATGCAGGTTAACCAACCTAAAAACAGGAAACTGTTTCTACCCTGTATTTATTAGCAGCAATTAAGGTAGTTGTTTGTCTCATCACAGGCGGCCAAAGCTCATGATAAGAGGAGTTAAAATATTGCTATTGTTATCTCGTTTCCTTGGGGTGATCCGAGGCATTTTAAGTGGAAACCCAAAATGTCATAACTAGCTTAAAACGTCTTGGATGCTACCAGTCGAGAGTCAAGTTTCACATACCGTTTATGTTATAATTTTTAACTCCTCTTATCGTGAGCTTGGGCACCTGTGGTCTCTCATGCAATGACAATACATTTACCTAGTAAGTTAATGTACACAGGCATTGAATATAATTTTGTATACAAACAGGTTATACTATGGCGAATCACACAATCTTACAATCTGGTAATAGTGTTATTTACCTAAATCTTGTTTCAGGTGTGACACTTTCTCTTTGGGCTAACCCTTTAAAGGCTGTGACTAAAAGTGGGACGGGGACTTGGGGACTGGGACGCGGGACGCGTGTTTGGGACGTGGGACGCGTGGGCTGGGACTCGGGGACGTGGGACGTGGGGACGTGGGGACGTGGGGACGCGGGGACGTGGGGACGTGAGGACTCGGGGACGTGGGGACGGGGACGTGGGGACGCGCAAACGAAAAGACTAAGTTTTCTGCGTTTAATGTAAAAAATACAATTTTCGGTCTTATTTTTTTAATAGCTTTATTGGGAAACATACAAACAAGACATTGAACATTGAAATATGCAACATAATGTAAATAGATTGGGACAGAAACATTTCTCAAAGGGAAAAGCGCGAACGGAAGGTCCAAGGTTGTTCGTTTACCTCATTTACCGTGAGAGATCTAGTTACAGAATATTTCCAACGCGAATCTTAAACCTCGCGGGTAGCAATGGAGGACTTTCCCGGTAAGTACATACATGCTTTTCGTTGCTCTAATTCTTCACTATCTGTACTTAATCCTCGCTTATTTCGACGCTCAGGCATGCTTCAGGACAACCGTTGTCTAAACATTTAGGTGCCTTGTAGTTTTGAAGCTTTAAGCCAGTAATCTCACGGGCAACGAGATCCGTTGTATTTTTTGATAACGATCAAAGCAGTTAATAATTATTTGCTCAATCAGTGACACTCCCATGAAAAAAAAAACACCTATTGATAGGAACCATATTGAATTTTATTATAAATCCACCGTTTGTTTATAAAAGAAATTAAACTACGATCTCGACACTTTAATGATGTCATTTGTTTAGCACAGTACGCAAGTTCTAATTCTTTTCATGAGACTTATTTCATGCGTGAATAGCGAGGATTGAGGGCAGATAGTGAAGAATTAGAACAACGAAAAGCATGTATGTACTTACCGGGAAAGTCCTCCATTGCTACCCGCGAGGTTTAAGATTCGCGTTGGAAATATTCTGTAACTAGATCTCTCACGGTAAATGAGGTAAACGAACAACCTTGGACCTTCCGTTCGCGCTTTTCCCTTTAAGAAATGTTTCTGTCCCAATCTATTTACATTATGTTGCATATTTCAATGTTCAATGTCTTGTTTGTATGTTTCCCAATAAAGCTATTAAAAAAATAAGACCGAAAATTGTATTTTTTACATTAAACGCAGAAAACTTAGTCTTTTCGTTTGCGCGTCCCCACGTCCCCGTCCCCGAGTCCTCACGTCCCCACGTCCCCGCGTCCCCACGTCCCCACGTCCCCACGTCCCCACGTCCCCACGTCCCCACGTCCCCACGTCCCCACGTCCCCACGTCCCCACGTCCCACGTCCCCGAGTCCCAGCCCACGCGTCCCACGTCCCAAACACGCGTCCCGCGTCCCAGTCCCCAAGTCCCCGTCCCACTTTTAGTCACAGCCCCCTTTAAACCGTGAACTATGCCCAGTTACTGCCCTTTTTGTGTGGTTACTTGTGACAGGTTTGTTGATTTGTGATTGTTAATAGTGGATTTTGATGTTTTATATTTGTGAAGCAAAATATTCTGGGGTCGTTTAGAAGTCGTGTTGCTAATATCACACGATTTCTAATTTTTGATCATGAAGCTGATCATGAAGGTTTGTAGTTGTGCGATCATGAACAGTGCTCTGACAAATTTTTCCATTTTGCTCTTTCATCAAGCAGTCATGCAGTCATAAAACTCATAAAACAAGTATTTTTTTTAAAAAAAACTCCTTTTGATATTTGTCCTGCTTGTTTCTTACTCCATCTTTGCTTTATGTGAGGTATCTAATTAATATGTTTGTTATCTCACCTACAGGAATTAAAAAAGGTCAAAATTACATTTTCCCTCGTGTTGCTAAAAATAACCGAGAAGTTCTACCTTACTGTGCACGTGGTGTAACCACCTACCGGAAAACCTTTTTGGAGGTATATATACATGTCCTAATTACAAATGTCATAACAAACATACAGTAAATTTGAATGATTTGTTCAGATATTGATGCAATTAGCGTGATCAAAATATTTGCCCGATTAAGAACACTTAATAAGATGAATACGGGTATAGGGTACTGTGAGGATGTAAATATTACAAGTTTGGAACATGAGGATGCAAGGTTTTGTGCAATGTTATTAATTTTTTATTTCCATTCCTCTGCGACAGTATGATTGGAGTTCTGTTAGGCTTGTAGTTTTTTACCGTCATTCTCTGTCAATGCTACGGGACTGCTTCCAATTCAAAGTTCACTAGGCAGACTTGGCAATAGCCTTCCGTCAATCATGCATATTAGGACTGAGTAGACGTTTTTATGCCAATGTTTGTCGTGTAATGCAATCCTAGTCATTGCTGGTTTTTGGTCGTTTCTCTTTTTTTAGACAATGACAACTCAACCCTCCAAGTTTATTTTTTTCCTTAGTGGCCATTTGGCCACCAACTACTCAAGTTTGATCGCCAGTGAAAAGTTTTAGTCACCAAATTAAGCTGATGCTTTCAATCATTCCTCTCAATTTTAGTCGCCAGGCTGGCGACCTTGGTTCAAATTTAGTCGCCACCTCCAAAATTTTAGTCGCCATGGCGACTAAATTGATCTTAACTTGGAGGGTTGCAACTGATTCAGAGCAGTTCTTCCCTTTGTAAATAGTGGTAGCAAATTGGGAAAGTAGAAAACAGTGGCCTTTCAGTACTTTTCAGTTGTGCATTCAATATTTTGTCGCACGTCAGGAGAAAATCCAACAATAAGCATGCATGATTTATAGAAGGCTATTGTCAAGTGACTGCAAGTGAACTTTAAATTGGAAAGTCGCAGGTAGCTTTGAGAATGACGGCAATGGAATCATAATTGATATACTTTTTCATTGTTTCAGATGTCAAAGAGCCTTTTCAACAAAGAGTTTACTACTCACAGCATTCGACGGTCTGCAGCCCGATGGGCTGCTAGGTGTGGAGCCAATGACAGCTCTATCAAAAGGGCAGGCAGATGGTGTGTGGATCATTCAATCATTTTGCATTTTAATGTCAATGTTTAACATCTGCAGTCTGCTGTATGTTTAACATACACTCACACTTTGTGACATTTTATCTATCAATAAGTATAAGATAGTACTTAGTATTATCTCAAGAGTTGCCACAAATAAAAAGATGTTAGAGATATGTGGGGGCTTAAGGAGTGGTTATTATTTATGGGAAGGGGAAGGGGTTGGTGAATAGGAGAAGGCAACATTAGAAACTTTTTATGCCCCCCCCCCCCCTTAAGGCACAAGTCAACTTTTTTGAAAAAACCCTCCCCTCCCCCTTCCCCCCCCCCCTGCCGCAATCAACAAAGGATCAAAAACTAAGTACTTATCTCTGTTCATTGATTTCCCTACTTCAGTGAGTTCAAGGCTGGTTTTTGTTTATTTGGTACCTCAAGGGCTAAGTATATTCTGAGGGGCTTATAATAGGAGTTTTTTTGCATTTTGAATTTGGGGGACTTACATATTTGGTGGGGCTAATTTTAGGAATGTTACGGTATCCCTCGATCATTTTGAATACAATTTTACATTGTTATGTTATGAATACTGTATGTGCATTCGTTCCCAGATAATTTTGTGCAGTAAAAATACAGTCATTCTATTGGTCATTGTTTTGGTTGTGAATGAGAAGGGCAGAGGGGGGAGATTTAAAAGAGAGGGGCTTAAAAAAGGGGGGCTTATAGAGGATTAATGACAGTTGTTTTTGTATATTTTATAATGTTTTAATAACTTAACTGATCTATGTGTACTGATAGCTGTTTCACTTGACTTTTTAGTTGAGATCACAATGTAAGTAACTTTTTCATTACATTTTTCAGGAAATCCAACAGTTTTGAACTGTACACTCAAGATGCAAGGGCCGAGATGATTAAGGAGCATCACGATGGTCAGCCAGTGTTGGACCACAAAATGTGGCTGTTCAAACCCCTGAGATAATAGGCCTTATATGCATGATAACGTCATAAGCTCAAAATTCACCACCAAGCCTTGTTTACGCAAATTATGCGCAACCTTTCGCCACCTTCATGCAGTTTTCACGTGGGTATTCTTTTCATCTTTGCTGCTTTGGGAATTCGTTCATGATAATATTTACAAGTTTGCGCTTTAAAAGCAAGTCTTGGTGGTGAAACTAGCCAGGTTGACGTAAACATGCATAAGGGCTATTGTTTTGCCCACTGGGTGTACCGTAATGATTCAATTTAGCGACCTCCTTCAAATAAGCGCCCCCTTCCAAATAAGCGCCCCCTTCGAATGTGTTTTTGTCAATAAGCGCCCCTATTCCAATAAGCGCCCCCATTCTAACGAACGCCCCATTCTTATAAGCGCCCCTATTCTAATAAGGTCCCCATTGTTGATAACTGCCACTACTGAAGTCATTAACGTCGAATAGATAAACTCATGAACCATCACCGTACCATACATATATATATTTATTGCTTAAATAAACAATTCTTTTTGAAGTAAGTGAACCTTCAGCAATTTGTTACGGTTACAGTTTTTGTTATTGTTATTTAATTCAATACTTATTGATGTTTTGTTTTGAACATTTGGTTGTTTCTCAAAAAATTAAATTAGCGCCCTGTCCCGAATAAGCGCCCTGTCTCGAATAAGCGCCCTCCCTTGAGATGCCAAAAGTAAATAAGCGCCTCGGGCGCTAAATCGAATCATTACGGTAGACCAGAGAGTGGTTTAATGATGGTGTGATCATGTTAAGTTTTTGTTTAGTTTTGGAAATTGTACTTAAAATGCAAAACAATGATCATGGCCACCTATAGTGTAACAGCTCATGACACAACTACATCAAATACCCTTTATATCTGTCATGTCAACAGGGGCATGAACTTTTGTCAGAATATTGTTCAAATTTCTACTTGACCATTAGGATTATCATACATAAATTGATCCACTAGCTGTCAGGATCAAGAAAAATAATCCAACAATTTAATATTACTTATAACAGATTCTTTTTCAGTAGTAGATTTAATAATTTGGGTGATTAATTTTTATAGTTTTAAACAGGAGTTAAACAATATAATCACTTTTGAGGGTGAATATTGTTTAATAGAGAGATAAATCAACAATAGTCATGCGTGTGACAGACAATATTTGATGGATTATAATTAACAATATTTTTGGAGTTTTGTATATATGTAATTTTTTTTAATTATTCAATTTTATTAGAATTAAATATAACTTTTGATTACTTAATAATTTGTAAAACAGTGGGCATGCACATGAAACTTAAATGGAAAAGGAGCCTGAAAATTGTTCATACTTATAAGTTGTATTTTTTTTAGAGAGTATATAGTCAAACCTGCATTAAGACAGACACCCTTAGGGAATGCTGTAGTGTCAGGTTAATAGAGATGTCCGCTTGATAGCGGTGTTGTTTTCAACAAATAATGGAAATTAATTTTTAATGCCAAAGCCTTAATAAAGGGTGTCTGCTTTAAACAGGTTTGACTGTTAATTGGCCCTGTTTGCACTAAGTTTGAAATATATTTATTGTTTTCCAGTTAGCCATTTTGTCATTTAAGAATAAGTGGCATGGCTAACATAGCATTGTCAGGCTTAGAGTTTTGTTCTAATCCTTTCTGTAGGTAAATACCCAATGTCTGTCACATTCCCAAAGATTTTAAGTCACTTGTCATAAATTTATTATTGTAAAGCAGTTGTGATATATTTTTCTTATAAAGTGATAATAAACATTTCTTTATATAGAAAAAGGTGGATAGTGACTAGAGTAGAAAATTACCCGTTCAACCTCGCCAACAGACCTCCCTAATTACTAGGAGGGATTGAAATGCTAGAGGCCAGAGCCATTGACTCCTGGAGATTTTGTCAAAAGTGGCCCAGTCGCAACTAAGCAACTTAAAATTAAGTCTGATTTTCTGAAAGTGAAACTGTTTTCTGTGTGGTCGAACATCTAATTTGCACCGACATGTGTTACACATACTTTTATTTAAATCGACCTTAGGCTGACTTATGGTTGTTTAAAATACAACTTTATCTTAAGTTGCTCTATCCAACTAACTTTTGTCCACATTGAAAATGAATGAGCCGTTAAACAATCAGTATTGCATTACAACATGGGTTTTGTGAAAAACGATAACTGAAAAATTACTAGAAATGTTATAAAAATACAGTGTTCAACCGGAGTTTAGCTTTAAATGTTCTCCATGGAAGAATCTCATTTAAAAGTCTTGGGCATGATACTTGGAAAACCTACCTCATATAGGACGACAAAGGAGGATGGGGGTAACCAATTACCCCTGAATTTTAAATTTTTAAAATGTGAAAAAGGGGCAATTATTTTAGTTACAGTGTCATAAAAACCTTATTTAATGACATGCGAATTACTGGCCGCAAAATTTTGCCCCCTGAAAGTAATGTAACAGTCAATTCCAAAACTGCCCATGTCCCCACCCCGGGCATTTGACTTTTTTGAAAATTTTTGGTCAAATTCCCCACTATGTTGACAGCTTACATGGTCAAATGCCCCATTGGTTAGGGCTTCAAAGAGGGTCAAATCCCACCACGCTTTCCAGATTTTACATAAGAAAGAAAGAAGACGCCGACGTTACTTTTTCTCTTTTACGTAACTTGAAAATGCTTTTTCTAGCTTAGCTATATAAACGGAAACATAAGGAGAAATATCTTCTGACAACGAAATATCCACCCTTACTTCTCAATAAAGGCCAAAGGCTATCAAAGCAAAAACAGAGGTGGAATCGTGAAATGACAGGCGTTCTGTAAACATTGGTGTTAATTGAGTGAATGGATAATCAAACCAAGACGAAACCGCTGAGACCGCAACAATTCACTGTATTAAATGGAGTCAAGTCGGAACACTCGCAGGTTTCCTTCGGCATTCCCCAGGGTTCGGTGTTGGGACCGACTTTATTCACGCTATTTACAAACGACCTTCCTGCTTCAGTCAGCTCTGGGTCCTTGTACATGTACGCAGATGACACAACGGCGTACTGCATAGGAGACTCGATAGACATCGCTATTGCGCAGCTAAACAAGGCCCTGAAGGAAGTATACACGTGGTGTCTAACAAATCGTTTAACACCTCATCCAGGAAAGAGTGAAGTGATGTTACTCAGTAAAGGAACCCTGACAGGGCCACATACACCAATACAACTAGGAACCTCAATTCTTAGATGCGTTACAAAAACGCGCCTGCTGGGTATAACTGTCGACCGCAATCTAAGCTGGGTACCTCATGTACTAGAGACCAAGAAAAGTTTTGCTAATAAGCTGAACTTACTGAAACGATCCAGATTTCTCCCAAAGGGCGTGCTAAAGGACTTTTATTTTAAAGTGATACTACCTTCTGTAAAATATGGTTTAGTCTTATGGGGATCGTGTTGTAACTCTGATATGCTAGACTCTATAGAAAGACTACATTGTAGGGCGGCAAGAATAATTTTCAACTTGCCCAAGGACATGCCGTCAAATGATGTGCTCAAATATGATCAGTGGTCTACCTTTTCCCTGTATTATAAGCTCGATATCCTTAGGCTATTTTATAAGGCAAACAACGGCAGCCTGTCCGAGCCCCTGACGAAATCGATACTAGACAACTCCAGTCATGGCTATTCGCTCCGAGGAAAACAACTATCTTCGATACCAAGATTCAACTCGCGATTCATAAAGGATTCACTCAGATACAAGGGATCTGTTCTTTGGAACATTGTTAAATACCACAATCAACAGAAGAGTTTTTCAAGTTTTTTAGAGCTAAGAAAGCATGTTGTAAATAGAGCATATTTTAAAGATTTTAATTTTAACGCGCTGTCGGCTTCAACAACCCGCCACAGACACAGTGATTTTATATATAATTAGTTTTTAGTTAGTTTATTGTAATCATTTAGTATACATAGCAACAGTCTAGTTAGTATTTAATTAAATAATTAATTTTACTGTAAATATAAGAATTGTAATTTTAATCTTAGCATAGTTAATTTAAATACACGACCCCACAAGCTTTTAGCTTTTATTATTATCGTGTCAAAATAAAGTTTTACCTTACCTTACCTTACCGCTGACTAACGTTTTTTCGATGGTCAAATGGCCGACCCGGTGGGCGATGCCCCACTATACGGAGTTAACCTCTGGGCGGTCTTGGAATTGACTGATACATAACATGACATAACGATCACTTCCCCTGACATTTTTTTTTGTTGCGAGAGTCAGCTACGACTTGCTAGTAACATAACGAATACAATTCAACCTTTTTATCATCTGAGACGGGAAGCAAAATATGTCGAAAAATGGCACTATAGTTCAACTGTCAATCAGATATTTGTAGCAAAACAAAAATTGCTACGGCCAAAGTTCAGTTCACTTTTTGCTTGACGACCTAAGGGTCATTCTTGATGTCCCTTGCACTTCGCTCGAATCTTGTTGCTCATCATTGCTGTCATCCGAATCCGCATGTATTTCTTCGAAGTCAAGAAGGGCATGGGCAGTAGACATTTCAATTGGTAAATCCAGTGCAAGTTCAGTTCTACACTCGGGACAAGGTACCCCGCAATTGAAGCAGACTGGCACATCGACAAACCATGGCATGGTACAGGGTTCGTTATCGGAGAAGGCGCCATCCTCTGTAGGGTACGCTGGATTTTTTCTCCGCCATTGATCTTGGCACCACTCAATCATCTTTTTCGTTGCTCTCTCCCCTGGTTTCCAGCCCTCTGTTGCAGTGTTGACTTCTTCTTCGTCCATTCTGGCTTTCAGGTGGTCGAAGGGTCTCGCGTCCAATAGCTTGCACACAAAATTTGCCACAACCTCGTGCATTTTCCATGTGAACTTCAAGTGGGAACGTTTTCTACGTCTTTTATCACAAAAATGTCCTAACATTAAAATAAACTGCCAGACAGCGATATCATACAGCGGTCTAAGAAAGGACAAACGGTTTGAAGTCGGCATGTTTTAGCGAATTTGTGTCTTCTCCTAGTCCACGTTTTGCCGCACGATGCCGCGAAAACGCATACTGCCGCGAAATCTCACCCCTTATAAGGAGGTGTGAAGATTACGTTCATTCGAGTTCGCTGTGCAACTGACGCGAGTGTCACATTTCGGTAGCTTCAGTGCACATGATGGCGGCTTCGTGTTCGACTGCTACGCAAACAGTCCCTTCGACAAGGAGGGCTGTACCTGCTTTATTTTCAGATATTCTTGATGTGGCAATCTATTCGTTTAGTTGTCAGTCCGGTTTGAGGGCACATCACAAAGTCCGCGGTGATCCGGTGTTGGAGGGAGTTTCAGCGATGCTTGGACGGATGTTATTAACGAGTAACACAAAAACACAAGCGGCTTTCGAGGAAATGGCACCTACAAGGCTAGGTAAAATTATTAGTTTATGCTTACAAGTGTTTGAATTGGCGTTTGTGTCGCAGGTATGAACCGGGAAAACGCAAATGCGAACGCAAGCAAAATACCCCATGGTGTCTGGTCCGCCATCTTGAAAAGGTCCTCTAATGCGCATGTGTATCTCATTGTGCGTGTTTTCCCTCACCTCACAACAAACGAATCAAAACAAAGGGAATACTCTTATCAACCGGCATAAAGCGTGGGAAAACGCGTGCAACCAAGTTGCGATTGGTTTTTGGTTTTGCATCGGAATGGGCAAGAGGGACAGGTGGATTGAAGTTTCTTTAAACCCTGGGGTAGTCAATCGATAATATCGAGAATCGATAACATTCGATAAAAATCGATTAATTTTTTCAAAAATCGATAAAAATCGATAAAAGATTTCGTTGTGAGTAATCGATAATTATCGATTTTTCAATCAGGGCTATCGATTTTATCGATAACTATCGAATTTATCGAAACTAAATTATCGTACCAATTTTCGAATGAAAAACACCAAAAGATATTAAAAAGCTCGCAGAAACACTTATACAGTGGAACCCCGATATAACGATCTTCGATATAACGATATTCCCGATATAACGATGAATATGTTATGTCCCGGCAATAGTAAAATGTATGGGACGGAACCCCGATATAACGATTCCTCGATATAACGATACAATTTTATTGCCCCCTTGGCATATCGCTATATCGGGGTTCCACTGTAACAACTTCCCTGTTCGTTAATCGGTAAAAATTACTACATCTTTTCTACAGGCTGTTAGAATACTCAGCGTGTGTCGAATTTGAAATCCGCTTTAGATATTAAATAAATAGAGGTTACGCCACAGGCCTACATGACTCCTACGTTCGTGACATTTGCACATTTGCCGTTATATGATTTAATTTGGTCTTTTGACCTTATTTACTTCTGACTTCTTTCTGAGGGTTCTATTTTATATGGAGGCATTATGTATTAAATAGAGTCGTGTTGATTGTGGTCTAGGAAGTGACTAGATAGAGGTCATTTTTCTTCGCTGCGTGGTTTCCGTTTGTAGAGTCAGTAGAGTTCATGTTCTGTACTCCTCCGCCACATGAAATCTACATTCAAATAGTTACAATCAAACGCTCCCTCAACGGAAAGAGGATGATTTTTATCGATTCCGATAACGATCGATGAATCCGATAAAATCGATAAAATTAACACTTCGTCGGCGTGTGAGTATCGATTTTTATCGATTGACCGATACAATCGATATCATTTAAAATCAATTTATCGATAGATATCGATTTATCGATTGATTTTCCGATATCAATTTTTATCGATTGACTACCCCGGGTTTAAACGTAATCATAGAGCGTAGAAGAGCAAACCGAAGTAATTCCACAATATTAATATTACCGGTACATTGTACATGTACTTTTTACACTCAATTGAAAATTGCTCTATACTAAACAGTTATTCACCTCAGTGTGAATGGAAAGTATTGTTTAACTTACATCCACTTGGGTAAATAATTATTGTATGCGCTTTTATACCAACTATCTTGGTAATCGGAATAAATTTTGGATTGAAACTAACCAACTAAAAAATGCCTTGGTTTGCTGAGAGGTCCGCACTTTGTTGGTGTCAAATTTTGTTGTAGAACTATTGTTCCAAAAAGGAAATGGTGGCCACCTTTTGTTCTCAATTGAAGTTCTGATTGACTACTTTTTTTCCAAGTGTCCTAGCTTCAGTAGTCACACTGTAAATACACCATGCAATTTTGCTTATTGTTATTAGTAATAGCATTACGAAGTGACAATATTAGAACTTGGAATGTACTCTTACTGTTACTTAATTTACTGTCCTACAGGTAACTGGAAACCAGGGCAAAAACCCACAAAAGAGCTCCTAACCCTTATATCTTCTCGAATGAAGAACCTGAAGATGAAAGGCAACATTAGAGAAGGAAGAAATCCTGTTGTGCCTTCACTCCTGCTCGAAAAAAAGCAATTCTTTAATGAGGAAGAAGACAGAGTAAAAACTGTGCTTTATCCAACTTGCTGGAGGTGCAGTCAGCGGTGCGAATTTTGCATCAGGAGGAAAAAGTGTTTTTCTAAGTTTGGGAAATTTCGTATGGAGTGAGTACAGTTCATTGCTTTTCGTGCATTCTTCACTAGTCCATTTTTACAGGCCTTTCAACTGGAATAGAAAATTGACCAGCATAGTGTTAACAGTCAGCCTGATATCAAAGCACAAAAACTTATGTCTTGAAGTTGCCCGCCATAAGGGAACATTGTCGCGATATTTTAAGTCATTGTTCTGATTACTTCCAAGTTGAAGCCTGGCCTGACCAATCGATGAAACCAATAATCGATATCGATCCATGAGAATCGATCCCAATTAATCGATTGATATTGGAAAATGATGACCATTCCATTATGGAAAATTTTGTGACTTTTAATTTCATCGACTGTCGTTGATTACCATCGATTGTATTTTACTTGGTTTGATTCTATATTGGTGTTATTACATCAACTCAGTGGCTCTTAAAAGCAATCAATACCTCATTTATTCATTTTCGTGACACACTGTTGGTTTGATTCTATATTGGTGTTATTACATCAACTCAGTGGCTCTTAAAAGCAATCAATACCTCATTTATTCATTTTCGTGACACACTGTTAAGTTGGTGTTTCCAGTTGGTGTCAAATTTTGTTGTAGAACTATTGTTCCAAAAAGGAAATGGTGGCCACCTTTTGTTCTCAATTGAAGTTCTGATTGACTACTTTTTTTCCAAGTGTCCCAGCTTCAGTAGTCACACTGTAAATACACCATGCAATTTTGCTTATTGTTATTAGTAATAGCATTACGAAGTGACAATATTAGAACTTGGAATGTACTCTTACTGTTACTTAATTTACTGTCCTACAGGTAACTGGAAACCAGGGCAAAAACCCACAAAAGAGCTCCTAACCCTTATATCTTCTCGAATGAAGAACCTGAAGATGAAAGGCAACATTAGAGAAGGAAGAAATCCTGTTGTGCCTTCACTCCTGCTCGAAAAAAAGCAATTCTTTAATGAGGAAGAAGACAGAGTAAAAACTGTGCTTTATCCAACTTGCTGGAGGTGCAGTCAGCGGTGCGAATTTTGCATCAGGAGGAAAAAGTGTTTTTCTAAGTTTGGGAATTTTCGTATGGAGTGAGTACAGTTCATTGCTTTTCGTGCATTCTTCACTAGTCCATTTTTACAGGCCTTTCAACTGGAATAGAAAATTGACCAGCATAGTGTTAACAGTCAGCCTGATATCAAAGCACAAAAACTTATGTCTTGAAGTTGCCCGCCATAAGGGAACATTGTCGCGATATTTTAAGTCATTGTTCTGATTACTTCCAAGTTGAAGCCTGGCCTGACCAATCGATGAAACCAATAATCGATATCGATCCATGAGAATCGATCCCAATTAATCGATTGATATTGGAAAATGATGACCATTCCATTATGGAAAATTTTGTGACTTTTAATTTCATCGACTGTCGTTGATTACCATCGATTGTATTTTACTTGGTTTGATTCTATATTGGTGTTATTACATCAACTCAGTGGCTCTTAAAAGCAATCAATACCTCATTTATTCATTTTCGTGACACACTGTTAAGTCTGTTATGCATCAAAAACAAGGTTATAAAGAAACAAGGTTATAAATAAATGGGGAAAGGTTTACAATAGCGTATATTAGATTAATTGAGAAATACAACAGCAAAAGTTCTGTTGTTTGCAGGTACAATATGTCATAAGCTAAACAAGCCGTTTCTTGAGACATCGTGTGCTCAGCCCTTCAGGTCAGGTCACGATCAGTCACTTTATGATTGCGAAAATCTATTTCGGGATATCCTGGAGAATTGACCTGAGATGCCCAGGTACACCGCAAGATATTAATAACATTCGATGAAAATCGATAGCAATCCATGTACATTGTAATTGAGGAAATTTTCTTTGACTATCGATTGTTCATCGATTGGCTGATGCCAATCAATATCAATTAACTAACCATCATCGTTTCATATCGATTGATTGATTGATTTCTGATCATCAATTTTCATCAATTGGTCAGGCCGGGATTGAAGGAAACCTCAAAGTAATAGTTGTGATGTATGATAACAACAAACGAGTAATCAAACCCCGAAAATAACCATGGATGGTTTCGTCTGACGAAGATTAAGACGGATTACGACTGACAAACTTGAAAAAACTTACCAGTTTTTTCAAAATGAGTTGTCCGTGACTGAGCTCCTTTAAGTATGCAAAGATTCCATGCAATAGTAAATTGCTTCTTAATCCTTCTGAAACCATTGAAAAAAGTGGAAGGAATGAGACACAGGGAAGCTCAATTCCAGGACTAACTACAAAAGCTGTCTTACATTTAGTGTACCTGTATTTGATAATCAAGGAGACTCCCATTAGAACTTGACACCTACATTTGTACTGGAAATACGTTTTCTGGCATCAAGACTTAATCTCGGAAAAAATCCAGAACCAGAGACAACAAGAAAAGGTCATTTCTGAGTTACCCTTTGCCTCTGCCTCCATTCAAATTAGAACGAGTTTGATTTGTTTTTTTTAATTGTTGCCCTTTTACCATGCTCTTTGCTGCAGTCAATTGCCCCCCCCCCCCCAACTAAATGCTCCCCTTCAATAAGCTCCAAGCCCTTCCTTTTTGTCAAAGTTTTAAAAAAGCATCCAGGCACTAGGAATTACAGTATAATGAGGTGCATAAAGTGTGTGTTTTTTAGTAAGAGAGATATTTCTGATATCACAGTAGGCGTAAATATCTTTAATTATGTATTGCAATGTAATAAGATAATTTTCCCTTTCTTACAGAATTGCCTCCCCCTTTCTTGATTTAATGGAGGAAATTCTTGGAGACGAGGATCTTGATGATCAAGAGGATGAGGAGGATGAGGAAGAGCTGATGTCCACAGAGGAAGTGGAAAGAAACCACAAAAACTTGATGAGATGTCTTTCTGGAAAACTATTTCCAGCAAATGATGATGATGGGGAGGAGGAGGAGGAGGAGGAGGATGACGAGGATGACAAGGAGCAGATGGATGACGAAGAGGAGCTGAATGATGAAAAAGAGGTTGATGGCATGGAGGAAGTGGATAACAATATCTATATTGAAAGCAGCAATGACGAAAAAGTGACATCTGAAGATGAAATGTTCTAGCTTCATAATCCATATAAGTTCTACCCTGAGTACCAAAGGTTTTTCGTTAAGCACGTCAGACTGTGTCAGAATTGGCTAGGGAAAGACTTGGTAACAAAAGAGACGAGACCGAGAATGAACACAGGTTAAAATAAACCTCTGGCACCCAGGGTATTACTGTTGATGAAACTCCCAAGGAATCAAATGTTAGTAACCTGCATTTCATCGTTAACAAGACATAATATTTAATTTTTGGTAATATAATAACTTCAAGTGGAAGCCTCAACGTATCTGGTTGACTTTTTCATTTAAATACCAGTATCTCTAAAATATTTTGCTTATGTGTGTTTTAATGGCACAAGTTTCCTTTTATTTATTTTTTTCATTGTAGTCTCGAAAGCAGCCACTGAGTGAGGTTAACTCACACATGTAGGTACCTTGATATATTGGATCTAGTACGAGTACAACTTTTTGAACCAAACAAGATAATGACATTTCACACCAATCTCAAAAAGTCCCCAATGTATCCAAATATGTTTCAACCATCCAAACAAATTTCTAGTTGAAGTACTGTACCCAATGGATTATTCAACTGTATAATCAGATCATAAGATCTTTGTGTGCATGCAATTTAAAACATGCATGTACCCTAAGAAGTGTGAACATCAGAGTGCTCATAAATTGTTAAGCTCTGCAATAAAGAAAAAGAAAAATGGGAATCATGAAAGGAAATAATAACAAATCCAATGCGAATATTTTTAGGGAACAGTGACAGTTTCTTCCTTCCCAGGAACAGATCATTTGAAACAGAGTCAACATTGATGATGAACAATGAATCAAGATCCAAACTTGTGTACTTCCACTGATTTAGCCTCAAAATATAAATTATTACTGCAGACTTGCTGTAACTCTAGTCAGGCAAGCTTTGGTTGATCTGTCAAAGCAATGGGGCGACCCGTACCATTTGTAACTTTTCCCGGGATTGGCCTAACAAAACAAAAGATAAACAACACAAACAATGCCTCTAGCCCAAAAAGCAAAAGAGGTGCAGATGATAGGTGCAGATTTAGGCGAACAAACGAAAAAACAGAGCTTTAAAGTGTGCAGGTCAACTGAAAGCTATGACTTTGCTTTTAAGATTTGGATATAATTAGTGTGAAGTAATTAATGTAAATGCCCTTAAGTTCAACCACATGGGCCTTAGTTAAGCATTTATAGTTTCAACTACATTATGGTACATTTAATGCATTTTCCACCATGGTACATTTATATTTAAGTCTGATGTGAAAGACCCCATGTGAAAGGAACGGGATGCTCCTTTAAAATTATGATTTAAACCCCAAAAGGAGACCAATCTGGGCGTGGCTTAAGTTTTATTTGTCCCCTTCATAAGACATTTCTTAAAAGACCGACAAATAACAGTGACTAAAAAGATGTATGTTATCATTGCAATATGCTTTCATATCTATGATTACATCATAATGACAAAAGAAATGGGCACTCCCAGCATTACTAGAACGGGAAGTGTTTTGTTTTGATTTGTTTCGAAAGGAGTAATCCTATACTACTATTATGGTGTACGATTATTGATTATTGTTATTGATTTAACGTACAATAAAAAATTTTTACTGGTCAAGGCTAGCTTTTTGTCCTGTAACTCGAACGCGTGTGAAGTACGGCTATTTGCCAGATAAACTATACATTTTCCTTCCTTCAAAGATTAAGACTATTTCAATCTTTTGATGACATGGATTGGGTTGAGATAGCAACCGAGAGCCCCGACCCTGACCTATGAAAACATCCCTTTTGTTTAGAGTGGTCATCAACCGAGTATGAAAAGTAATCCGCAATTTGCTTCAGTTTCACTTTACTATGATCTGTGATTGATATAAAAATCTCGCGCCACCTACTCAACCAATCCCGAGCAAAAGCAAAACCAATCGAGAATTGTTTCCCCGCGTTTGGTGCCGGTAAAATGTATCTATTTTCAATTCAAATTGGTTCATTGTTCAATGGCTTGCTCTGAATAAATTATGGAAGAGATCCCAATACCTTTAAAAGGCAAACAATTTTACGTTAAACTATTGGTAGAAAATCACATACTTATAGACCTTACAAAAATAGCCCCCACTCTATCAGGAGTAGTAACTAAGAAAAAGATTCAAACCTCCTTGTGCCATCTCTCCAGCTAGGCAAGCTTCATGCACACCTGATATGAAAGTCTCAACTCAAAATTTAAGGCCAATAAATTTTGTCCATTTGGCTTACCAGACAGGTGGTATCTTGCATAGCCCCCCTACCCCTACACAAGGTGGGTCCTCGTCGAGTACAATTGTTATGACCACTTCCCTAACTGACACAGAAGAATCTTGAACTAGGTTATGCAAGCAATGTATTAGCCAGGATGATAAATTGCTAACTATACAAACAAGGCACCATCTTTTAATGTGGGGAAAGGGGGATACATGAAGAGATCACCTGCTTTTTGCAGAGTGGTGGGTCCTGTCTGAGTACAAGTTTTGACCATTACCCCTGGGCTAATTAAATCTGTGCTAGTGCAAAACTAGATAAGACAGGTTACAATTACGCGGCACAAAACTACTTGTTATCAAGAGGGCTCAGCGATATTTCGAACGGACATTCTCGCTTAACAGGTTACATGCAAATAGTGACAAAACAAATCATTTCTACTATGGCATTTTAAGCAAGTCACGGTTTGAAGTACCTCAAAACATGTCATCATTTATAGGACACAGTTTGAGATATAAATATTATCTCAAATTGTGTCATTTAGCTCTAAGGCCACAGTTTGCGATAACGCAAAACACGTCCCTGGGCAAGAACCGCATTTTGCGATAACTCATACTACGGGCTCAATTTTTCAATTCTTCACGACAGTTCAAGATTCATCCACCACCTTAATACTATCAGTTGAAAAGACTGAAACCGGCTGATTTCATTAACGTTTGCACCACATTTAGCGTTGTTTCAATATATGGCATTAGTGATACACCACAAATTGAAAATATCTCAAAATACGGCATTACTTGAAAACAACGGCTTGTTGATTGTTTCTAAAACAGGATTCTTCCGCTAAAATGACAAACTAACGAAGCCATAAAAATTAGAGATAAAAGTTTGGACTGTTAAATATTATAATAGTATGTCTGAATGCAGAAATAAACCCTCTGACATTGGAAACTTTCTGTGGTGCAGAATGTGGTATCACTTAATGCCGGGGTTTGATTTTAACTCTAATCATGGCTTATAGGTTAACACCACATTTTGCGTCAACTCAATCTATGGTATAAGAGTCGTGGGCTATATAGCTCACGAATTTGTTACCATAGATTGAGTTCACGCAAAATGTGGCATTTACCTAATCTGCCAGGATTTGAATTTAACTCCAAATATGGCTTATAGGTTAACACCACATTTTGCGTCAACTCAATCTATGGTATAAGAGTCGTGGGCTATAGCTCACGACTTTGTTACCATAGATTGAGTTCACGCAAAATGTGGCATTTACCTAATCTGCCAGGATTTGAATTTAACTCCAAATATGGCTTATAGGTTAACACCACATTTTGCGTCAACTCAATCTATGGTATAAGAGTCGTGGGCTATAGCTCACGACTTTGTTACCATAGATTGAGTTCACGCAAAATGTGGCATTTACCTAATCTGCCAGGATTTGAATTTATCTCTAAACATGGCTTATAGGTTAACAAAACATGGCTTATAGGTTAACACCACATTTCTCGTCAAGTCTTTAGCGTCAGGTTACCGGGTAAGAACTAACTACTCTGATGCCAAACGTAGCTGAATGTGGTTGCGAATCAAACTTATGCACGTTGGTTGTTTTATCAGTGTTGAATGAGGGGTTCTTTTGTAGCATCCAATAAAATACATTCACTAAAACATAGCAAGAGTAGGTGCAATGTAAGACCACGCCGCTTGAAAAGGAAAGAATGGAATCTAAGATGTAATTCACAGGTCAAGTAAAACGGCACTTTTGCAGAGAACGCACTTATTAAAGGGATTAATGTTTATGGAAACAAAATTCAAAGCACAATTTTTAATGATTAAAAATGCATACTGCCCACCAATGGAATTGGCAGGGCTTAGAACCTAATATCTCACAGCAATTATTGTCCAACTCGCTTATCGAGCATGTGAAGACATTATCAACGTGTTTTCTGTAAAGTGGGAAGGTAGATTAAAAACCCTTCAATAACCAACTGACTACTGTGTTACACATTAAATTGCAAAATAAGCAAAAGTAAAGAAAAATATGCAGTTATTCTAATCCTTTTCCAATAACAAAGGCTAATTATTTCAAGCATATAACCAAAGACAAAAACACACATGCATATGCATGTCTATATGCATAGGACAAGAGAAGATCTATTATTATGAAACCTAGCAACAACCCTGATGGGTTGTTGCACTGGAAAAAGTTTACGAGGGAAAGACCTTTAAGAAGCCAAAGCTGTTCTAATGAAAAGCCCCCATCCCCCTCCTCCCCCCCCCCCCCAAAAAAAAACAAACAAAACAAAAACATACAAACTTGAACTGAGCCCACTGAGCTATAAAAAGCATGGCCAACTACTAAAAAGCACAATTATGGAGTGCAGTTAAAGCTTATTATGCTGATCAAAAGTTGTCAGTCATAACACCTTTTTGTACTTTTGTGCATAAAATACAATGTTTATACATATATTTTTGATGAGGCAGGTCTGCACCTGGCAACCCAAAGAACTGACGTGGACCTGCCCTAAAATGTATACCTAAAAATTATTAAAAATACATTCCTAGGATTTAAAAGCTACTAAAAGAGTGAAAAATAACTTAAAATTTACATTTCTATTAAAATTAAGTATAAAATAAGAGTGTTTAAAAATATAAAAATGCACTATTTTTGCAAACTAGCAAAAAAGTAGCTTAAGTGATATGCATGAAATATGAGCCTCTCTATGGGTACCTGCAGCCATCAAATTTCATTGCAACTTTTTTTTTGGAAAAATGGTTCTTATTGTATTGGGAGATTTTAATGTACTAACCAGTAACCTTAAGCAAATATTAAGTACTGACAAAGTTTCTGGTTCATGCAAAATGTTTCAGCACAACCATGGTTTCAGCAAGTGATGTCACAGTTTAAAGGTTACCAGAACATTGTTCATTTGTTGATATCTTCAACTTTGTTGTTGTTGAAAATAAAAATGGGAAGATAATTGATAATCTCCCTGATGTGGCACAAGTGACACAATAGAAAAATTTCTATCTTACTGCAATTATTAGCACATTGCCTCCAAAATCTCTGACATGGTGGTTTACATAATGGCACTGTTGCAACTTTGTTTTTGTCACAAATACCTATACAGGGGCTCGGATATAAAGATAACCGCTCTACTTACTTTTAGTTTTTAGCATTTTATATAGTGTACCTGGTCTCAGTTCATTATATTGTGCAAAGACTATGTTTTCGTCAAAATTGCAATTTTTGAACAAATTGTAGATAAATTTTCGTTGACTGAACATTGTGATTGAGGAGTTCTTTCCAGTTTTTGAAGAACGATGATTCCTCATAACTACTGTCCACTTATTAAGAGGGGGGCAGTTGACTGTACCAACCTCCCAAAGGTCTTTAACCTGCTGAAGGTTGTCAATGTTCCTTGGTATGAATAAGGAATCCAGCCAGTCAGGCAAAGAACCAGATCCATACTCCATGAACATTTGTATTGTTGCAGGGTCAGTTGTGGATGTGGAAACAGTAGGTTGGTTGCTTGTATGTTGGCCGCTGGTAGATGGCACGAAGGATGTTGTAGGCAGAGGCAAAGACGATTGGCTACTTAAAGACGGCGCGAAGGGTGTAGTATGCACAGGAAAAGGAGCTTGGATGGTGGTAGATGGCATGAAGGGTGTTGTAGGCAAACGCAAAGACGATTGGCTACTTGAAGACGGCGCGAAGGGTGTGGTATGCACAGGAAAAGGAGCTTGGATGGTGGTAGATGGCATGAAGGGTGTTGTAGGCAAACGCAAAGACGATTGGCTACTTGAAGACGGCGCGAAGGGTGTGGTATGCATGGGAAATGGTGCTTGGATGCTGGTAGATGGCACGAAGGATGTTGTAGGCAAATGCAAAGACGATTGGCTACTTGAAGACGGCACAAAGGGTGTGGTATGCATGGGAAATGGAGCTTGACCACTGGTAGACAGCACGAAGGATGTTGTAGGGAGGTACAGAGTACTTGAAGGTTGGCTACTTAAAGGAGGGAGGCTTGACAACGAAGAAGAAGAAGAAACTGTGGGTGTGCTGTTTAAAGGAGTTGCACGACACAAAGACGATTGGCTACTTGAAGACGGCGCGAAAAAAGTGGTGGGCACAGGAAAAGGAGCTTGGATGCTGGTAGATGGCACGAAGGATGTTGTAGGCAGAGGCAAAGACGATTGGCTACTTGAAGATGGCGCGAAGGGTGTAGTATGCACAGGAAAAGGAGCTTGGATGCTGGTAGATGGCATGAAGGATGTTGTAGGCAAACGCAAAGATGATTGGCTACTTGGAGACGGCGCGAAGGGTGTGGTATGCATGGTAAATGGAGCTTGGCCGCTGGTAGACGGCATGAAGGATGTTGTAGGGAGGGACAGAGTACTTGAAGGTTGGCTGCTTGAAGGAGGGAGGCTTGTCAACGAAGAAGAAGAAACTGTGAGTGTGCTGTTTAAAGGAGTTGCACGATTGCTGTCACAAGGGTTGGTGGTATCACCACTGGATACCATAGAAATGAATACAGATGACCAATAGGCAACTTGCCTTGCCGCATGAAGGGCAGGACCAACATCACTTCCTGGTTGATAATCCTCAATCTGCTGTGTGATGTTTGTCATTAGGTTGACAAGGTTGCTTGGTGTACCCGCTCTTGTTTGGGGCTCTTCACGGACACAGTCTTGATGCAATACACCACTTATTGTTTCTGCATGATTAACTATTTGTGTTGCCGAAGGAATTGGCTGCGACAAGATATCATGAATATTGTCCCGAGCTCTCAAAGCTGCCAGGACATCACAAAGATCTGTTTCCTGAAAAAAAGGAATAATTTATTTACATTGTAAATAACGTAAAACCATTTATTACAGAATTAAGCAATAGAAGACTTTTCCGTGTTTACATAGCCTCATCTAAACACAAGAGGGACTGGGAGAATTCAAGACAGTTGTATGCAAACCCGAGATGCAGTCAAGGCTTTGCGTAACTTTTGAGAATTGTCCCAGCCACCAGAGCACATTTATGAATTTGGTATTGTTTTGCATTTCTTTAATATTTGTACTTGAAATTCTTATTCCAAGGAAAACCTCAACTATTTCTCTCAAGAATTTAGTAAATAATTTCATTTCACACTTGCTGTATTTTGCGAAAGACATGCAGAAAACGACCCACCTCTGTGATGCAATGTCGTACAGCAAACTATAATGCTGTACACTATCAAAAGAGCAACTTTCTGAAAATGCTGTAGGTCAGCAGAAACAAGCTGAAAAAAGCCCATTTGACTTCTGGGACATAAAACAACTTTAAATGACAATAAAGGTTTGTTTTCATTTTTTCTATATTTATTTTCAAGCATGTAAAAAAAGTTGATGTATGCTTTACACTCCACCTTCCGCTGCTTGTACAGGAAGAGTTTTCCCTATCCTTTCCAATTTGAAAAAAATAACGGCAATAAGTTCGAGAAAGTCTTTTGTGTCATTTTCAAACTTTGTGAACCACAAATTCTGTCGTTGAGCTCTTTGAGCGTACAAAAAAGCCTTTTTTCTCAGCTGTACGACAACATATACTGTACAATACCAATATATACCTGTACCAATACCTTACATTATTACCCATTAAATAGAATAATTATGTATTTCTATACTTACTTGATTGTGAACATCATCTTCACTAGATATTTCCTCCAATTGGGATTCTGACTCTGAATTCTCCTACAAAAGGGCATTTAATATTAACAACCATGGTCCATAAAAAGGGAAACTAACTTCTTTATTGTGTCAGACATGGTGGCTTAATGGCTAAAACGCAGGACTCAGGATCAAGCAGTCCAGATTCGAGCCCTGGCCAGGGTTGTTGTGTTGTGTTCTTGGGCAAGACACTAAACACTCACAGTGCCTCTCTAAACTCAAGAGTATAAAACCTAACAAAATGCTGGGGGGTTACCTACAATGGCTATCAACCCATCAAGCATGCATGATACATTCATGCTACAGAAACCGGAGTTAGGTGCTGGCACTGATGAGCCACTTGGCTCAACCAATCCATGGAGTTGGAACTGACTTAAAAAACAAAATAACCAGAAGCATATCACCTATAAACCTTACAAGTTCATTTATACAGAAGCCACAAATTCTTGCTCAATATAAGCCGCCCCATTTAATTACAAGGTGCCAAAGTGAAAGTTAATGCAAGAAGGGCAAAGATTGTCTGGTTATAAACACTGTTATACACCGTATGTAGCCATTACAATTGTAAGCAACTCTGTAGATAGATATACAGAGGTAAAGACAAAAAATTATGATGAATCTTTAGTCAAAGTTTTGTTAATACAAAGTTTTGTTAATGACTCCAAATTACAGAAAAATAAAAAGGAAAGACTAGCAACATAATTTGTTTTCAAGAATTTCTTTACTTTTCTCACAATTTCAACTTAAAATTAATATTAAACATATAATGTTCATGGTCCAAGTGACCTCACTAACAGCTGTTAGAGGCCATTAGTTTGTACAAGAAATACAACTTATGAGAACAAAAGACTTAAATAGACAGTTTAATGCAAATTGTAACAAAAAAATCAGCTAGTTATAAAACACTTAAAGTTAAGATTGGCACCTCACCTCTTCACCAGATTCACCAGATTCAGACTCTACAGGTGAATTCTAAAAACGGACAAACAAAAAAGGATAAATAGAACAGACAATTGTACTATGATATCTGTTGCCAATGCTTTCCTAAAGTACCATTGAAGTGAAATTATTATTTAGAATTAAGTCACCATTTATTTTTTCTTTGAGCATCGCAAAACAGATTTTTCAACCTCAAAGTTGACAAAAATGTGGCCTCATGAGTTGTGCATCCTTGTTCTCTAGAATTACAGAAGGTTTTGGCAGCCTTTGATATAGTTCCAGACAAGGAACATTACCTTGGTGACTGAAGTCTAATAGAAATGTAAAAAGCCTACTGTAATCGTGACAGTGACCAGCGGAATGTGTTTTACATGTGTGCACCACGTTAATAAAGCGAACAGAAAACGGAATTGAAAATTTTGTTCTTCCACTAAGAACAATCGAAATGCTAAAATGTGTCAATCACAACAGTTTGTGGTAACACCGGAAGAGAAAAATCTGTTCTCCAAGAACGATAAAAATGCAGTTTGGATAAAAATGCAGTTTTTCCTGTAGACTTTAGATGCAGTTTGGATAAAATTGCAGTTTTTCCTGTAGACTTTGACTTCTCCTTTCCAGCAGTGCCAATGGATTTTGGTTCCTTGTTCGGCAAAAATATTTAGCTTTGAAAAACGTGTGACACAGTCAATCCCTCTCTTCGCTACAATAGACAATTAAGTTCAGCACAACACCTAACGGCAAAAGCCATAATTTGCATATTTGGCCACATTGTGATTGTCACACAATTTAAGCCAAAAGACTCGATACGAAAGAAAGCAGTTCTTTAAATTCCTGAAAAAGACAGAGCGTGTATCCTGAAACAAACTATGAACTTAAGTTGCTCCGTGACCGATGGAAACCCATTCGTTGTTTGTGGTTTCTGCGGTCTGAAGTTCTCGCATGTGATTGGTTAAAACACAAAGAACATTCCAGACATATTTTAAGTGTTCACGCTTTAATAAGAAGCGGTGTAACTTCAAGGTGAGATAAATAATACATTACGTGCCTTCTTAAACATAATAATGATAAAAGTAAGGTAGCTCCCCGCTTTAACAACTAAAAACAAAGAAAGAAGGGAAGAAACAACATGGCCTGATAATTAATCTGCGTTTCACTAGATGGTAACAAGCCAATTTTGGACTCCCTTCGTTTTAGTATTAAACAAAAGCCGCTGTAAGTATGCGTAAAAATCTCTCAATGAAGTGCAAAGAATCGCTCACGTGCACTTGTCATTCGCTCAAGGTCGCTTCCAGCTTCTCCAACCAAAAGGTAAATAAACTTCGATAGAAAACAGCGAAAAAAAACTCACATAACTTATTTGCAGTAAACAAAAAATTCTTAACTCGCTTCATTCGATAATAATTCCAACAAAGTTCATAATTTAAGCTCAAGATCTAGCACAACGGGATTCGAATCTTGCAATCCATCGATCTATAATCCATATAGTTGCACGATCGAATGATCTTCCTCTACCAAAAAGTCGGATAGGTTACATTATAAAAAAAATAATAACAAACTGGAGCAGAAGCTTATAAGACTGGAGAACGTGTGAGGTAAAATTTCATAGTGAGCAGCGACCAGAATCCCACCAGCGCAATAATCGTTTAATGTTAGGTATTTGGGAATAAGTCTGGGTGAACAGAATCCATTACATTACTTACAACAAGATGGTTGACTGAAGCGTTGCTAGAGGATTCATCTCCTACCAAAGAGGTAGAACCAGCTGAAGTAACGGACGAAACGCTTTCTGCAGACCTTTCCGCCATTGTCGAAAACACTCTCAACCCCGGGACAACGGCCTTGGTAACCAGGTCTTTCTCGCATGCTTGTAGGAAAATGTGACGTCACTGTAGGAATCTGTAGGAAATATTGTAGGAATCCACCTCCATATATGGCGCCCGGAAAAAATTAATAATTTTGTTACGCTTTTCGCGGTACGTCCGATAATGATGGCGATGAAAAAAAATTTCCAGTTTTCTGCTGCAACTCCTTAATAAGTGTCGTCTTTAAGCAGGCTAAAATCGGGGATAGAAGCTGAATAATTGGGCTTTATTTCTTGATTATTCCTTTTTATTTCTCCGACTTATTCATTATTCATTCGTAGACTTTGCTAGATATTTATTATTCTTAGCTTTATTCACAATCAGATTTGCTAAACATGAGCAAAGTGGGGTTGACGATCCTGCACGATTCTTTTTGACGGGCGGCCAGCGTTATTTTTTGAAAGCTTTTATAGTATAAAGTATAACAAGTCTCAATTGAAGGCAACTTTCTTTTTGTGTCTGAGATAAATTGGAAG
Source organism: Oculina patagonica (assembly GCF_052425735.1). Lineage (NCBI taxonomy): Eukaryota > Metazoa > Cnidaria > Anthozoa > Scleractinia > Oculinidae > Oculina > Oculina patagonica. The sequence continues at coordinate 29,638,996 of NC_135766.1, read as the reverse complement.
GATCTCAGAGGGGTACCTAAATATTGCTTTTTGAAGGTTGATGGTTAAATTTTACGCCATTTAACGGCGGGCGGTTAATTTTTCAAAAAGGCCGCTTTTTGGACCGTATACCAATAAATATATCGTCAGAATTGGCTCATTTTTTAATAAAACGAACTTTCGTCAACAATAAAACCAATGAAAGTGCATGTTTTTTTATTGATACCATGTTAAATAAAATACACATATATATGTACTCGGCTCTTTTTAACACACTCTCACCTTCAGCCGCCAGAATTTGTGTTAACTCCAGATCTAACTATTGCTGAGTAAGGATCCAAGTCCGTATAGTTTTAGATCAAATTACCCTAGGCCAAATGGTTTGCTCTTTAAGCCCGAGTAATTCGGCCAAGTTTTGCAAGAAAAAAAACTTGTGCGCTCCAGTCAAGATACATCTACATCCTCCTTAAGCCGCTGAGTTGAAAGGGAACTAGAGAAAGCGCCTTCAGATAAGGTAAATCAAAAATGAACTATGTTTTTTTAAAAATTTCTTAAATATACACAATATTCATTACTGGATGTTATAACAGTAAATATTCAAGTTTTTTCCTTTTCTTTTGAAACTAGTCATTCACAATTCATTATTCCGCTTCAACACCCCGGCTAAAAGGCTTTCAACTTGGCTTTCTTTTTTAAAAGCTTGGTAGTTTCCTGAGGTTTCATGGCCTCGAGCTTTTCGATTAAGTAAAGACCGGTTTACACGTTACGATTTGTAAGAAAATAAATAAGAAAATGAGTGTGCATTTAAAAATCGGCCTGATTTTTTAAAAATCTATTGCAGTGTCGCAGGTTTTAGAAATCGGGCCGATTTTCATCCTTTCAATTTGAATAGGCAAAGAAAAGCCAGCCGATGAATCGCAGCGTGTAAATTTGCTTGGAACAAATCGGGCCGACAAATCGTAACGTGTAAACCGACCATAACATCCAGAGCACAAACGCACGTCCGAACCTGAACGAAACTACACAGTTTTACTCAACTGAAATACATCTTGCGGAATGAATTTGCTTTCCCCAAAACATATATATTATTTTGAGTAATAAACAAAAGTGACGAAACATAACATTATGTTGTCTGCTGTCTTAACAACGTGTTTGCGAGTACTTTGGAGCTATTTTTTTCCTGTTAACTATACCATGTTTACCTTGTAGAATAATGCAACACTTGTCATATTCAGTACACAGGGAACATGGTAAAGCTCAAAATTGCTTGCAAAAACGTAACGATAGCAAACAACGCCATGTTATGTTTTGTAAAACTTATTTAGTAATTTCGCTTTTATTTATTGCTCAAAAGCTCTCCCTTTTAAAATCCATACAACTCTTACGCTAATAAAAGGTAGTCATTTATATGCAAATATTATGCTACTAACATATGATAGATGACAGTGACATCTAAACATGTCAAAAAGGCTAAATATAGTGTAAAATATTTACAAGGAAGAAACATTTCAAAAAATATAATTAATAGTCATAGCTATTTTGCCAGGTGACTCTCCCAAGTTTGGAAACTTAAATCTACTCCCAGATATTTATTTTAATGAAACTTGTAAGAATTTATTTATGCATCAGTCCAGTTGATAGCCATTAGTTGAATTGACGATTTTCTTGTTGAGACTAACACTGATCGAGACAAAGCAATCAAGCTAATTAAATTGGTATTTCGGTCTTGAGACGAGAGATTTCCGCTTGTACTGGAGAAAATCATGATGCAAGGAAGTTTTTGCAGCCTAACTCCGGGACAGATTTTACTACAAGCCTCATAAAACTAGCAAAATTTAGGGAGTGCGTTATCGGGAAGGTCTTTCTTTCATTAACCCTCGGACGTCCATGAAATCATATTTACAAGCAGGTCTTGCAAAAAATCGTCATTTTTAACATTTTTCTTTATTTTTTCCAGTTTTTTGAATTAAAACTGTACAATTTGTTTATTTTTACATTCCATAAGTATTCTGGCCTGATTTGGATCAACTTCCAATATTTTCTGACTTTCTCAGAAAATGGTGAAATCGAAGATGGCCGATTCAAGATGGCGGCTATAATGACGTCACGTTGCGTTATATGACGTCACAGCCAATAAAAAAATATGTCATCTTGTAGAATTAGCTACGGGCTTTCTACTCAACCGAAAGCAGTTTTTCTGGCCAATCAGCGAGGATGACCAGCAGAGCGACTCTGACGTCTTCTTACACGAAGTTGTTTTCCTCATCGACTCGCCGTGGTTGCTTTGTCCGTGCATCGGATAATTTAACGTGGAGAGTATCAGAAAAAAAAACAAACAACAACAACAACAAAACAATGAGGCCTCGGAATTTGCAATCTGTAGCATAACGCAAGAAAACAAATGAGCTGTTATAGCTATACGCGATGCACCCCTTTCTACACCGTTTATAAGTTTTGTTTGCTCTGCTAGTCATCCTCGCTGATTGGCCAGAAAAAACTGTTTTCTGGCCAATCAGAAGGAAGGAGTTCAAACACTTCTGGAACTGGTTCGGTAAAAGAAAGTGCCCAGGGGCTCTCCCATTACATCCATTCACAAGTTTCTGCGTGTGACACGTCAAATCGCAACATGCATTACAACTTTTTTAGAATGAGCCAATCAGAGCTTCATTGCCTAGTTCCTTACGCCGCTAGCTAGGTCATTTCGTCGCGCGGTCGTTTCGGATCAGCCGAAATGAATTAACCATGCAGGCCTGGAGAAATCCGTACAGAAACTAGGCAAAACGCGTCATTTGGGAGCGGAAGATTTCAGGTCAATAGTTTCTAATGGGTGTTTCTTGCAATTTGCGAAAAAAAAAATCAAACGTGTTAAACCCTCTCCGCAACTTCCAACGATTTTCAGTTAATTAAGTTTCTATATTAAAAGTCTTTTCCATGTCATATTTATTACATTTACAAAAGCTCTACTTTACTTGAATATATTCTATTTGCAGATGATACAAGCAATTGTCAAAATGGTGAGATTTTTTGATGAGTCAATATTTTCAAATAAGGGTGGGGGGCGGGGGGGGGGGGGGGGGGGGTTGCAATCGAACGTGTTAAACCACCTCCGCAACTTGCAATGATTTTCAGTAAATTGAGTTTCTATATTAAATTTGTTTATATGCTTGGGGTAACAGCTGCATTTTTTTTAAACAAAGTTTATAAACTATCAGATGTGCTTTAGTGCAATCTCCAGGCGACCGGAGCTTTTGGGGCGAATTTAAGGCTTTTTTCCTATAGTCGATCTACATGAGCTTCGCCGCTCGAGTCCCCTACCTTGAAGAATGATATAAGGAGATGAAAACGATGAAACTTCTTTTCCATGTAATCTTTATTATATATATTCAACTGACATCTACTTTACTGTAATATATTCTATTTGCAGATGATGTAAACACCTTAACCTAATATACTACAAATTGCCAATCAAGAAATCAACTAAGTGTCAAAATGATGAGATTCCAATAAACTAACACTGAATAATTATAAGTAAAACAAATTTGATTAATTTATAGTGAGAACACAAAAACCGTGAACACTTTTATTATACTTTGAAAAAAAAGTAGATGAAAAAGTTGGCAAATCATTCATTAAACATAACCTGTTGGCTCCATCTCAGTCCATTTGTTTATATTTCATGCAGTTTGAGCTATCATTCAATGGTTTTCTGCAGAAACTTACATTATTCAAGATAGAGTTCAGTGTTCACGGTTTTCTGATTCACACGGAGAATGAAAAAAAAATAACAATAGTGTCAAGCACAATTAATACTAAAATATAGAGCAGGTTAAATGGCCAAACTTTCTTACTGTAATATGACTTTACTTAATAAGGGTTACATTGATTACTGACGGCTCAGTAATTAAGTTAGTAAACATGAAGTAATTAAGTTAGTAATGGCCCTCCCTTACAACTTCTAAACAACAAGTAGAGTAAAATTAATTGCTTATACGCGTTAAAAATGAACGAAAAAATAATTAAAACATTAATCTTAATGAGTATAGTCAATATAAAAATGTTCTGCAGCAGAGTTTAACACTTTCGTAGTTAGACTCTTTATGTACTAACAAAGAACAAACACATTACCAAACATGCACATTTAAAAACTACTTTATACACAATTATCATCTACACCATTACAGCACGAGATCTGCTCAGAAACTACACGTGAATTAAGAATATCATAGAACAAACTATGGCAAATTCCCACTTAAAGCATTGGGTACCAAAAATATGGAATGAACTGGCTGATGAAGTAAAAAAAAATGTTTTAAACATTAAGTCCAATTGACATTTAATCTTCATCTTTTAGATAACTACAGTAGAAATTGTGAATGGGGATTCGCTAAGAAAAGTTTAAAAAAACTTGCTGGGATCTCATGCCGATTACATCACTGCTATGTAATAATGAGAATTTTTAGAAGCAATGGTGCAAAATAAATCAATGCAATTCAATTCTATTCAAACTTAAACTAAAAACTCGCTGGAAATGTTATTAACGGTTTCTAGATACTATTTATTTTTTAACAGTTTCTTTTATATTCTAATAGTTATTCTTTATTAGGTTTACATTGTTTTCTCTACGTGTTAGCGACGCATTTTAGTAGTTTCACTACCTTCCTTGGTAGGGATTTAAATGTTTTGATCACTATCCGTCATTATTATTGACCATTTATTAAATCAATCTTCGGAACGAAAGAAAATAGCCATAATAAATCGGATAACATTGAAGTTCATAATTTCGATATCATAGGTCACGTTAATGGACTGTAACAGATCAGTAACCAGGGTTAATAAAAAAACTCAGTTATCGTTAAATTTTCGGCGATTTCTCATTAAACAAATTTTAGCCAATTTCACTATCGGTGGATTTTATGGACCTCAGATCCCAGCTAACACTAGTGAAAAAATGCATTATTTCGGCGGGAGAATTTTGAATAATTTTAAGCCGTCAGTTAACTCCATTTACACCCTCATTGGTAATTATTTTGTAATTAATCTTCAGTGGTAAACGAAACATACCCATCCCCCTCGTTACAGCCTCCTTTTATAATACTCAAAGTAACAACATCCACAAATGACCCTCCCCCTCCCCCAGCCGTGTTAGGATCGACTTCACCTCCTGAATATCCACCCCCTCCTCCAGGAAAGGCCCCGCAAGCTCCGCCGCCACCAAAACCACCCGGGCAGTTCGACTGCTCGCCTCCGTGCCCTCCATCGATGAAAGACTGACCTCCTTTGTCGCAATGTCTCTTTCCACATGATTTTCCACTTTCAAAGCATCCTCCATTTCCATGAATACCAGCACCCGAGCCAGAGTCCGGTATATAAATTGGGTTATAATGTTTACAAACAAATCCTCCTTCACCATTACTCCCAGCACCGTTAGTACCACTTCCATTAACATGATCATTTCCAGGCAAACCATTCTGCACAGCACCTCCCCCTCCCCCGCCCGCTACGAGAAGAGGGCTCCCTAAGAAATACACGACAAACGTTCCACCACCACCACTTCCTGGATGGAAAAAAGATGGCGAATAACCTCTTTGTCCGACAAGAACAACAAGTTTGCCTCCTTTGGCCAGCGTGACATAACCTGTAACCTTAGCCCCCTTGCCTCCTACTGGTCCATTAGCTCCTTCTCCTCCAGATGCCCCGCAGGCCTCGACGCGGAATCGTCCAGTGAATGGCACACTCCAATCTTGCTTACCATCCCTAACTTGCACATCCTGAAGTCCGGTTCCAACGTATCCGGCATTGCTATCTGGGCCATTTTTCCCCGAAGCGCCAAGAGTGGTGAAATTGTACAAGGCTAAATAAATTCAAATAAGAACCCTTTTTTAATGCGTGAAATTCTCGCAGCCGCCAGTATATCTGAAATGTGGTTACAATTATAACGTGATACTGATAACATAACAGGATTTATGTAAGGTAATACATGAAAAGCCGCAAGGCTGGATAGCCAGTGATTCTGAATTGAGCTCAGGCTCGGTTAGAACTTCAGTACCTGCACTGTTGATAACGAGCTTTTATTTTCATCTATTTTTAATTCTAATTTAACATCGGTAATTCATCGTCAACTTCGTAGGAATCTTTCATAAACCATTTATGTACGGTTAATTAAAAACTCGAGCACCTTGTTTAAGGAAACTCGAACCAGTTTTTTTTTTTTTTTTTTTCGGGACCATACCTAACATTTTCATTTGGCCATTTTGCAGTCTAATCTGATTCGTATCAATGTATAAATCAAACTAGATACTGGTCTTAAATTGAAGTTTGATATAATATATTTTTCAGGGTAATCGATAATGCCATGGCAAAAATAAACAGAAAATCACGAAGTCAGTAAAGCCAAGAGATTGTGACGAAGAAAACGAATATTTTGAACAGGCAAAAGGGAAAGGAATACCTAGTGAAAAGGCAAAGGGCTGGCCATCGCAAAACTGCGTATGTAATAGGAATCGTGACAGACCTAAACGGTCTCCCTACTGTTCAGTGTTTGTTTGCGACATGTTTTGTTAGCCATTGTGTCTTCAAAGTTTCGCTTTGACAAGCGTTTCTTGAAGTAATTTGCCTCCCGTGAAAGATATTAATTTGAAGCGATTTGGAAAAGGTCCTCTTCTGCGATATGTGTTGCGTTATAAATGGGAAGCGTTTTTTTTTTTTAAAGTTAAATAGAGCAGTAAGACTATGGCATAGCAAATGCGAGGTAATTGGTTTGCAAGGTTTTCTTCAGTTTGGAGAGTTTAACAACTCTGTTATTTGCTAAATGTTTCGCTCCTGCAGTTTAATTTGGCTCATTCAGTTCTATTTGCAAGATGTTTTAAGCTCTTAAAACGCTCGCTCTGGAAGACAAGGTCTGAAACTTTCCGTGATGATGTAGAGAACTTGCATTTAATATCCGTGACGCCGGTCCCGGCTATTTAACTAATACTGTTGCAAGATGTGTCGTATGTTATCATGGATGGCATATTTGTCTTTGTCTGGTTTCTTCAGAGACTACTGCAGCTTGAGTACGAGAAGTATGTGTGGTTAGGTTATGTTTCTTGATCCAGGGGCGGATTAGGATTTATCTTAGAAGGGGTATTCTCTTGGTAAAACCTGCCTTTTCCAAGAATTAGATTTGCCATTGGAAAAAAAAAACAAAAAAACAAAAACAAACCAATACCAATATCGTAAACTATGGTGTACTGCAAATAAAATATTTACGAATAAAGAAAATTCTGTATTTTTTAATTTCGAATAAATCGCAAAAAATATTTCAATGATAATAAATGAACCGAGATACAAACATTGTGTTGATTAAATTACTTCACAATAACGACAGAACGTGTATTAAACTTATACAGTTTCCGCGCAATGGAAGCTTTATTAACTTTATTTTTCGCAATTTCTAGAATTGAATTTTCAAATTTTTTTTCATACGTACGATAATCCCCATTATAATTTTGGGGTAATTTTCGATTATGAGTGCTTGTTCAAAAATCTTGAAAAGTCCTGCTCGATTTTATAGACGTTAAAGCTTAGCTGATTTTTAAAGATCAAGATATATATGTTATTTGCCGACCGAGAGGTCCGTATAGGGAAAAGCTGTACCTGAGGTCTTGAGCATGGCCCAAGGCCGAAGGCCGAGGGCCGCGCTGAAGACCGAGGGTACAGGTTTTCCCTATACGGACGGACCTTGGTCGGCAAATAACGTTTTTATTTTTTCCTACTTTATTTTGTGTGGTAAAGAAACCTAGCAATATTGTGTCGCAAACTCTTTGTTTGAATACGGTACGCGCGCACTCAACTTCAATGTTGAGTCGATCGATTGGTTAGCAAGTGTGAGGAATGCTGTTTGCTATTTAAATCCGAATAAAATAGCCTCACTTAAATTGAAAAGTGCTTCAAAAAGGTTCAGCATATATTTAATTTACACTGCAGAGAGTCAAGAATAGCAAATGAAGTGATGAATATACCAAACGCTTTATAAAACGTTTTCGGCTTTCCGATAAAAATTCCCGACAAATGTTTTGAAACCTTGAAAGAAACTCTGCTCGCCGGGTGTTAAGCCTATTTATCTGAAAAGCAGTTTCTAAAGCTATACACACTTTTGTTAAACAAATTAATAATCTCTGCGTTGATTCCTAGCAGAAGTTTATTCTAATCTGAAACTGTACGAAAGTGAAACTGAATGAAATGCTTCCTTTAGGACGTGTACGAACGGCACAATATTGCACTAATTAATTTGACCGTTTCCAATGAAATAATTCATTCTCTTGAATGACGGCAAGTTGTGTTTTGTTTTGGCAAAAAGTGACAGGTAAACAAAGCAGTTTAACTGGCAAATAGAGTCTGAGAACCGGTGTAGTTTTCCTAAGACAAGTGGCGTGAAAATCAGTGCGAAATGCACAAACGACGACAAATGGTAAACTACAACTCTATTTTGTCGATAGAGGAAATAAATACTTGCTTTTTGAAGAACTTCGAGACCTTTAATTCCACTAGTATGATGTCTTCTTACATTTACAACGGTTGGTCAACAGCTTCTTCAATTTTGGAGAACAAAATTTCCATAGCTACAAAATAATCTCGCGCGGAAAGCTTCACCCTCAAACTGCATCCCGCGGTCAAGATCAGAAAATTCCGCCCGCTCCCGGAACCAATCAGATTGCAGGATTCGGTTTATCTTGCCCGCTCGCGCGCTGAGAAAAAAATAACGTATCATTATGATAACTTTTAGTCTAATTTTGATAGAGCATATGTACATAATGTTATATTTACCAGCGCAGCTGATCCCGTCTCCAACACATCCAGGCTTGCAAGTGCAGTTGAAAGATCCCTCTGTGTTAATGCAGATGCCATTGGTGCTGCAGTTGTCTGTCTTCAATGCACACTCGTCTATATCTAAGCAAAGGTGATGAATTCCATGTTAATACGTTTTATTTGCCATTATCTGGTTACTATATATAGCTGGCGTTGTCGTTGTCATTACCGGCTTGATTCAAACTTGAGAAGTTGAAGAGAAATGTCTTTTTTTTAAGTTTGTGTCTCCAGTATCAAACATCGTGATAGCTGTTAGAAGATGTGTCTAAAAGAACAAAATAAACATGGCATTAGAGAATTATACATGTATGCTTTATTTACCGGCACAGCTGACCCCGTCTCCATCATATCCATCCTTGCAAGTGCAGTTGAACGATCCCTCTGCGTTGTTGCAGATTGCATGGGTGCTGCAGTTGTCCTTCTTCAATGCACACTCGTCTATATCTAAGCAAAGATGATGAATTCCATGTCAATACGTTTATTTTCTAATACCTGGCTATCTATGCATAGGTACCGTTGTCCACTGGCTTAACTCAAACCTTGCCAAGTTGAAGAGAAAAGACTTTTTTAGTTAGTGGCTCCAGAATCAAACATCATGATAGCTGTTAGAAGACATTTATAATAAAAAATAGCGTGGCATTTAAAAATGATGCACGCATGTTATATTTACCGGCACTTCAAAGTGGATCCGCCACTGGTCAGTACGTTTTATTTGCCATTATCTGGCAGTTCTGGTTACTATATATAGCTGGCGTTGTCGTTGTCATTTCTGGCTTTATTCAAACTTGAAAAGTTTAAGAGAAAAGTCCTGGTTTAATTTATTTCAGATTGTTCTCCAGTATCAATCAAAAAAGATAGCTGTTAGATGATGTATCTAAACGAAGAAAATAGAGAGTTTCATTTAAAAATGATACACGCATGTCATAGTTACCAGCGCAGCTGACACCGTCTCCAACATATCCAGACTTACAAGTACAGTTGAAAGATCCCTCTGTGTTGTTGCAGATGGCATGGGTGCTGCAGTTGTCCTTCTTCAATGCACACTCGTCTATATCTAAACAAAGATGATGAATTCTCAATGGCAGGAGGTTTTATTTGCCGATATCTGGTTACTATATATAGCTGGCGTTGTTATTGAAATCATAGGCTTGACCAAACTTTAAAAGTTTAACAGAAAAGTCATTGTTTAATTTATTTCAGATAGTTCTCCAGTGTTAATCAAAATGATAGCTGTTAAATAATGTATCTAATCGAAGAAAGCAGAACGTGACATTTAAAAATGACACACGCATGGTATAGTTACCAGCGCAGCTGATCCCGTCTTCAACATATCCAGGCTTACAAGTGCAGTTGAAAGATCCCTCTGTGTTGTTGCACATTGCATGGGTGCTGCAGTTGTCCTTCTTCAATGCACACTCGTCTATATCTAAGCAAAGATGATGAATTCCATGTTATCGCATGCATTTTATTTGCCGATTTTTGGCTGCTATACATAACTACCGTTGTCGTTATCATAACTGGCATGGTTCAAACTTGAAATGTTATAGAGAAAAGTCCTTGTTAAATTTATTTCAGATAGTGGCTCCAGTATCAATTATCATTATAGCTGCTAAATGTTATAGTTACCAGCGCAGCTGACCCCGTCTCCATCATATCCATCCTTGCAAGTGCAGTTGAAAGATCCCTCTATGTTGTTGCAGATTGCATGTGTGCTGCAGTTGTCCTTCTTTAATGCACACTCGTCTATATCTAGACAAAGATGATGAATTCTCAATGTCAGTACGTTTTTTGCCGATATGACATTATCATTGCTGGCTTGATTCAAACTTGAAAAGTTGAAAATTAAAGCCCTTGTTAAATTAATTTCAGACAGTGGCTCCAGAATTAATCTTCATGATAGCTGTTAGAAGATATGTCTAATCGAACAAAATAAGCCTGGCATTTAAAAATCATACACCCATGTTATATTTACCAGCGCAGCTGATCCCTTCCCCAACATATCCATCCTTGCAAGTGCAGTTGAACGATCCCTTTGTGTTGTTGCAGATGCCATGGGTGCTGCAGTTGTCCTTCTTCAATGTACACTCGTCTATATCTAAGCAAAGGTGATAATTTCCATGTCAGTACCCTTTTTTGCCGATATATGTCATTATCATTACTGACTTGATTCAAACTTGAAAAGTTGAAGAGAAAAGCCCTTGTTAAATTAATTTCAGATAGTGGCTCCGAATCAATCATCCCGATAGCTGTTAGAAGATGTGTCTATAAGAAGAAATAGGAACATGCCATTTAAAAATCATACATGTATGCTATATTTACCAGTGCAGCTGATCCCGTCACCAACATATCCAGGCTTACAAGTACAGTTGAAAGATCCCTCTATGTTGTTGCACATTGCATGGGTGCTGCAGTTGTCCTTCTTCAATGCACATTCATCTATATCTAGGCAAATATGATGAGTTCCGTGTGAGTACGTTTTATTTGCCGATATCTGGCTACTATTTATAGCTGGCGTTGTTGTTGTCAGCTTGATTCAAACTTGGAAAAGTAAAGTTAAAGTTGTGTTTAAGTAAATGGCTCCTGTATTAATCAGGATGATACATGTAGCTGTCGGAAGATATGTCTAATCGAACAAAATAAACATGGCATTAGAGAATTATACATGTTTGTTGTATTTACCAGCGCAGCTGATCCCGTCTCCAACATATCCATCGTTGCAAGTGCAGTTGAAAGATCCCTCCGTGTTGTTGCACATTGCATGGGTGCTACAGTTGTTCTTCTTCAACGAACACTCGTCTATATCTAAGTAAAGATGGTGAGTTCTGTGTCACTGCGTTTTATTTTCCGATACCTGGCTACCTAATGCATAGTTACCGTTGTTGCCGTTTTCATAACTGGCGTGACTTAAACTTGTAAAGTTGAAGAGAAAAGACTTTTTTAGTTAGCGGCTCCAGAATCAAACATCATGATAGCTGTTAGAAGACATGTCTAAGCGAACAGAATAAGCGTGGCATTTAAAAATGATACACGCATGCTATTTTTACCGGCGCAGCTGATCCCGTCTCCAACATATCCATCCTTGCAAGTGCAGTTGAACGGTCCCTCTGTGTTGTTGCAGGCTGCATGGGTGCTACAGTTGTCTGTTTTCAGCGAACACTCGTCTATATCTAAGCAAAGAAGATGCATTCTCAATGTCAGTACGTTTTATTTGCAGATATCTGGCTCTTATTTATGGTTTGCGTTGTTGTTGTAAGCTTGATTCAAACTTGGAAAAGTAAAGATAAAAGTTGTGTTTATGTAAATGGCTCCTATATTAATCAGGATGATACATGTTGCTGTCGCAAGATATGTCTAATCGAACAAAATAAACATGGCATTAGAGAATTATACATGTATGCTGTATTTACCAGCGCAGCTGATCCCGTCTTCATCATATCCATCGTTGCAAGTGCAGTTGAAAGATCCCTCTGTGTTGTTGCACATTGCATGGGTGCTGCAGTTGTCTCTCGTCAATGCACACTCGTCTATATCTAAGCAAAAGTGATAGTTTCCATGTCAGTACCCTTTTTGCCGATATGTGTCATTATCATTACTGGCTTGATTCCAGCTTGAAACGTTGAAGAGAAAAGCCCTTGTTAAATTTATTTCAGATAGTGCCTCCATAATTAATCGTCATGATAGCTGTTAGAAGACATGTCTAATCGAACAAAATAATGCGTGGCATTTAAAAATGTTATACGCATGTTATATTTACCAGCACAGCTGATTCCGTCTCCAACGTATCCATCCTTGCAAGTGCAGTTGAAAGATCCCTCCGTGTTGTTGCACGGGAGCTGGGAGCTACAGTTGTCCTTTTTCAATGCACACTCGTCTATATCTAAGCAAAGATGATGAATTCAGTGTGAGACGTTTTATTTGCCGATATCTGGCGACTATGCATATATACCCTTGTTGTTGTCATAATTGGCTTGATTCAAACTTCACAAAATAATTAAGAGAAATTAAATTAAATTTATTTAATTAATTAAGATGTTGGCTTTAGGGAGAGTCATCATAGAACCTTTTAGAAGATATGTCTTATCGAAGAAAAAAGAGAGTCATTTAAAAAAATATCTTGGTTCTTTTTCCATTTGCTGTCTCTAGTCATCTAGTCTCCCCGCGCGAAGTTATTTCTCGCGCTTCCGTGCTCTCTCTCTCTCTCTTGATCTGAGAATAAGGAGGGATAACTTGAAGCATTTGACCAATTTTGGCTGGTATCAAAATGAACACCACTGCCAGTGGAATTGTGACATTCGCAGTAACATTAATATATAAGTTCGCCAAATCTGTCAACAAAAATTGTTTTATAGTTACCGATGCAGAGGCCTCCTTTTTCACCATATCCGTCTTTGCATGTGCATTTGTAGGACCCTTCGGTATTACTGCACCAAGCTTTCACATGGCAGCTGTGGGTGTTAGTGGTACACTCGTCTATATCTTATGTAAAGAAAAAATAGATTGTATTTGAGTGAGCTCAAGATTCATTTGAAAATGTAACACATCAAAACCAACTCACAAACCATAAGATGTGCGAGATGCTAGAATGAAAAGAGACATCAGCAAGAAACTAGAAAACATGAGACAGGAGACAGGACGCAAGACAAGACACAAGATTCGAGACACGAGACAAGGCACGTGACGGATGACACATGGATAGAAGGCAGATTTTGAATTAAGAAGCACCCCCCGGCGGGGTAAGGGGGGGGGGGGGTTCTCGACATAATGCCGATTAGGGAGGTGCGGCCCGGCCTCCTAAACCCTGACCCTGTTTAAGACACAAACCTCGGATTTCCAAACCCTGTTTAAAACAAAATGACAATTTTCGATACCCCGTCTAAGACTTAATAGGTACCTCGCTGCCTTTGTTGTAACAGTGAATTAAGCTAAGTATCAATGCCAAAATCAACGTAAGTCAGCGATACGGAAGAATTTGTGAAAATTCGGCTTGTGGCTATGTTTGAATAAATTTACGCCTCTGCAGAACACAAGCCTATCCTGTTTGACATTGGTCCATGTAAAGATACTGGTGAAATACATACCCTGTTCAAGACAAAAAAGCCTGAAAACCATACTCTATCTGGCCGCACGTCCCCGTTGAGCTCTTATAAGGGAGTGCTCCCCCTCCGGGACAAAAGACAACAACAAGAAACGTGGCACGCTACAGAAAACTAGCCACAAGTCAAACAAGACACTACGGCTCAAAACACGAAACCCAGAAAGTAGAAGAAACAAGAAAAAATCAAAATACAGAGAAGTTAATGGCTTAAAGTGTTTTATACGTACCCGTACAGGTTACTCCATTGCCGTGAAATCCATCTTTGCAAACGCATTTATGCGTTTCCTCGTCTCTGATGCATAGGGCATTGACATCACATTTGTGACCCTTCGTAGTACACGCGTCTATTTCTAAAGAAATGTAAGGAAGTCCAGTTTCTAAAGGCTGGTTGCAGGGGACAGAAGCACGAGCACAAACACAAGCACATAAGAAAAACACATATACTCACAGTTATATGCTATCTTCATAACGAATAAACACACGCATAACCGCAAACAAAATAAAATTGTTCGTTCTAGGAAACTGAGCAAAAGAACAATGAGTGAGCTCGTTCTTCGTACGCGCTTAGCCAGCTGTTGCTCATGCCTATACCAATTTGTATGTTTACGCTTGTGCTAATACGCTAGTCAAAACCATGCTTTACTTACCAATTAGATGCTTAAATGTTCAATAAGTGACATTAATTTTAAATTTAAAGAATATATATGGATGTAGTCTCCTCGAATTCTGTTGTTAAAAAAACGGAAAACATTTAGTCCAAAACATATTTTTAGCTCGCAATTTAAAACGTACAGAGCTTTGCTACATCTACATCAAGTTTATGAACACTGATCTTACAATTGAGAACAATTCCTGCCAGTAGCTTTTCAGAAACTTAGACAATACAAAATTCCTATTTAGGTTAGCATAGCAACAAAATACATTTGTGGTTATCTCACCCGTTTCGCAGTGTTCTCCTTTATAACCAGTTTGGCAAAGGCAAACGTATCTCTTCTCTGTGAATCCGTTCAAACATGTGGCATGATTAAGGCATGGGTCACTGTTGCAAGGGTTCTGATAAGAACAAAGAATGTCTTTTCAGTATATTCATCATCATCATCATCATCATCATCATCATCATCATCATCATCATCATCATCATCATAATCATCATCATCATGTTTTTTACCCTCGGATTTCAGAGTAGCTTGTACAGCTAATATCTCCGAGCATTTCAACAGTACACAACACAATGGGCAAAGACCAGACCGCAACACCGGGAACTCCATGCCCTACTCTTTATATTACGATAAATGTGTGGGTTCTTTTACGTTCCCTGCTGAACACAACACTGAAGATGCAGGAGACGGGGCCTACGGTTTATCGTCCTTATCCGAGAAGACTAGAATATCTAACCATTTTCAGATGTCATTGCAAAAGGCAGCATGTTCTCCTCAGTTATTTTACGACCTTGAGTGTTGGTCCGGCCTGGGACTCGAACACTAGACCTCCTGTATGTTTGTCTGGCGCTCTACCAACTGAGCTAACCGGTCTTAACTCTTTAAAGTAAAAACTAAACCTCAAAGATACTATCGATAGTTATTCTAACCGTAGTGGCCCAATAAAGAAATCCTGCTTGTGGCTTGAGGTCGTCAGGATGTCGAATGTGTTCAGAGCTGCTAAGCTGGCATAGTCTGACGCCGTCGTTTGTTGACGGGCCGATGTTGAGAGACACACATGTACTTTCCTCGCCGCACAAAACTCTACATTCATAACGTATATCATCAGGGTCCAACTTCAAAGAGATGTTTTGGATCACGTGGCCTTGCAAAGCAAAGCCATCCACTGGCCTTTGAAACCTAAGACTGCGGCAGCCAAGACCTGCGAATATGAGAGGTTACCGTTTACGGTTCGCACTATTCAAACCAGTTAATAATTTTTTTTAAATTTCATGCTTTCTTATTGCACTCTGTGGGAATACATCGAAATTTGATGGAGACAATTATTCAAATTTCTTTCAATTTTCGGCAGCGGGCATACATTTCTTGCCAAAACATTTCGGACATTAAAGTGTCCGAAAATAAAACCGCCCGAAATTTTTTATCATCCAAGTGTTTTACAGTATATAATTAAACTTTTGAGTACTTACTTTCTTGGGCGACACCGGCCACATGCATTCAAGGACAAGGTACATGACAGAAATAGATCTTAGGTTAGGCGTTATTTGTTATTTTATCGCTGAAAAGGAAATTTTTTGTTGTTTTATGAAAAAAATGCAGATAAATGCCTATTCGCGTCCACTGGCTTGTTGGTTTGTACGACCGCCTCCAAAACAAAACTGATGTGATGTGAAGGAACGGTCAAAACGGTTTTGAGATGGCATGGCAGGAACAGTGGAGAATGAAAATCCTTTTAAAGATGTTGTCGCAGATCACTGTGCTCCAAAGACACAGCTTGAGAAACTTTGAAAATGCAGTAAAATCATTAGTCACAGATGTCGTCTCAGTCAAATTCGTGTTGGGTAGGCGTAAATTTACTTAAGCTTTGTTTTAGCAGTCTCCGTAATTTTTGTCCGACATGAGATAAAACGCGTCCGAAAATTAAACGTCCGAAACCTTTTGTAAGTAATAAAAACATCCCCCAACCAGCAGGGCCTAAATAGTAAACTTAACGATGCCGCGGATTGACTCTCCCCCCCGATACTTTTTTTAATCCTGCTACATCTCAATTGAAAAAAAAAAAAAAACGGTTTTTAGTCACCCTCGCAATATTTTGTGTACAAAAACCTTTATCTAAGCTAGTACAGACAGTTTACTCACCATGAAAGTCAGCAACCGTGGAGCAGTGAAGCCAGCCTCCCCAAAGGACAAATACCAAAAACAAAGTCAGAGCTGGAAAAGTCCGACAGCCTTTCATTCCACGAAACCCCGTCAGCAGAGCAGAATAGCTCATTTTCGGTGAATGGCCCTTTGAAGGCGCTTGTTCCAAACACAAATGTATTCAAATTCACCAGTGATCGGTGATGTATGAAGTTTACACCTGTTTATCGAAACAGAACAACAAATGACCACGGTAGTCAGACATTTTTGACGGAACTCTTTATTTAATTTATGACTAACTATGAAAGGCCTGCATGTGAGAAATAAAATAATGACAGCATCGGTGACTCCCCATATCTACAATTGCTGATGAAAAAGCTACAGGTTTTCATAAAAAATGCTTTGGATTCTGAACAACTTATGATGCGTGCAAACCGATAGCTACGGAGCACCATGTCACAGCTAATAGCCTATATGACGGACGTTTCTTGGCATAAAACTGCAAATTACTTATGTAAACAGTACTTTATATTAATATAAAAACAGGAAATTAAGACGTTTTGTGGGTCGCATCTTCAAATTTTCGCCCCTCTATTTGCTTTTCTAGTTAAGTGATCAAAATTTTATATCACATTCATCGAGACAAGGAAACACTAAAATGTGAATTACAACAGAAGGAGAAAATCTAACGAACATACATAGCCATTAAAATTAAACTGTAGGTTTTATTTGTACGTTTGTTTCCACAATCGAGCAGACGTCCGCCAAAATCTACAGACATAATTAGAAGTCTATAAAACAGAACTTGAATCTGATTCCCAATTGGATGGTTCGAGATCTGGTTTTGAAGGTTATGCCAAGTTGAATGACAAGTCTGGCACACGCTATGGTTTTTAAAACTAAAGAAAAACATTGTTTGTCGCCAGGAAAATGCATGAAGTTTTGTACATATTAAAAGGAGCTAGAGGAATGTTTCAATAACACAGCAAACGATAATGGACAAAGATTATAAGTTTCATAGCAAATTTTTGGCAAAACGAAACAAAATTGACGAAACTCAGCCGTGATACAGTCCTTTTAAAATATATTAGACTGATAAATCCTCTGCCACAACATCTTCAAGCGAAAAATAAACACACCCGTAATTGTCGCACGGGATGTTGAATATCTTATTATAGGAAATTAACGCTCCCGGCCTGTTAATAAAGGTATTTGAAATTAACGCGACTTAAATTAACGCGAATTGGAGGGAATCTTACTGCTGAATATGGGAAATTAACGCGAAAGAAGAGGTAAATTTTTAAAATGAAGGAAAATGACACAATTTGCAATTGATGTGATTGACACAAGGAAGCGTAGTTTGTGGCAAAAACAAGAACAATTGAAACTGTTTTGGCTGAAATCATAAGAAGATGATGTGTCAGATGTCGAACTGCCCTTCTGAAAGCAGGCACGAACAGGAAATATCGTATCGGATTTTTTTTGTAATAAATCGGAAAACAATTTGCTGAAAAAGAGACAGGAGAGACAGACAGAAAGTCTCGGCAGGATCCAGAATTTTGGGTAATATTAATGGCAATTAAGTCCGTGGAAATTTACGCTATGACGCGGAAATAATGCCGACAAAAATTAACGCGAAGTTTTCAAATTCGAACTAATTTCATGGACCGTTAATTTCTATAATAAGGTAACTGATGTGCTGCCAAGAATGACGCCGTATCGCAAATATTAAATAAAAGCTACACGACTTTTTCATGAACGACCTTTTTTTTCTTTTTCTCTCTCTTTTTGACTTACAAAGGCGAAAAAATTGTTGAAAAAGGGAAGTTTTCTACTACATGTCAAAGGGAACGGTTTGTCAGAGTTTGTTGATTAATTAAGCGACCAAAACTAAAGGTTTTCCACATGACCGTCTCTAAAGGATATCTACACACAATGAATAAATGCACCCGTAATTACCAAACAGGATGTAGAACAGGAGGTCTTTTGGCAAACAGTGATGCTGTATCGATCATAAAAATTACTGGTAGGTGAAAGTTAAAGGCCTTTAACATAGCCAAACATTTTCTTTTGAAAAAATAGCTTCATTTCAGCAAATTTAGGCGTTTTGATGTCCGTCTCGCGTCTGCGAAAAAAAATTGAATGTTTTGCACACGTAAAGCCAGATAAATGTACGCCTGTCAATGCACGTAAAATTACGCAACGGTGAAATTCCACCTTAATTTAAGGTATGCACGCCCAAATTCCTCGTAATTTTCCGGGGGAAAGTTTAACTTTTATTGTTCGTATTTGTTAAAAAATACAATTTGAACCCAAGTTATATAAAAGTAAAAAGTAAACATGAGGGAAAATGGGGTAACAATACCGGAAACTAAAGCCAGAAAACATTTTGTTTCAAAACCCGAGGACAGATCAGAAAATAATCATTTTAAACACCTACTAATTAAATCAATTAAGCGGTAATACCACCTAATAAGCCAAGATATCTCATGGAAGTCCGCTTAATACGCAAACGATAAACATTGAACTCGAGGTAACAGTTAATTTAGCGGGAATGCATTTCATCCCAGAGAATTAAATTTAGACACAGAACGAATAGTTTAAATACCAGTGTTGAACTAATAGATAAGCTGAAGTACCTCTCGCGTTGGAAGAAGCGGGAAAGAGTTTGAAATTCGAACGTCCTTCTGGCCTCTTTTTCTTCTTCGTCTTCTGGTAGGATATGAATTAAACTGAAAACAAATTAAAGCTAATAAACAAAGCACCTAAATACTCTGCTTGTAATTGACTGAAAACAGAAATACGACGCAAAACTAAACTTACCTCAGCAAGTTTGCAAAGTAAACTAGGAGGCTACCACAAACTTGTGGGAAAACAAGATACAGGAAAGAGGATAATGAAGACGCTTACTTGCAAAGAGAGGAAACAGTCCCAGCCACCTGCAGCTCACGTGGGTGAGACGTAAATATATTGGATTACATACTTAAAGCAAGAGGACAGCTACTTCCTTGAAAATGATGAATACATGTTAGGTTGTCTAAATAACCCAATTAGGTTTAAGAAGGAATTTTGTTTTAAAATATCAGTTATCAGATAGCACTAAACCTGCAGGGCGGGACTTCAAAGCACAGCTACTTCCTTCAAAATGATGAGTACACGCTAAGTTGTCCAAAATAACCCAATAAGGTTTGAAAAGGAAATTTTCTAAAATATCAGTTAACAGTTAGCACCTCCTACAGCTGAGGTGGGTGTGACTTTTGCATTTTGGAGCACGTACGGAAAGCTAAAAGACAGCTACGACTTCCTTCAAAATGATGAATGCATGTAGGGTTGTCCAAAAACCCAATGAGGTTTGAAAGAACGACATTTTCTAAAATATCAGTTAGCAGATAGCACCTCCTACAGCTGAGAAGGGGTGGGACGTTTGCATTTTGGAGCACATACGGAAAGCTAAAAAAGACAACTACGACTTCCTTCAAAATGATGAATGCATGATAGATTGTCCAAAAAACCCAATCAGGTTTGAAAAGGAAACTTTTTCAATATCAGTTAACAGATAGCACCACCTGTAGCTGTGAGGGTGAGGGACTTTGAATATTGAAACACGTACAGAAAGCTAAAAAGCTGCGACTTTCATTAAAATGATGAATGCATTTTGGGTTGTCTTAATGAACCAATAACTATAAAATAAATAAATAAAAAACAATAAAAAGGAAAAAGAAACTGTCTACGTCCGGTTTCGCTGCTATAAGTATAGATTGCAACTTCTTCAATAAGTGCGAAACTGGCATATTTAAGGTGGCCCGCGGGTATTTATGACTGAGCCAACAATTAAGGCTATTTAATTCAGGGGCTAAAGCCAACTTAAGCTCAGTTAACGTCTTAGCAGATAACGTAAGATTGGTGTCATCGGCAAACATTCTTGGTACAGAGTTCTGCAGGGAGTTTGGAAGATCGTTAATATAAATTAAAAATAGCATATGCAAATAAGACGGGAACAGGCTTGTCCACAAATGTCCTAAAGCAATGGGTTGAAAAATTCGCGATAAGGCTCGAACACGCACTGGTCAAAAAGGTACTCGCAACATGAGATAAATGTAAACTGATAAAAAAAACTTACAGCCAGTGTACAACTCCGTGAGATGGTAACAGATTCACGCGAGTAAAAACGCAAACAAAATACTTGATGTAATACTTCTTGGTGGATTCTGGAGATACCAGCAGTAAAATCAGAGGACATTTAAGAATAATAAAGGACCACGTCACGCAAGCTAGCAGTAAGGATTAAAATTTTAGCTCTAGGCAGTTAATTGAGGGGAAAAGGTCATCGCAATATAAGAGAAATGTACTGCACCAAAATAAACTGATAAAAAAACTTATAGCCAGTGCCGAGTAATGGGGAAAACAGAATGCATGGCCGTAAACCCATAAGTTCTAACCTTTGGTTCCCCTCGCTCTGAAATTCGTTCCTCAATGGATTCCGGAGATACGGGAGTAAAATGAGAGGAAATTTAAAACTTATAAAGGATAAACGTCACGCTAGCTAGCAGTAAGTGATTAAAATTTGAGCTTGCTGTGACAGCCAGGTAACAAGTTCATACAATCTTCATTATTGAAGAATGTCACAAGGCTGACTCGAATTATTTTCTGTAAACAGCTACCTTCTTTAGTCACTGAGGTGATGTGCTTACGTTCTTTTTAAACAAAATCAATAGTTTGCTAAGTGATGCCATTAGCTACCTCCCTTAGTTACTGCAAGATATAAAAAACCGACGTGCTGGATGAAATTCTTCGTTAGACAGATCACGTTCTCAAAGAACGTGGCAGACCTGTCTCGTCTAACAATTGCCAACCGACAAGCTCGACTGGTGACGAGTCACGTGGCAACCCTCTCAAACACTACAATGTCCGTACGGACCGCTCGTTATAAAAGTCGCATTATTATAGCCTAATAAGAAACCATATTTTCAGATTTTCTTTAAAAGCGTCCCATGTTTTAATGTAAAAGGTAATTCCATATGTAGATTATGAAGACGGCTATGATATCTCCGATTCTGGAAAACAATCGGAACTTTATTCAAACTTCTTTTCTCCAAGTTTTAAGAACTTTCGAGTCTAACATGTGTTACGCCCGCAATATAATTTTTTTAACGCAAACGCAATTCATCATTAAGCATTGCCAAAAGCTCGAAAATAGCTTACCGCCAAAAAACGTCTTCATCAATTCCTTAGTGACTGTTCGAGATCTATAGTTAAGACGGGCGCCCTTTACTGCACTTTAAAGGTCGCGCAGGACCCTTGCTCATTAATAGATTCATTAGCCAAATTACTTGTTGGAGTGCTATCTTGTAAAGCTTTAAATTACTACATTTTGAATATCGATTCCTCTAAAATTTAATAAGGATACTCAGGGATGATGGAATTACATCATGATTGTCCTTTTACTGAGAGATGGCCGTTGTCTGTGATATTACAAGCCCTTAAAAGTTTAACTGAAGATAATGCGATTTTGTGTCCAAGTTTTCAGCTAGCACAGCGCACCAAATTAAATGATTATATAGCCTAGTGATAAATCGTAACTTCTTTTGTGCTCCCTCTAGAACGAAATTTTCGATTTCAAAAACTGCTAGAAGTTAATGGCTTCTAAGAGAGTAAAAATGTGAAATCTAAACTTTGAAAAATGCTTTCTTCTTTTTGAGAAGGAAATTAAAAAATTCGCTCTAGCCAGAGCACAATAAAATACACCAAGTTTATGTTCCTCGCGAATCAACTCTTGAAATTCTACATCGGTGGAGAAAACTTGGACACAAAATTGAAGGTTTTGAGGCTTCCGAAGACCTTCCGAGTCAATGTTTACAACAACGTGTGATATATTCAAAGCTGTGAATGTTCCAGCGCACGTTGCACAAAGCTGAGAACAATTACTAGCAATTACAATTAATTCTCAATTACAATTAATTCTCATGAATATTTCGTTTGTTGTCGGCTTCAGTCGTCCGGCAGTTCGTGCATACTCTTTAAATAAATACATACTAATGATTCCAAGGGTCCTGCGCGACCTTAATCATTTATTTTTTTGTTTTTTCAACTGCAGTGACACACAGAGCGGTTTGCCGAAATGATGCCGGCGACGAGGAGTGCGCTTATCATAAAAGCGACTGTACTAGTTTAGACGCTCAACCAATTTGTGCCAAGGCTTGTGGAAGATGTCAAGGTTCGGACAACCAATGAAGGGATGTTAAAATGCATATGTGTAATTGAAAATATCATAAGAACGCACAATAATGCCTAGTAACCTATCAAAACATGTCAAAACATGGTTGCGATGGGAAGGTCAAGGAGCTTGGACAAACAGCTGTCCCATCAAAATGTCCATGACGAATAACAATTTTTGTATCCTAATGTGAGATTTCATAGTGAAGGGAGCATCCGCCTACTTTTTGTATTGAGGGTTTCTTCAAAATCTGAACTGAGCATGGGGTTCATGACTGACTAACCAAATGGAAAATCTCACTTGAACGCACTTTTGTGACAGATTTTCATGCGAAAAAATTCACTTGTGTTCCCGGCGAAGAAGGTAAAATACGAGCTACAGAATATTGATTGCCGTAAGATGCCGCAAAATATATGAAACAGCTTTTTCAGCGTTCTGACTAGCTGGATTTGGCAAGGGATGTAACCTGAAATCTTTTCTTATAATTTGAATTTAAAATGATTTAGAAAATGAAGACCGTTAAATACAAATCGGGTGTAGGAAACTTTTTAGTACCTTTCTAGGTACCAGGCGACATTGATGTCTAAACATTTCTATGCAATTTCTCAATTTCTTTCAGATTGAATGGATCCTTTGGGTTATTTCGGCAACAGCTGGTCTGAACACTGCCCCAGCCGTGCAGAACTCCGTTAATGTTGTAGAAAGACTCAAGACCTGTACCGAGTTTAATTAGAAATGTTAAACCAATGCAAGGAAATTGTTTATATAATTACGTTTTATCCTATTAAAAAGCCTTCTTTCATTTATTATGCGTCGATAATCTTTTTCTGTTTGTGCATTACAAAGAGGTTGCAGTCTCCCGAATGACCACGTTTATGTAACAAATAAGAAGCCCAAAGGTTTAATGGATGGGCCTAGTAGCGTTATTTCCTTTTGTTGTTCTTAAGCAAAAGTTGTGTTACATTGAAGCTTGACATCCGATATACGATACTCGGCCGTCAGTAAGGTTATATCTTGTACTAGTCATTTTGCTTTGTGGTCTAAGCGAGGATCCCTTGTTGAGTTTAAGAAATACAAAATGCGTGTTACGCATTAAATTAAAATCTCTCTTTCCAATCCTCCCTGCCTCATCTAATCAATTGATGATGACAGATGCACCGTAGTAAACCGCAAACAGAATAAGTGACGTAGGAGGCAGTAGAAAAAACAATTAAATTTAATACCATCCTTCCCCCACCATGACTGATGAAAGATTGGTCCGTTGTAAGCCAATCAGAATGCGTTATAAACTTGCCCTGAAAGGAGGTCTAAATGGAAGATGGGAAAGGTGGTGAAACACATTGTGAGAAAGGACGGCGTAGGGAAAGTCACTAAGTAAAAAATTATCTTTAAGGGGGAACCCCTTTCGTTGTTAACAGAGCGGTGCAGAAGCTAGCTTACTAGTATGTTAGTAGTCAGGTCAACGAAAACCCGGTGGGAAACGCAGAAAAGCAAACAAACCGGTCCGGGGAGGGATATACCACGGCGAGCTTCTCGTTGCCCGCCAAAGAAGAGAGGGCATTCTCCTACCCAGTCCAACTGCCTTAAGTCTTCCCTTCCTCTCTCGATAATCTGTACTTTCTGACGTACGCTCACGGACGCTCACATCATCACAATTTCTCGGCCTGCTGGGTTTACCGATTTCTATTAGGTATGGGGCACCTCTTTCGCGATACTTCACACTAAAGGTGGATTTCCACTGACGCGTAAATATATACGTACGTAAAACGTGCGTAAAAAAAGATACGTAGGCAAATTTCAACTGTTGCGTAAAAAGTAATAAAAAGCGTTTCTTTTTTACGTGCGTTGAACGTACGTAAATGCCCACCATCCTGAATAATCAAGTTGGTTAAAAGAGTGTGTTATTGGCGGCCATATTGGAAGAGTGAAACAAAAAATTGTTTTCCTTTGGGAAAAAAGTCATTAACATTTTTATGCAAATGTATTGCTGTTTGACTCTTCCAACATGGCTGCCATGAAAACACTTTGTACCACACGCTTGTAAAAGAAATGCGTGAATATGACCAAAAGGCATTTATAAATACTTCCGAAAAACACCATCAAGTAAAAAAAAGATTTGAGGCGACCTTCCCGGATTGCCGGTTCAAAGCCTACGTGACCTGACGCCAGCGATTTTCTTTCACTACTGCTTTGGTGTATTTTGGTGCGCTCAGATCTCTCCACAAGCTTTGAAAGTCCGCTCATTGGGGTTTGAGGAGTTTTCTGAGTTCTGGGGAGAAGGTGTATTTTGTGGATATTCTTCTCATAAATGCGGAGATCTTTTGGCTTTTGTACTGAAGCAGCAAGGTGCGTGATCAGCCGAAGGCCACAATCTTTTCCCATATCTTATCCACGCCGGACAATGAGCGGCATAATTAATGAGTGAGAATGGTATACTATCTGACGTGAAAAAGTCCCATTTCCTGATCGTATAAGGAAACATAATTTTCAACAACGAGCATAACGTTAAAAAAGGGCACAACTAGAAGCATAATTTGCTTTTTTACTAGCAAAATCAGGCAAAATCGACAAGACCGACAAGGGCCTACGCTTCCTCCCCCACAGAAATGTTTTTGCGCGAACACTCACTTTTCCCGGTCAGTTCAAAATTGCATGCGACCGAACAAATAATCTATTTAACGTTTTCTTTGTTTGTTAGTAAAATATATATCGAAAACAAAAGCTTCGACAAAACACCACTGCGGGAAGGCACTCTGTGGAGAGACAAAACTGAGACACATAATGATATATTATACCACGTATTTATCGAAATACCAGGACTGGCTTTGTAACCTCTCCAATGGACAGGCACGTACACAGGAAGCAAAAATGTCAAATTTTTCCAAGAAGATCCCGAGAAAAGGGAGAGTTGAAAACACTGACCCCCGATCCGCGGACTACCCACTGACCTCCCACTCCGCGGATCACCTACGGACTACTCCGCTGACTACCCTTACGGAGTACCCCTACGGAGTACCCTATAAAATGAAACGAATTTATGTTTACGGGGGAAAGAGACAAGAGAAACTTACCTGTGCCACTTGCACGATCGTTCGAAACAGCCGCCATCTTGTTTACCTCGATCCAGTCCTTCTTGTTACAAACTCAAACGGGACTTCATCGGCTAGTACTAAAACCAGGAACGCCGGAATACTAAAACCTGGAACAGATAAAGTATATCGTGTTACCCTTACAAATATAAAAAGCTAACCGTAAACAGGCTAACCGAAGTTCATAGTAGGCTAACCGATGAATAGTAGGCTAACCGGAGTGAATAGTAGGCTAAGTGCATAGTAAGCTTACTATTCACTCCGGTTAGCATACTATAAACTTCGGTTAGCCTACTATTAATCCGTAAACCTGCTATGAACTTCGGTTAGCCTGTTTACGGTTAGCTCTTTATATTTGTAAGTTTTACACGATATATTTTATCTGTTCCGGGTTTTAGTATTCCGGCGTTCCGGCGTTCCGGCCGGCGTTCCCGATTTTAGTACTAGCCTAGTCCCGTTAGGACTGGATCGAGGTAAACAAGATGGAGGCTGTTTCGATCGATCGTGCAAGTGGCACAGGTAGGTTTCTCTTGTCTCTTGCCCCCGTAAACATAAAATCGTTTCATTTTATAGCGTACTCCATAGGGGTACTCCGTAAGGGTGGTCCGCGGAGTAGTCCGTAGGTGATCCGTGGAGTGGGGGGTCAGTGGGTAGTCCGCGGATCGGGGGTCAGTGTTTGCAACTCTCCCCCGAGAAAATGCCATGATAATGCAGTCGATAACTCTTTCACTTTGACTTGACTGCAGCGGGATGTCAGGACGTAATTCCGCCTTGACAGATGTAATGGATACGCGAACTCTTCTCAGAGAGATCGACATTTCTTTCCCTCTAGACGGCTACTAAACAAGGAAGTTGAAGCTTTCACTAGATCCTGAGAAAATGGCCGTGTTCATACAGTCTAAAACTCTTTTATTTTGGGCTGTCTCTTGCTCTCTGATTTTCTTTTCGAAAACTTTGGAATATTCGAATCGATGGACAGTGCAAATCGATAGCGATAATGACGAGGCAAATAGATTGGCGCGAAAACATGGCTTTGTAAACCAAGGAAAGGTGAGCTTCTGTTATATCTCATTCTGTTTTTCTGCTCGAAACTTATAGGCCTATTACTAACTACAGAATGCAGGGCAACTTTTGAAGACGGTGTATCCGGTGGCTCGTCTTCGGCTGTGGATGTAAATAACGAGAAATTTTAATTTTTTTAACGTTCATCTTTCCTATCTTACACCCGGGGGGGGGGGGGTACTCCCTATAATGGCCTATACGGGGAGGCTCCGCCCGGAAGGGGTACCTTTTTCAGGCTTAGGTATATAAAAGGGTAGGGATTTCACGAGGTTAAGTATACGAAAGGGTATGGAAATCTGTCATTTGGCTATTAAAAAGGGCGTTCAATTAAAATATTTCGAACGGACGCAATTTATGGTTGTATTATTTTAATTTATTAAGCGCTACATAAAATGACAAGAAAACGTCCTATTTCAAGTCCACGCCATGTCTTTTAGGTATATGAAAGGGGTACCTTCTTCAGTTAAAGGTATACGAAAGGGGTACACATTCTGTGAAAAATGGTATATAAAAGGGTAAGGGGTTAGAACTTGGGGTGGAGCCTCCCCGTATAAAACTTTTTTGAGTAGGTAGATCTTACACCACAATGAACAAATTATAAACACATCTTTAATGAGAAATTTATAAGCTTATATGTTCGTATAAATGTGCGTTATGTATGCCTGATGTGTAAACTCAGTGGCTCGTTTGTCTTCGTTTTTAAAGCTGTCTTGCGAGAGTTACCAGAATAGTCTAAAATTCAAAAGTGACTTCTTTCTAGACTTTCTAGAGAAACCTCGATTTCGCTAGGTTCAAGAGTTAGTAGTCAGTGGAGGGGGACCGGGGTATCCGAACCTTCTGCCTCGTGTACCTTTTAGTGGCTGATCCAGACCTTCAGATGGAAGGGCGGTCAGTATAAAACACGGACTAGGGACTACGGACTGGGTATAAAACACAGACTGGGGTATAAAATGAGGACTCAAACCGCGGACTAGGTATAAACACGGACTACCGTGACCTGATGTTAAAAATAACTAGAAGCAAGGCTGTAAGCATCAAAGTTGTCTCACCTTTTGCCTTCGATTCTTGGATCGGAGTTGCAGTGGAGACTTGACTCAAAACTTTATATAATGTTGTCGATTTCATTACAGATAACTCGAACCTCCTGCTAAACTCGAATCTTCTCCGATTTCCCTCCAGTTTTTTTTCTCTAATAATTTGTTACCGGTACCCTCGCTAACTCGAACTGTTGATATCTCAAACCTTTTTCGATCTCTCTTGAAGGTTCAAGTTATCGTTAGTCAACTGTGTATCTAGGCTCGATTTCCGCCGCCTCCTCGAGTCCGGTCTTTGCTCCTCCCCGAGAAAGACGGCTGGACGCGTGAGCAGCCTACCATGTCTGTGACGTAATTAAAAAATAGTAATTTATGCGTTCTCATATGTCATCGGAGGTGAATTCGCCGTTTATATTAAATTCGGTCTTTCGACCTTTTTTGCTTCCCAGTTGTTTCTGAAGGGTACTATAATGCTGTATTATTTGGAGGTATCATGTATGTGTTGATTTAAATAGAGCCGAAAGACTGGCCTAGCAAATTTCTAAAGGTCATAGGTCTGCGCTGCACAAATTTCCGTTTCAGTGAAGAGTTTAACACTTTTGGTTCTGCTTCGCTAGCGCGGTTTGTTTTGGCTCATTTCTATTTGCAAGATAAAATTTAATCCATGAATAAAATTGAGTCACAACATATACACCATATAACCTTGCCTTTTCGTCTAAAATAAGTTATTAGTCATAAATTATTAAAATACTTTTAAACTTGCAGGGTCGTAAAGGTCTTGGATCAATCTACGTGTTTTCTGCAGGCAACAGTGGATTTTACAAAGACAGTTGTGCTTTCAGTGGCTATGTTAACAGTATATACACAATAGCTATAACAGGACTGAATAGCGATGGTTCAATTCCAGGATACAGCGAGCCGTGTGCTGGACTCATGGCGGTAGCATACAGCAGGGACTCCATTGGTGATCAAAGCAAAGTGGTAGGTCAACAAAGGAACTACTACATCTGTTTTTCAGCCAATTGTCAGCGTTATGCCAAATTGAATTATAACCTGGTCACATTTTGCGCACTGGGTTACAGGCATTTTTAAAACTCTCAGAGGTACAAGGGGTGGTGGTGGTGGTGCAAGGGGGGGAATTATTGCCACCCCCATGAGGATTTTCGAAATTTTGAAAAGAGGACTAATTACTCTTCAATGCTGAAACTTTTAGAAGCTCATGTTCATTCATCCCTTGCAAAATTTTTTTGATATGTCAACCATGTGTCCATGGTATTTGCTATGGTAACATGATAACAAGTTGGTCTGGCCAAAAATCGGCAGGGAAGGAAAGGGTTAACATTTACGGGTGACAGATCGCACGTTGCCAAGTTCAATACTGAGCAATGACATCATCTAATCGTCTGGCTCAGATAGGGAGGGCATTACCACATTCTGCATTATGGCTTTAATAATTTTTTTTTTATGGATTGATTGATTGAATTTTAGATTACTGCTGATAAAAACAAGGATTGTTCAGAAACCTTTGGTGCTAGTTCTGCTGCTGCAGCAATGGCTTCAGGTCTCATAGCCTTGACACTGAGTGCAAAGTAAGCCACTTGTTAAATACATGCACATGTTTGTAGATACACTGTATAATGCTGTATAAAAGTAACGATCGTCATTGCCACTACTTTTGGATCTAAAAGCCTTTCCTATCATTGTTAACAAAAACAGATACCGTATTAATTCGACGTATGCGCCTAACCTCGAATAAGCGCCCACCCTGTAGGTAGGAAAAGTTAATAAGCGCCCAGCCACGAATAAGTGCCCATCCCCCACCCCCCTTCAAAAAATACTGAAGTGCACAATAGGAGTACTTTGATTGTTATTGAAATTGAGTTTGAAATTGACTAAGTACTACTAAGAGACTTCCCCGAAGACCTAGTTTTTTGGTATTTTACAGAAACTTTCAATGAACAATTACAATTTTTTCAGGCATCTTCACGTTTTATTATCATTCATTGTTTTGTTGTCAAATGAACTCACTACTTGCGAGAAATGGCGAAAATATAATATAAGCACCCAGCCTCGAATAAACGCCCACCTCGAATAAGCACCCATTCTCAAGGTCCAAACATTTAATCGCTTAATCGAATGAATACGGTATACTAAAAGATATTTTTGTGGGCCTTGACTGCTAATAGCTAATTTGGACTTGGTGCTTTGGTTGGTAAAACCTTTGCTTGTTCTGGCATTCCTGTTGAATGACAAATTGTCTCCAGGAGAAGAAGTTGATAAACTTTTTTTAACTCAATGTCGCCAAAAATGTAATGTTAATAGACTATTTGCAAGGTTAATCTAGAATGTTGCATTAGTTGCCACTTGGATCAATCTACGTGTCTTCAGTTCTGCAGGCTGCAACGGTGGATTCTACAAAGATAGTTGAGGGATAAAAAATTTCCTTCTCTGTTATTCGGTTCATTTAATTTCAGTCGCAAACTTTCTTGGCGAGATGTCCAACACATCATTGTACGGACCGCCAGGCCAGATCCTGTTAAAATCAGCAACTGGGTTACAAACAAGGCTGGTTTAAAAGGTATGTGTGTCGTCAGGTCAAAAGTAATCAGTGATAAAGTAGAAAAATGTTGTCTAATTAGGAATTTTGAATTCTTGCAATAAAATGTGTTGCTGCTGTTGCTGTAGTTGTCGGTTTATGTTAATAAGTCAGCTTGATTGAATTAACAAGACAGGCACTGCCAGCATCAATTGTAAGAAAGGATGTCTCTTAATCTTAATTTAAACAAAAATGGTTTGACCTCCGACATCTAAACCCGTAAAGTTTCTGGCGAGTCTCTTGGCGGAGACGAAACGTGCGTGTCAGACCAGCCACGAAATATTATTATTCATTAACAATTTTAAATTGATTAGTTATTCCTTTCGTAACCACGTGTCTTTCCTTCGATGCAGTAAATAATAGAGTTGGATTTGGCTTGATGGATGCAAAAAAGATGATTGATCTGGCAATCAACTGGACAACTGTTCCTACAAAAGTTACTTGCGAGATACCGAGTTTTTATAAACTAAACAGGTAGGAACCAATAAATGTGTGGTTTCTCCTGCCCTTTATTTTACTTTTAATTTAGCACCATGGTAACAGGTTGGGTCATTGCTTCTAACTTGAATCAAGATATGCATTGAGATAAAAGATGAAAACCATGAGTGGTTTTAATATTTGATTCAAAACAAATTTTGAAAACTCATGCACGTGACAAGCTTTAGCTATTTTTACTGGATTTTGCACTCATGAGTTATTAATCATTTTGATTATAATTTTGATATCTTCATTACAACGTCTGACCATGTGAACGTTGAGTTACGAATGAATGAGTGAATGAATAACTTTATTAATGTGTCAATATACATGAAGTCTAGCCGAGAATAAAACCCTCTACTGAATAGGGGACACAAAATAAATAAAATAAGTTATGAAAATTTTTCACAAGAAAAAAAACCTCCTAAATTTGATATTTACAATAAAAAGAGACTAACGTCCAACTTCGCTTTAATATTCCTCAGTCGGTAGGCGTGGTGTGATCTGACAAAATTGCCTGTTTTCCAACGAACACATTTAAAGAGGCAATGTAGAAATAAATTTGTCAGTCAACATTCGCACGTAACAGCGCACCGTCACCCTCTGACGTCAGAGATTTTATTTTTGTTGCCCGCCGCTCAGAAGCTTTTGGCAGGAAACAGTTTTATCGATAGATGTCATGTGACCTTGAAGTATTGAATGAGAGAGCATGCTGTTGGGAAAAATGTTCAGCTGTATAACAATTGTTCCTGTCTTTCAGTCGAATCCCTTCAAAAGAGGCGTTGATAGAAACGATCGACCTGAATAACTGGAGTGATTTCTGCGGTGACAAAATAAACTTCTTGGAACACGTTGAAGTAGCTGTGAATTTGAACTATTCCCGTCGTGGAGATCTGTTGATAAAGCTCACATCACCCCAGGGCACTGTGTCCAATCTTACAAAATACAGGATGTACGATAGTTCTTTCGGTGCAAAAGATTTAAACTTTGTTCTGATGTCGTTACATTACTGGGGAGAAAATGCTGTGGGTGTATGGAAATTAACATTACAGAACACACAACTGTATAATATTAATACAGGTAGGTTCGATCGAAAGTCCGAGATATTAAAATTATTACATGGCGTTGCTAAGCGACCGTTAGACCTTGGGAACAAGCATGGGAACCATAGACCACGGAGTTCCCGGTGTTGTGGTCTATTTTTGCGCATTGTGTTGTATACTGTGAAATGCTCGGTTTCATTAGCATTACTTGATAGAGCCCAAACACGGCTCATAATACCGAGGGTAAATAAAGTTTCAGTTTCAGACCAGCCATAAAGTTGAAATCCTACACAGAAAAACGGTGAAAAGAGATCGTGCAAGTTGAGCCATGAGAAAAAAAGATAGAGCAATCTTAAAAAAAATTCTTGTGCAACCTGAAGATGAAAAATATATTGCCCGGAAAAACTGCCCAACTCCCCCCCCCCCCCCCCCCCCGCTTCTTTCCCGCTTTCCGATAAAGAATTGCTCAACTTTAGGTTGTCTTATTGGTCTATCAGATGTTCAAAACAGAAGATCTGATTATTTCAAGTAGAAAAAATTGGAAATAAATTTTTAAAGGGAACCTCCACTCTTAAGACAAATTGACGTTAAATTGTTTGAAATAAAGCCTAAATTCCAAATTTTACAGGACAAGAGCAAAATAACATTTAATAGCAACAAAACGTGTCCTCTAGTCCCGTGGAAAAGATTTTTGCTTTTAAATTTCCCGCTCGTCGCCATTTAAGATTTTATGACGTGTCATGGTTGCCGCTATTGTTAGAAAGCAGAGGTTCTATTGTTTGTAACAATTGGCCAGCCATTCTCTTAGTTCCTTGCCCCCTGGTGGGGGATAGGGCGGGGCACATCATAAAATCAAAAATGGCGGCGCACGGGAAATTTAAAAGTTGTAATCTTCCCCACTTTTGTTGCTATTAAATGTCCTTAACAAACACTGAGTGAAAAAGGAAACACGAAGTCAACAAGGTGATAAATTTTTAAATAAAAGGGCTCGAATTTTTTCAAATCTTGAAAAAGCTAGTACACTTGTTGGCGGCTATTGTACATTTTCCCATCTTTCCCGTGCTTTGAACGCTTTACAACGTCTACCCGTTGGTGTTGCTGCCCTAAGCGCAAAACTACATGCTGTGCGTGATTCAGTCGATAAATTAATTTGTCAATGAATCAAACTTTTCTTTTTTGGCAAGGAATACCTTCTTCACCTACAAGAGAGGATAAATCATCATCGGCAGGTACGATTTGAGTCTTCCTGACAATTAAGGCTGGTTTTCATAAACATAAGCATAAGTAAAAGCACAAGAATGAACATAAGCGCATGAGGACAAGTTCAAAAACAACAAACTTTGTTTTTATTGTGCTCATACCTATGCTTATGCTTGTGAGGCATAAGAACGGCATAAGAAGAAGCAGTGTATGCGTTCCTCTTATACCCTTTTTGCAATTATTGTGCTTATGCTTGTGCTTAGGCACAGTCAAGGAAAACCAGCCTTTAGTCTCATCGTTATGGAACTGGAATCAAATTCACAGTGACGATTTATCTATTTAACTAAATGATTGTCAAGAAAACCTGTTTTATATACTCAGAAATCTCTTCCCTTCTAATTTAGATTAAATTGACACAAACGAGCTCATACGAGTTTTCAAAGTTGCGTACATGTACAGTGCCTTTTTTGGCTCAGTTCGGTAATTGATGCTGCCTTTTCTAAATGTTCACCAAGGATTTTCTATATCGAGGATTTTGTGACACGTCCGGCTGCAACGCAGGCTAGAAATGGCTGACTGCATGATTGGCCAGACAAACGGACTGCAGTATTTACATTGAAGTGCATTAATTGGGGGAACGTTCCGCTAGACAGTGATTAATTAGTCAACTTGGCTATACTCGGTGCAATAGCAGGAATTCGCAATACACGAGCACTAATCTTGTCAACTCCAGAAGCCTTGTTTGGGTTTATCTTCATTATTATGCGAGCAACCTGTGTACTAGTTATTTGAGGAGCCGAGAATACAACATCCGGGTCTTTCCGTGATTCCACAAAGCTCAACAGTTTCGAAAGACTAAAAGGTGCCTGAGCCATAGTACTCCTCAGTTTATCGGCAATCGTTGAGAAATACGTATTAAACTGTTCCGAGATGTCCTTGGAATCTTCAACAACACGTTCGCCGATTTCGAGCTTTGTTATCCCGCAGTTGTTTTTGCTAGCGCCCGTCAGCGTTTTAATGCACTTCCAGATCGCGCTCGCATTGTTCCTGTTTTCCTCAAGAGACTTTGAATAGAACTCACGCTTGGCTTCCCGTAAAGAGAAAACTGCTTTGTTCCTGGCTAAACGATAATTTGCCCAATCATCTGGACTGTTCGTGCGCCGCGCCACCTTCAGTAAATGATCCCTTGAGTGTAGCTGTTTAAGGACTGACTTGGACATCCAGGGAGACTGTGTTTCACGTTTGACTCGTTTTTCGCGCCAGGGACAATGCGATTCAAGTACGGTGTTGAACGTTTGCTCCCATGCGTGAACTACATCATCAATATCCTCAAAAACAAATACAGCGTCCCAGGGGGCTTCTTGAATTGACTGATTAAACTTTTCCATGTCAAGTCCTTTCATGTCACGGTAACGTATTGTGTGAATGCTCTTGGGCGGACCTCCATTTTTGCGTGCATACTTTCTTACAGCAAATACCGGAAGGTGGTCCGAAAGGCCACACGTGTGTGCAAGGACGGAGCTGATTCGCTGAGGGTAATTAGTAAAGATATGGTCCAGACAAGTCTTACTAATAGGCCTTGTGACAACAGTAACTAGTTGTTTAAAATTCATACTCGTCAAAGCGCGAGCCAGACGATGTTTCTTGAAAGACGACATAGCTAGATAATTTATGTTCGTATCTCCGACGAGGACTGTCTCTAGATTCAGAAGATTAGCGCACTCAAGGTTCCTTTCCAGACGTTCGTCGTCTTCCTTGAGATATGATGGTGGTCGATAAATACCCCCAAATAAAAGTGGTCGCTTTGATTTGAAGGGATACACTTCCAACCATACAGCTTCAACAGACGAATCCTCTAGATCAGTTCTTCTCTTATGTTTCAACTCCCGGTTCACATAGATCAATACTCCCCCTTTTTGTTTAGTCCCTTTGCGATCTCTACGGTGAATGTCGAAACCCGGCACAGCATAGAGCGAGTCTGGAATTTTAGGCTTCAAAACGGACTCGTTGATCGATAGAATATCAATCCGAGGACGATGTAGTCTGTCCAGCATAAACGATCGAATCTTCCGTCCTATCTCGATTCTCCCAGTCTTGTCCAAGGTCATTGAGCGGCACATGCACGATTCTTTGTATACTTATCTGAATGACAACAACCTTCTCTACTCCAGGCAATCTGGCTTCCGGAAACATCATAGTACTGAAATAGCTCTGATCAAGATAGTGGATGAACTACTATTCAATCTCGACAATGATAAGGTGTCGGGTATGGTACTTGTGGACTATACCAAGGCATTTGACATGGTGGACCATGAACTGCTACTACGGAAGTTAGAGGTGTATGGGGTTATTAACAAAGAGCTAGTGTGGTGCCATTCATATCTCTCAAATAGGCAACAGGTGGTACAAGTGGGCGGTGAAGTTTCTTCGGAAATGCATATGGCTTACGGGGTTCCACAAGGATCTATACTAGGACCGCTATTCTTCCTATTGTTCATAAACGATTTGCCACTACACGTTTCAACTCAAGTAGATCTATATGCTGATGACACTACTGTCTGTGCCGCAGCTGACGTCGCCAATCTGCATCTTCTCAATGACTCTCTCAATACGTCGGTAGGGGAGATTGAGTCCTGGGCGAACGCGAACAAGCTTTTGTTAAACGAGAAGAAGACGAAGGTCTTGATGATCACTGGCAATCGCCTTGCTCCTAAGACAGGTGTTGAACTGTGCGTTAAGGCGGGAAACGGCGCCACAGCATTAGATAATGTATCAAGTGCAACATTACTTGGACTTGACATAGATAGCAAACTTTCGTTTAACGAACACGTAGAAAAGACATGTAAAAAAGTGGCCTCCCGTATTGCAATTCTTAGAAAAATAAGATCGTTTTTGCCGTTAGCACAACGCAAACAATACTATAACGCCTTAATACAACCTATTATAAATTATGGTAGCATAGTATGGTCGGTGTGCAACAAAGAATGTCTAAACAGAATTCTTAAACTACAGAAGCGCGCAGCCAGAGTCATTCTCTTTGCAGAACCGCGTGCATCATCTGTGGAACTTTTTAATAGACTGGGATGGATCCCAGTACACGAACAATGTAATATAAACAAATGCGCGCTAGTCCACAAACGGATCTATGGAAACGTCCCTTCCTTTTTAAGCGACCAACTTGTGTTAAATAGCCAAGCAAACAAAAGAAGCACTCGCTACGCTTATTTTAACTTGCGCTGCCCGAAATTCAGAAGGGAGACAGAAGGCGGGCGCACTTTTTCTGTTTCTGCCACCCGCCTTTGGAATGCTCTCCCTATCTCAAAAAGGCGAATCGAACAGCCGAAGCCCTTTAAAGAATCTCTCAGAGATCGGGTGTTTTCGGAGCAGCAGCTTTTACATCATTTTATTGTATAGTTTTAACTTTTTAGCTTCATATATCGTTTACTATTATGCATATTTGTATTCAATTTTCAATGTATATAGTGTTTTTATAATATTCTAGTGTAATTTTTAGGGATGGCCACAGGTTTGTTAGCTTTGCTATTTAGTGTTACCCTCATTTTAAATAAAGTCTTTATTATTATTATTATTATTATTATTATTATTATTATTATTATTAGTGTTATGTGTGTAACCCGCTTGATACGAGCACTAAAAGGACACGCAAAACTGTCTGTATTATTCGGGTGATCAGCTGGAGCCAATCACATTCTCGTCCCCAGAGCCGCTCGTCCCTCTAAGCCGCGGCAGAGCCTGGGGCACGAGAAACATGTGGCTCTGGGGATACATGGTTCGATGGGCTAAATTTTTTAACAGAGAGAATTTCAATCTAGCCAATCAAATCAACCGTAGTAAAATCCCATACAACAAAGGGTTTTTAAGACGGTTGATTTGATTTGCCATATTTAAATTTCCCTTGTTACAGATCTATCCAATCAATTCATGTGCCCCCAGGGCAACTTGTTTCTCGTGCCCCAGGCTCGGCTGGCTAAGAGGAACAAGCGGCTTTGGGGACAAGAATGGAGTTAATCACTAAGCATAACGGCAGGTTTCATTATAGAGCTGCGTCGTAATTTTAGGTAACCGCAGCTTGTTTGTTTTCTTTTTATTCCTTTAGACGCAGCAACTTGGAAAATAGGACTTGGAGGTGGAATTGGAGGTGTAATGTTGCTGATATTTGTAGCCTTAGCTGTATACAAGTTCAAAAAGAAAAAAAAGGTAGGCCAGGGTTAGCGTATTCCACTGGGCACTGTTCGCACGTATCGCTGTGTGCATTTCTGCTGTTCAAGGTCACCACTGGCGCATTTAACTTTGGGACTGCTGACAAATAATTGCCAGCAGTGTCATCTACACTATCAAGTATATTTGTCACATAAAAACTGCCCGTGTAAAACCGGCTTTGTATACTCTTTTAAATTTTTTGTGTTTAATCTGTAGGTGAATTCCTTAACTGTGTTCATTTAAATGAAAAATATTGTGTAAAATTAAATCCTTTACCTACTGACAAATAAATAAAATATTATACGAAATCACTTCCACTTTGTGGAGGCAAGCGTGGCCGAGTGGTTTACGGCGCTGGTGTTGTAATCCGGAGGTCCCCGGCTCAAAACCTGCCCCTGCCACTAGCTGGATTTGTTCTTGGTAGTCCCGTGTTCAAATCCTCGGTCACGCTTTGTATATAGCCAACTGGTTACCTGCCTACCTGCCAGGTGGGATTTTTAACCTTGTTATGTTTATTTAAAACATTTGTTTCCTCTGTTTCAGTGGCATGCCTGTAAACTAGCTATCTGGAAGCTAAGTGCATGACCACTATAAACAACATTTACATCTTTTGAAGGCATACCTTCCCTGTAGTGGTTTGTAGTGTTTTTATTTTACTAAACAGCAAAATGTGTTCCATTGGTTTTGTTTGAAAAACAATTTTCGAGATTTACTTTTGTTTTGGCAGTGGAGGTGTTGCAAGCCCATAGATGCTATATTAACCCAATACGTTAACCGTTTTCAACTTTTATTCTTCAGTCGCAGTCATCCCAAGTCTCCTCCAATCTGGGAAGAAAAAAAGAAAAGGGAAAGAAGCACACGTGCTGAGCTTGTCTAAAATATATAAATTGAGAAACGTTGTCAAACGATTGTCGTATTTAAACCTTTATGTATATAATTCGAATAGATGTCCGAAAGAGTCAGAGCCACTATCATACCGTCATCAAACGCTGCGGTCATGTGATAACACAAACGAAACATTTAAAAAGCGATTGCTCGTTTTATTGTTAAATTTTATATTTATTTATCCTTCGAGTGCTTCAAATGTCTTCGGTGTTGATAACAGTGCGGTGCGGCTCTAGGCTCACTATTTGTTATAGGGACTAGGTCACGGTATTTTTAGGTAGTTCTATTTATTTTCGGTAATTAAGAGCTCTAAACTTCAAATTGGCCGAGCAAATGTTTTGTATTGGCAAAATCACGGTCACATAACAAACAAGGATGATTTTCGAGCATGGTAAATGACACTCTTATCCACATTGAGATAAACTTGAAAAAAGTCGGGCCGACGTTTTTCAAGTTTACCCGAACCCAATCCGTTTTAATCTTCTTGAATTTTGTCCATCCATGCCCCTTTTTGGCCTTTATGTATTCTTTTGAATTCTTCTACAGTTTCAAGCCGTCATTGTGATATTTCAGTTAATTCTATGACCAGTTGGTCAGTGCCGAAATTGCCTAAAATTCCCTTTAAGGAACATTTACTCAATGAAAAAAGAAAGGATTTACGCTTGAGAACAATAATTTCAAGGGTTCGGTGCTTACATCGTGTAACTAATCTTGCAGCTTCGTTGCTAAGTAAGCTGCATGCAACATAGAATAGTGTACCAAACCTTGAGTGGGAACGCCGAAGACGTTTCGACTTGCGTTGGTGCAACAGTTTTAGACGTTAGACCAAGACACGCACAAAGTGTTGCGAGATACTTTGCACAGGGTATTAAAATACCGCCTTAAAGATTAACATAGTTGTTGTTTTCTTTATTTACGAATACAATTAATGGTAAAACCGTTGGGCGACATTTTAACATAAATGAATGTGGTATGTCGCTAATATTATGTACATATCAAATCGAGCAAGCCAAGCTTGCTCTTGCTTGGTATACATGAAAAGCTGTTATTGATAAAAGAAGGGATGATTAAAGGTAATCATTTTTATAGAGAATGGTTCAAAACCATATTTGATTAAGAACAGAATTCATAGAAAACAAATGTTTCAAAACTAATCTAATGGACATAAATATGACTTTTTTAAATCTTGTTTTATATAGGTGCATTCCTTTGAAATACAACACCAGGGGGCGGATCTAGGCGGAGAGTGCAGGGGGTGCGAACCCCCCCCCCCCCCCTCACCCCTGAGATGACCTGCGGCTTTCTTAAAACTGGTATTCTGCGAACAAAAAAAAAACACCCCCTCCTAAGAAAAATCCCGGGTCCGCCCCTGAAGACTGAGCAAAAATAAAAGCATTGACACACCGGTATGATAAAAGAGCAATAGGGACACGGAAGTGTGGCTGTACATTGTGCTATTTTTAGGCGTTGTTCGGCATGTCTACATTGATAGGCAC
Organism: Oculina patagonica; assembly: GCF_052425735.1. Lineage (NCBI taxonomy): Eukaryota > Metazoa > Cnidaria > Anthozoa > Scleractinia > Oculinidae > Oculina > Oculina patagonica. The sequence continues at coordinate 29,598,960 of NC_135766.1, read as the reverse complement.
ATGTGGGGACATGTAGCAGGGTTATCATCACGACATGCTCACATAATAAAATGTAGCAGAAACATGTTGCAGCAACACGTTTCGTTGTGCCACAGAGCGAAGTGTCCAAGCAATATGTTTCTAACGGTAATGGGCTCCTGGTTTCTACTATTTGTGTGTGTACATGCCCCTGTAACATGTTCCTTCGTGTGTCAGTACTTGTTAGGATACTTATTGTAGTTGTTATTTTGTAATGATACTTGTTGTAGTTGTTATTTTAAGTATACTTGTAGTAATTAAACCTTGATCAAATCTTAATTTGTTGAACACTAATAAACGTTGTTATGAAGCTGGAGTATCGTTGAGTCTAACAATAGCAATAAATGGGTGTTCGAAGTGACGTCGCAGCGAATATTAAAGCTCAAATACTGTAGTATTTTCTCGATCGAATGCAAGGACGCAAATAAACGCTTGCAACGCAATGGTCAGTTTCAAAAACGCCCTTGAAATTTATTTTGGGTACCAGCGTTTATTTGAACACGACCTATTCCATCCCGCAATTGAATGCGAAATCAGAAAACGGAGTTTATTTGCTACTTGCGTTTTCATTTATAGGGAAATCCGAAAAGGGATTTGCAAAACTGTCCTCGTGAGCAACGGAGCTTAAGCGTGTACTAATAAGCACGTGTAATTGGCAGATATCAGACAACAGTTATTTAAATTCTTTTAAGGATTTTTCTCTCGAATGATCCACACCAAAAACAAAAATGTAGGGTCTGAATGGGATTTAGTGTTCAGTGTTATTAGAGCAGTATTCAATTGAGTGTCGTAAAACCAAAACCAAAACCAAAGTAATTACTTAAGCCAATCACAAAAAACACAGACAATTCAGTGAACCAATCAAAACTCAAAGCAAATACATGTAGCCGGCACGAAGCGCGGGAAAACGTGCGCGCGCGAGTCACGATTGGTTTTGGTTTTACTTCTGATTGGCTGAGAAAGTGGAGCGAGATTTTTAAACCAATCACTAAGCGTAGCAATGCAAAACCAAAGCAAACGCAATTAACTTGCGACACTCAAGTGAAAACCGCTCTAGCCCATTAATTTTTTGTTTTTGTTACATTTTTCCTTCCCAATTTCCCCCGCGCGCTTTCGTTTCGATTTTGTCTAGGCTCCGTGCGCTTACTTTTCGCCTCTCCCCATTTCCCAGCACGTACGAAACACGAAATTAAGAAATCGTCCACATTTCATGGTCTACACTCTTATAGACCATAGAAATGACGTCAGAAAATGTTCAAAACTTAAGTGGACCAACGAGCCGTTAGGCGAGTGGTTTCACTGCAAACCAGCTGCTATATATAAAACAGACACATTAAGGAACTCTAAAAGTAACAATGAGTGTCTATTAAACATTACATTATCATTATCATTATAAAAGGAAATCACGCTTACATGTCACACGCAATTTATGGGAATCGCACAATTTTCTAGGACAGTACGGACGCAGACTAAGAGTGAGAACGTGATTTGTTCTTTACTTAGCAATTCAATATGTATATATCTATACATACTGACTGTTAAGGTAAACCAATGTTTGTACCAAGCCCGGTACTGAACTACAAAAAACCACGTAATGAAGTATGAGAACATAATAGAGCGACTACAATACACACTGATTCCGGCATGCTACAATACTCGATCGACTTTAAGGTGGCTCGACCCAGTTTTTTTCTAGCGATACCTAACAACTTTGAAACTCTGATACTTAAAGGGATTGATGTCAATAACAAAACTACTACATCACATGCATTACACATAGACTGAACTTCAATATGATATAATTTTTTTGGCGATCAGAATAAATATCACGTGGCAATGACGTCACACAGGGTTTTGCTCTGAATCGAATTTTAAGCGGTAACTGCATTTTCTCTCGAGATCCTCCACGCTACGTATACCTTGGATGTTTGCCTTCATCTCAGTGGAGTTTCATCGAAATCTACAAGAGGAATTTTGAAATATCTTGGAATTTCTTTTTAGATGGTATAATTTATGCGTAAAATAAAGTCAAGACTTCATATAAAGAAATTTGCTTCTTTTTTATGTTTAATGAGAGGATTTAGCCCCCATTCCTTTTTAGAAATGTCCCATATACTACATCCAAACCTTTAGAAGAAAGTAGACTTGCGCGATTTCGAAAAATATGAAATATAGGAATCATAGTGAAGCTCAATGTTTACCTCTATTTACAAATTTTCCGCCTACTTTCGCAAAAAAGCGATTATTTCAAAAACCCGTCGATGAATTTTTTCCAAATTTTTTCAGGGTGACAAATAATCAGTACACCACACAATCCCTAAATTTCATGCTCATTGAAAATATCTAAGGTTGTCTAAACTAAAAGCAAAATTGAGTTCACATTGAAGCGATGTCGAAGTTTTGAATAATTTTGTGCTCTGGGATTTCCTATTGTTTCGATTTAAACACAACATCGAATTCCTGTGCATCACGCGTGTAATGACCACGCTTGGCTACCCTCCGAAAGCTTTCCGAAATAGTTCGGAATATGGTAATATTCTCATCGAGTTCAAGTAAACAATAATGGATGAATGAATACATTTCCAACTGAAGAAAGCAGTCACACAACACCAAACTCAAAGCCGGTTATTTTTTTATGCCTCCTCAGTCATTTAAAAAAGTAAAACGGACAGAAAATAGACTTCACGTATTATAAGCAAGCTGCATCTGGCGTCCAGTATTTATTAATTCATTAATTTAAAAGAAACATACCTCGTTTACACTTTCTTCTTTTTGATGTTTAATTCTCTTTATCGTCGCACTCAGTACTGCGGCCTATTTGTGTTTTGCAATTCTTGTTTTTGGCATTTTTAACTTTTATTTCAGCCAAGACGTCGACCCAACAAGAAAAGCTAATGCGTGACAATTTCTTTTCCATTGTTCCATATTTCGGAAAGATTTCGGAAAGCTTTCGGAAGGTAGCCAAGCGTAGTCATTTCACGCGTGGTGCACTGGAATTCGATGTTGTGCTTAACTCGAAACAAAAGGAAATCCCAGAGCACAAAATTATCTCAAACTTCGACATCGCTTCAATGTTTACTCAATTTTGCGTTTAGTTTAGAAAACCTTAGAAATTTTCAATGAGCATGAAATTTAGGGATTGTGTGGTGTATTGATTATTTCTTATCCTGAAAAATTTTGGAAAAAATTCATCGACGGGTTTTTGAAATAATCGCTTTTTTGCAAGAGTAGCCGTAAAAATGGTAAATAGAGCTAAACATTGAGCTCTACTCCGATTAAGATATTTTCATATTTTTCGAAATCGCGCAAGTCTACTTTCTTCTAAATGTTTGGATGTAGTATATGGGACATTTCTAAAAGGAATGGGGGCTAAATCCTCTCATTAAACATAAAAAAGAAGCAAATTTCTTTATATGAAATCTTGACTTTATTTTACGCATAAATTAAACAATCTAAAAAGAAATTCCAAGATATTTCAAAATTCCTCTTGTAGATTTCGATGAAACTCCACTGAGATGAAGGCAAACATCCAAGGTATACGTAGCGTGGAGGATCTCGAGAGAAAATGCAGTTACCGCTTAAAATTCGATTCAGAGCAACACCCTGTGTGACGTCATTGCCACGTGATATTCATTCTGATCGCCAAAAAAATTATATCATATTGAAGTTTAGTCTATGTGTAATGCATGTGGTGTAGTAGTTTTGTCATTGACGTCAATCCCTTTAAGTATGAATGTTTCAAAGTTGATAGGTATCGCTAGAAAAAAACTGGGTCGAGCCACCTTAAAGAATGTCGGCATACACTGAAATCGCTCAGCGTAACAACGTAACAATATTCAGGCTTAAACTACGAAAAATCTCTATTGGAAGAAAAAGCGAAACAATACAGCTCCCAGTTGCGCGCTGTTATTTTGTATCTCTGGCGTTGGTTTTTTGCTTCTTCGCTCGTCAAAACTAAGGGAAATTAAGAGGGACTGCTAGATTAAGTTAATGTTGACTTTCTCTAGCCTGCGATTTTCGTATAACGCACCGAAAAGGATTCAGTTGACTCTTTTCCCTGGTTGTAGCCGGTGAAAAGTTATTTTCCTCCGCCAGCAAAAACATGGAGCAAATTTAATGTTCAATTTTATCACACGACTGAGAGGGCCAATAACTACACTGTTCTCTTTAATTGCTATGGTTCGGCGTGCCAGCTCCAATCTCCAACCTCCAACGAGAAAAACATTTGAATTCTCTAGCTACTTGCTCGCGCTTGTATACATTTTAGGGATGGGGAGGCGAGGGTATTTAGAACTGCTGAAATTTCGTACGGGAAATTGAAATTTAAGCGCAATTTCAATATTACACCGCGCGCGAGATCGGCATTAGTGAGTATCCATTGATAACGAGCTGCCTGCAGGTTTATGATCAGTTTTCAGTCGTCGTCCGCTAACAGTAATAAATCCATCTGCTTGCCGAGTATTTGGTGCATTGTCTGTTGTGCTCAACTGTACTAGTCCGTTGCAGGTTTCAGATCGGTCAGAGCGACAGAAAATAAAAATTGATTACTGACACCATTGGTGTTATATTTTAGCAATAAGTTCCCGACCACTGAACTTCTGGTACAGCCTATCAAGATATTACTAAAAGTAGTAGTTATTGGAAACGCCTGATTTCTAGTCAAAAACCTTGATTTACAGGTATGTAAAACATGTATTTAATTTTTATCAATAGTCAGTATCAAGACTTTTAATCAATTTGTCATTGAATGATACAGCTTCAAGAGTTTCAGAGAATTTTGTCACGTCAGACTTTTATCAAAACTTTATGCGGAAGTTCTTTCCAGGGTTTTCAGGGTACGTGCTTCAGCGATCCAGGATGAAATCGAATTCGCAGAGTTTTAATTTGAAAATAACTTAGAACATCCTTTTCAGCGAAGAGTAAACACTGTACTTCCTTCAGCAATCCAGGACTGACGAGATCTGACGAGGAATTGCAAAAAGCTATAAATTGCAAATAGCATTTCTTCAAATCTCAAGTTTTCGTCCAGAAGCAACAATTCAGATCAGTTGGTGTCTCAAGAGCAACAACACAACGCCGGCATAGAGTTTTACCATGAAGGTAAATAACTGATACAATTTATTCAGTCTCGTACTTTTTTTATTTAATTTTATTTTTGAATTTCGTTTTAGATCCTGACAGTTGCAGTCATCAGCCTGGCCTTTACATGCCTGATGCCATTTTCACTAGGACAGGTTAGTTTTTTATTTTTATTTTTTTTGGCGACAACAACCGATTTAGAGATTTTTGTGGTTTTCATAGTAGTAAGCTTTTACGTTGAAAACGACGGTTTTGAAAGATAGAACTAAAAAGGTACTCGGTTTTAAATTGAAACTGAAACATAAAGAAAAAAAAACATTTCACATGAAAATATAACTCAGTCACGATAGGCAAATGTTAGAAACTTTAAACTCGAGCTGTGGATTTGTAATATTTTAATTTATTTCACTATTTGAAAGTTTTTGAGGTTGATCGTTACAAAGTGTCTAGTGTAGAGAAGGGAACACCACTCACCGAAGAAATCGAAGTCGATGTAAAACAGGACGTTGAAGTCTTTCGAGTTCCTGCTCACAACGATGTTGATGCTGCTGATTTTTATCATGATTTTAAGATGGTAAGTTCAGCAATAACCCTTCTAGGCAGGCTATTTTTTGCAGTATCAAAACAGTCACGCCAGAGGCAACCACCTAGTCGGGCTAAGTCTTAAAGGAGGGCAATTTTCTATGTTAGAAAACTATTATTTCAAGGTTTCCTTCACTTTGAAAGTAATCAGAAAAATGACTTAAAATATCGTGAGACTGGTCCTTTAAATTTGACCAACAATGTAAGTGCCGACAAAATGTATGGTTTCTGAACTGTAACAATATTTTTCGATCAAAATTACTTATATCTGTCAATCGGATACCGGTAATATCATTTTTAGGCAAAAATGTTTTTTGAGACGGTTTCCGCTGGAATCGCTCTACTTTAACAACACCTGATGACAAATATTATTTTAATTAAGCGACCATGGACGCTTAAAACCCGAAAAAAATGTGTTCGATGAATTCCTTAGAACTTGGCCTTTTCAATTGTCTCGAGGACAGATGACCTTAATTGCGAGTAAAAATTCTAATTTGTTTTTTATATATTTTATTTCATGAGACCAGTTAAATATTTCTATGGCCATGGCGCGACACGTTTTACTGTCGCTGTCATAACCCGTGTCTATATGTTTTAGTTTTTCCAGGCGGGAACCCAGCCAGTAGAGTTATCGTCCTGTCATGTAAACAAGCCCTATAAAAATATGTATAAATAGTGATACGAAGTGGTTTTTAAACTTTTATTGATCTCTCTCTTTGCGATAGCCTCCTCTTGACATTTGCTTCCTGTTTTTTGTAGCGCGTGACTGTTACCAAGGTTCTGTCACGAAAGGTCTGCTACATTGCCAACATGGACCCATCCGTGTCATCTCCAGCGAAACTGAAGGAGGATATCGCACGGGTAAATATTAAGCAATCATTGGATGAGGCTAAGTATGATATGAAGAATTATGCAGATCGAGGAGGGTCTTATCCGCCGAAGCCTTCGGCTTCGGCGGATAAGACCCTCCTCGATCTACATAATTCTTCATATCATACAAAAGCCAAATTCAATAATTGTTTTATTATTCATTCAAAATATTTCCAAGAGGTCTAAAAACACAAAATGAATTAAAATGGCTACTAACTTTGGCGTAAAATTTTTGCTATTTAACAGTGGCCAATTCCTCTGGTGTCGCTGGTTTTTTGATGTTTCTCTCCTGAAAATAAGCTTTAAAAATCAAGTGACTTCCCTTCGAAGCTTTTTTGATGTTTTTGCTATCTTTATCATGTAATATTTTGGCAATTTTTTCGTCGCAATGTTGAAATTTAGCGACCATTTTCGCCTTCGACTGAGCTCTGTACAAAGCCGTTGTTGCGTGACGTCAATCGTCCAATAATTTTTCTATTATTGGACGATTGACGTCAATCATCCAATAATTATAACGTCATTCATCCAATAATAGAAGCGTCTTCCAAATTTGGTCGGTGCTAGCCGGTTAGTTGGAATTAGCCTGGGATTGAAAGCCAATCAGAAACGAAGAAATATTTGGAATGAATAATAAACCGATTTATTGCTAGGGTGTCATTATAACTTTAAATTTGGTTAAAAAAGGAACAAGAGAAAACAAACTTAAAACTTGTCAGACTGTTAAAAATTTTGTTTCATAACAAATGAGATAATTAGATCATGTTAGGAAATTAAGTGTATAATTGTGTGTCGTAGCTTTGTCTTACTTCTTTTGTTACTATCTTTAGAGGTTTATAATGTGCTAATTGCGTATTGTACTGCTACTAGAGTGGGGAGCATGCATGGCATATGTGCAATCGCTTTTCAAGAAATTTTCTGCTCCGCTTGCGTCATTAACCTTGTTGTCGCTTCGTATTTTTATGAAACGTAATCTAAACTTTAAAATGCTATCCTTAAATGTTCGAGGGATTCGCTCTACAGACAAAAGAAAAGCATTGTTTAATTGGCTAGGAAAAGAGAAATATGATGTTATCTTTCTACAAGAAACTTATAGTACCCCGGGAGTTGTTAATATTTGGAAGTCACAATGGAGGGGCGATATTTTCTTCAGTCATGGTACGGAACACAGCAAAGGAGTTATGATTCTTTTCAAAGAGAATTTTGACTATGAAATTAAGGTTCATCGAGAAGATGAACAAGGGCGATTTATTATTTTAAAGAGCCTTATTCAGAGCCAACCGTTTGTTTTTGTTAATATTTATGCACCAAATAAGATCAAAAAGCAGTGCGATTTTTTCGAAGAGATTCAAAAACAGCTTGATCAAATAGAACTCGAAGAAAGTTGCGAAGTGATAATTGGAGGCGATTTCAACGTTATTCTTGATGCTAATTTGGATGGCTCCGGAGGTAAGCCTCAAGTAAAAGAATCTTGTAAAAATATCGAAAATTTTTGTTCATCGTATGATTTGATTGACATATGGAGAATCAGAAATCCAGATATCAAGCGTTTTACATGGAGACAAAAGAACCCAGTAGTACAGCGTCGTTTGGATTTTTGGTTAATCACCAGCAGTCTCCAGGAAGAGGTAGAGAATGTGGATATTATTCCTGCGATAAGATCCGACCATTTGGCTATTTCAATTCACATAAATGGAATTGAGGAAACAGAAAGGGGACCGTCTTTTTGGAAGTTTAATTCCAGTCTTTTGGAAGATGAAGATTACATTAAAGTAATTACCGATAAATATGGTAGTTGGCTGGAAGAAGGAAAAGACATTCAAGATCCTAGAGTCCTTTGGGACTTCGTTAAGTACAAAATTCGTTATGAAACTATCACCTATAGTAAACAAAAGGCTAAACGTCGAAGGGACAAACTATCAGCGTTAGAGGAAAAAATCAAAGAATGTACAGCAAACTGTGATGAACATCCCATTCCAGAAAATATTAACAATCTGGAAATTCTACAAACTGAATATAATCGACACTATGAATACATCGCTCAAGGGGCAATAATTCGATCAAGAGTAAATTGGTACGAACACGGAGAGAAAAGCAATAAATATTTTTTGAATTTAGAAAATTATAAAAAGAAAAAAAGCTGTATTAGAAAGTTGGTGGTAGCAAGTGAGGAATGTACGACTGATCCGAAAGAAATAATGACAGAAATTCATACTTTTTATGCAAATCTCTACGATACAGATTCTTGTGACCGTGACGATCTATCGACTGACGAGTTCCTTAGGAATATAAATACTAAAGTGTTGAGTGATGAGCAGCGGGAACTCTTGGATAAAAAAATTACAACCAACGAATATTTTGAAGCATTGAAATCCTTTCAGAACAACAAAACGCCAGGAAATGATGGTTTGACTGTAGAGTTTTACATCGGCTTCTGGCATCTGATATGGAAGTGCCTTACCGACGCTTTAAATTTTGCTCACGAGCACGGACAACTATCCAGTTCGCAGAAACAGGCTATGATTACTTTATTAGAAAAGAAAGACAAAGACAGACGATTCGTCAAAAACTGGAGACCAATATCTTTGATAAATGTCGATGTTAAAATTGCGTCTAAAGCAATTGCAAAAAGATTAGAATCAATTCTACCGAATCTTATCCACCCTAACCAAAATGGCTTCATCAAAGGAAGATCAATAGTAGATGGAGTTCGAACGATTGAAGATGTACTTGAATTTGCCCAATTTACAGATTGTTCGGGTATTCTCATGGCAATTGACTTTGAAAAAGCATTCGACTCTTTAAACCATACTTTCCTTTTTAAAGTCCTGGAAAAATTCAACTTTGGACCATACTTTTTACAGTGGATCAAGATGTTTTATGCTAATGTGTCCAGTTGTGTTTTAAACAATGGTTTCATTACTGATCTTTTCCCAGTCCGTTGTGGGGTTAGACAGGGTGATCCCTTGTCACCTCTATTATTCATCTTAGCCCTTGAAACACTCGCTTGCCGAATTCGAGAAGACAATGAAATTAAAGGCAGTTTAGTTAAGGAAAATGAAATCAAATTAACACTTTTTGCTGATGATATGACTAGTTTTCTGAGAGATATAGCGTCCTATCACCGTTTATTGGCAACTCTGCAGCTGTTTTCTAGATTCTCAAATCTAAAGGTCAACAACGAAAAAACAGAAATTTTTGCCATTGGCAGACATCGTCCTGATCAAACTAATTATCGCCATGAAGTTCGAACGTCAATTAAAATTTTGGGAATTGTCTTTGACTATAATACGCCATTAAGAATGAAAGCGAACTTTGATTCAGTTCTCAAATCTACCAATGATCTTTTGAACATGTGGAAATGGAGAGGGCTGACATTATTGGGAAAAATACAGATCGTTAAATCCTTTATTATTCCAAAAGTTTTAAGTAAAGCGTCCTTGATTACAGTTACAGAAGATTTTATTAAAGAGATAAACAGTCTGATTTACCGTTTTATTTGGAAAGGCAATGATAAAATTAAACGTGCTGCTCTTATCAATGATATCGAAAATGGTGGACTCAAGATGTTGGATATGCAGTCGATGATCTTTGCACAGAGAGTGATGATACTAAAGAGATTTGCGGATAAGGATAATGACAGCTCCTGGAAGATAACACTAAATTACTTTCTCTCTAAGGTAGGCGGATAAGTTATTCTTAAGTGCAATTTTGATACTAAAAAGTTACCTGTCTGCCTTCCAGCTTTTTATAAAGAGTGCCTGGACGCTTGGTCCATGTTAAATCAATCGCCGATATTATCGTACGAGGACGTTGTTCAACAGGTTATTTGGAATAATAAAAATATTACGGTTCAAAAGCTCTCGCTTTTCGAAAAGCGTTTGTTTTCCAAAGGAATTGTCTCGATCGGTGACCTTCTTTCCGACACTGGAATCTTCCTCAAGGGGGTTAAGGTGTTAAATGCAAATCTATCTCAAATAGAACATTTTAAATTAATTAGCATCGTCGACGCAATCCCTTTTGAATGGAGACAGATCATTAGACAAAGTACACAGCACCTCCCTTCACATATTGATGACACAATTTATTTAAGGATGGATAATTCGGAGGTAGCTTTATCCAAACTTTCGTCCAAATGGCTTTACAATGCGTTTAAGAGTAAAAAACAAGTGCCTCCAACGGCTCAAAAAAAGTTTAAGGAAAAATTTCCACAATTTCCGTTTGACTGGAAGAAAATATACTCCTTGCCGTTTACCGTCACGATTGAAATTTCAGAATTCCAATATAAAGTATTGAATAATATAGTATTTACAAATGAAAAACTGTTTAGATTGAAAATGAAGGACTCGCCTTTATGTACCTTTTGTAAACGAGAGATTGAATCCTTCGAACATTTATTTTTCTATTGCGAAGTGACAAAGACTTTCTGGGAAGCTTTCTCTTCCTGGCTTGGTGAATGTAAGATTAAGTCTCAATCATTTACAATAACAGACATTTTTTTGGAGTGTTCAGTACGGAGGAAGACTTTATTATTTTAAACCATCTGATACTTATAGCTAAATTTTATTACAGTCACATATGGCAAACATACGATCAGATACACTGGGCCTAAGATATGGAACATAATGCCAAAGGACATTAGGAGTTTACCAACACTGTCATCTTTTAAGAAAAACATTCGTAAGCTAGACTTAGATATTTTAATGAATGATAATTGCTGCGCTAATTGTATTCTATGTAGTTCTTAATGTAAGTTCTTAGCTTGTATTTTATCTGTATATATTGAAAATATTTTATCTTGTATTTTAACTTGTATATATTGTAAATAGTTTAACCAATTTTAACCGATTTTAGCATTTATTAGGATATTTCGATTGTGTTATTTTTCTTTTACTTTAAAGTGTCCCCATTTAGTGGTTTTATTACTGCTATTTCAGTTTTGACACTCAAATAAAGGTTTTATTATTATTATTATTATTATTATTATTATTATTATTATTATTATTATTATTATTATTATATCTATAAGTGTAAATTGAATTCTGTGAATCCATCCTTACGAGTTTATAGAGCCAAGACCCGGGAGGTCTGCCAAGTAGAAAAAAAGATAGCCGCAAGGCGGAACAAGTTAACAAAACATTTTCAGAAATGGGAAAAACTTTTGCCATATATTGATTTATAATATATAGTCCACCAGCATACGTACCCCTCTGTCTCGCGTAGTTTAAATTAATTAACTAATTAATACTTTTTATACTACTTTCTCATGTTTTTTTTACTCGTCTTGTAAGCTAGGTATTGTAACTGGAGTGTATTGTAAGTAAGTTAGTGTAAGTAATGTATTGTAAGTAATGTAAAGTGTTGTAAAATGCTGAAAAAAATAAACAAATTACAAAAAAAAAAATGTTAGGAAATTAAGTTAAAACAGCGTACGTCACGCACATGATTTTACCAATGAACAACTACACTGTATATAAGTCACATTTTTTAGGACAGATGAGCTCTCCCATAAGTCTGAATTGCTATGTTATTCTTGCATTTTTTATATTTTTTTATACTATTAAATGTATTTTTGTAACAGGACCCCCTTTGATAACAGTGCTTAGTACACTGACGGGGTTATCCTGTATAAATATTACATCATCATCATCATCATCATCATCATCATCATCATCATCATCATCATCATTATAATCATCCTTCCCCATCCTCCTCCTCCTCGTCCTTTACATCATCAACAATATTATCTGTTCATTACTGTTTAATTAATGTTGTTATGCAAATATATGCTTAGTATATGCTCAGTCTTTTGGCCAACTAATTGCATAGTATCATACCCCTAGCTCACACTGTTGCTTTTCATATGCTTGCTTGCAGCTACAGTATATAAAACATACCAGCGACAATGCTATTAAAGTGATCTTGTTTTGAATTTCGCAGGCAGCTTCCCAGTCGGATGAACTTCCTGTCACAACACAGGAGCATCTGGTGGTGGTGACTGGTCCTGCCAACAGACTTTCACTTACAAAGGAGATTTTGGACTTCTGTGGAGCCTTACCGATTTACAAAACGGAAGTTTTTCCAAACCCAGTTAAGGAACAAAACGGAACTTTTAGTAAGTTCTGGTAAACTACTATAGTTGAGGTGTTATTTTTTTGGAGTATCTTTTATATATTCAGGCCAGCCCTCTTTTCTGGTTACCGTGGCATGAAGCACCTCTGAGTATTTCTACTCCCCTTGAATAGGATGCTAGTCCATCGTAAGGTTACCCCCGCCCCAACCCAGCATTCGATATTATAAATACTAGTTACGCGACGCTTTCGAGTGGTATACTATGGAATATCCCACGAGTCACTTGTATTTTCTCGGTATACACACGAGCCTTTAGGCGAGTGTGTATACCAAGAAAATACAAGTGACAAGTGGGATATTCCATAGTATACCACGAGAAAGTATTTTGTAACTATTTTATACCATGCCATAGAAAATACGCTTACTAAATTTCGTCGAGAATACAATCGCAGCGCACGATGGGAAGGTTGGGTTAAATACCGTCGAATATACAACGGCTTTCCTGTATTCTGATTGACTGTATTGTCTATGGCATGGTATAAACGATAATATATACACCTCGGTGGGTGAAGAAAGGTACTGTGAAGTTGAATTGTTGTGCCTCAGAACGCAACACCTAGGCTCCGGCCTGCTCGAACTCAGACCGCTTGATTCGGGGTCCAGCAACCCTAACCAATAGGTGCTGTTATGAAACACATAACAATGATTGGACGAGGTTGAGGAAAATATCGTGATTTGTCGGCGATTGAAAAATCAGTACAATATTTTGAAGAAAACGAGTTCAGTTTTATCATTCGATCACTGAATTTGTCTTGTACAAGTACCTTGGGAACTGCATGGGAACTGCACGCTTTTTCTTCCAGTTCTCTATCTATATTGCCCAAATACGTTAAGCGAAATTTCCATTGCCTTCTTTGTATTTTCGCTGTTTTTTCGGGCCCAGTAGACAAATGGAACCGCTTTTCCACAACTCTGGAAAACGAGCCACCATTTCTCTCGAAAGTGGACACAACCACGCATGAGCAGAATATTATTTGCAGCAAATCACTGCTAGACGCTAATGCGCATGAGCAGACCATTATTTGTAGGCAGTTATTTTCAGATCACGTGGTGGGATCTTCGCCAATGAAAAGGAAGGAAGAAATGCATCGAATGATAAAAGAAATTATCTATACCATATCAGAGACAAGGATTATCTGGCATCTATAATGATCTTTAGGATAATCTGTGTTTCTGTTATTTGCTTTGCAGTTGTGAGAGCAACGACACGTCAGAGACGGCAGACCAGTTTCACATTGAATCAATTCACATCTTGCCTAGTCAGTCAAGGGAGACACCCCTTAAAATATATATTGGATGGAAAATGTCTAAAATCCTACAGCTGGGATCTCGAATGTAAAGTAAAGAGTCTATATCGTAACTTCTACTTCTATGTAAAATGCGTCGATATATATCGACATTTGCCAATACCTGGAGAATATGTGTGCACAACACAGCATCGCACCGCTAAGCATCCCAAATGCTGTGACTACAGATGCCCGATCCCGGTTACATAAAGAAATATAAGTGCTTTAAGAATACATCTTCACATGAAAAAACCTATTCATTTGATTACTGCACCTTTCAAACGCGCTAACTCTGAAGTTCATTATTTATGTAAGGATTGTATGTAGTGCTTTAAAAAAGCTGATTTTTAATATGTGGAAATAAAGATTACCTTTACCTTTACCAAACCAAAGATTGCGTTTTACGCTGCCGTCTATCGACGACGACGACCAGCTCACACTCAAAAAAAGAAACAAACAAAATAGATTGTATTTTACTAATTTCAACTCACAGACGTTACCTTTCAAAATACTTCGTTTCCTGGGACGTCCGCTAAGATACTGTTGACGGCAGTGTTAAACGCGACCGTCAGGTGAGCCGACAACTTTAGAGATCACGTACTATTGCAAGGCGCAGCAAGAACTTAAGAAAATTCTTATACAACTTTTTAAGCGCTTTTCCGTAATTTTTATTTAGCGTCTTTACTTGGTAATTTTTTATTGTACAATGCAAGTAGTTTTTTCATTGGTTCCTTGTGTGACATTACCATGTTCAGCTCTATGGTTACAGTAGTTACTTACCGAATGCATCCCGTTCGACTTAAATTGTTTGATGGTCATAGCATTAATTACATGTTATATAGAGAACAAAATCTTAAGGGAAACATTAAAAAGGTCGTGTAAAACTGAATCCAAACGTGTTAAAAATGCTCTAAAAGTTATAATAATAATAGCAGAGAACGCATGGAACAATTATTTGCAACGCTTTGATTAGGTAGTAAATCTAGTAAAATTATTATTTGTCAAACATAATTTTATTGAACGTTTTGACGTAGAAGTTATAAAGTAGTATGTAACTTGATTGACTTTCTATTTTTACAATAAAGTATGCTTTGCTGATTTTTCGTTCTGCATAACATATATTAATGAAGACAAAAGCACCGCAAACGGACATTTTTCTATGGACGCCCCAGTGTCGATACAAAACGATACATTTACTAGGCCATATCTGACACGACTTAGAGAAAATAGCAGGTAGCTTTTCCAAGGACTGGGACATAAATAAAATGAATGATATAGGTACTTATAAAGCGCATTTACAAAGCTCAATGCGCTTCACAATTAGAAGTATGTGATGAGACCGGACATATCAGACGCCTTGGGCAGTCGCTACCCGTCCATGTGTACGATCTCACCCCACCACCCAACCCATAGATGTGAATAGAACAGACCACAACACCGGAATTTTCGTGCCCTACTCTTTACGATTGGTGTGTAGGTTATTTAACGTCCCCTGCTGAACGTAACACTGAAGATGCAGGAGACGGGGCCTACGGTTTATCGTCCTTATTCGACAAGACTCGAACGTCTAACCATTTGCAGATGTCATTACAAAGGCCGCACGTTCACCTCAGTTATTTTAAGACCCTGAGTGTTGGTCCGGGCTGGGAGTCGAACCCGAGACCTCCCGCATGACAGTCCGGCGCTATACTAACTGAGCTAACCGGTCGCCGGTTAGCAAATGATAGTAATGTTTACTAAAGCCCTTTCAGCCGCCCGATATTCATAAGCAATTCTCCATACTCATTGATTTAACGTTGCCAGTGACCTCTATTCCTTTTTCGCCATTTTAAAAACCACTGTCTTTATGACCAGATTTGCCACAGGTAATATTTGGACGGAAATCTACCCTGGCGCTTATCCACAATCAAGAGGACATGCGTATACTGTATTGTCAAATCAAGTTATAACGAAAATGTTTTATCCTGAAGAACTGCGCTTGGAAGCAATACGGCAAATTTACATATAACGGGATATTCATAAAGGTACAGATTTTTTTATGGGGGGGGGGGGGGGGAGGAGTTGATGAACATAACTAAACAAACCCAAACCATAAGGCATAACAAAACCATGATGCCTTTAGCTGATAGTAGGGTATGAAATCGCATGACGTCATACCATGTCATGAAATTCGATTCGCCATCTTGGATCCACCATTTTATTTGTTAATCAAAGTCTCTTCGAGATATCGACGTTTTTGCATGAAGTATGAGTCGAAGGTTTATCCTGTGCATTGTTCTTCGAACTTATCATTACAGTTTCTTTGTAGTTTAATTTAACAATTTCCTATCTTCGCGGAGGAAATGCAGCCATATAATTTTGTCAAAAATGGCTCGTTCGCGCCGGGTATTTATACACATATTCCTTAACATTACACAAATAAACAGTGCAAATTTCAGCGAGATCTGACAATTCTATACTTTAAAACTGCAAGGACCTTTCGAGGCAGTCGATTACGGCAGCGAAATTAGCAAATGAAACAGCAAAATATGCGTTCGACGCTTTGTTTTTGCGACGCTATATTTGAATTGTTATAGGTAGACCGCCGTTCAATGTGTTCAAGGCCGTATCGTTACGATTGCTCCATGAATAACTAAAAGTGGCTATAAGCCACTAAACTCGGAAAAGTTATTATGAAACAAGAATCGAAAACAGCAAACTGACAAATAAAGGTTTGCTAATACAAATAATAATAATAATATCATTGGCCATAAGTCGAGCGATTTTTTTTCACCAAATCGTACTGAAATAAATTCATCTTTAGCTGAGTGTTTTGGGTTAGTTTTTTCCAACTGGTTTTAAAAAAACAAAGGTTTACGGTCTCAGCTTATAGCTGAATAGATATCATAATGTTATTTCAAGAAAACTGACATGAATACAATATTTCGGTTGGTGACTAAGCATGTTAATTTTATGTAATTTAACAAGAAATGTAGGTATCAGAGAAAAGGTCTAATTCTCTAGAGGCCTTAAAACACTTGCACGCATTGCGTGCATATGTATAACAGGAAACGAGTGAAGGAGTGATGGAGTGAATTCACTTCGCCCACTTCAACTCTTTTCCGAGTTAAAAAGCACGAAAAAAAATACGGATATTTCCGACTACTGTCGGAGAAAACATTGCGTAAACAAATCGTTACACTCAAGCTGCGTTTTGTCTAGGCTCGGCGAGGGTCGGATATCAAGACCCAGGATTAAACAAAAGCCACATATACAGTGAATGCTTTCGAATTATAATTATTTGAAGATGAAATACGAAAGAATTGTGCTGTCTTTGACTGAAATTCCACTCGAACTGCGTAGATACTATCGCATGTTGTAAAGCCGATTCATGCAACATTGCTCTCAACGCGATGTAAGTGCTAGTGATTATTTATTCGTGTTTTAGTTACGCAATCCATTGTTTGTGCGACGCTTTTTATAGATCGCCTTTCAGACACACGTGCGTTGAGATAAGAAAGCTGACATGTCACTTTTAAAATTGTTATATAACGTTTGTAAATGTGACAAGTCACGCTTTTTCCACGAAATCGCAAGTGATCACCCACAGCGGAAAGTAATCCCTTGAGAAATTAAAACAGTCCCTTGAGAAATTAAAAAAGTCCCTTGAGAGTTTACAAATATGTGGATCCAAATTTTGTCTACTAACCCCTATTCTACCATTTTTGCTTGTAAACAAGCAAAAACGTCGAAAAAATGAATGACATTCTCATTAAAAAATTAAGAGCGTTTAGCTTATTTATATAATTACGTGGTTTGCTGTAAAAACAAGCACGCAGCAGCATGCTATAAATATTCAAACAAAGTAGCTTTTCCTGCGCCTTAAATGAAACGAACAGTTAAACTGTGAGTCATAAAAACAGTCATTAAAATTAATGAGTTTTTCGTGATTATATTTAGACGAATCAAAGGCGAAGTAAGTGTACATTTATAAAGGGTTACCGTAGAAATTACGGCCTCGTGAACTCAGTAAAACAGAGCTTGATGCATTTGAAAGATATTACACAGGATTAGTTAGGCCTGTAATGTTTTGAACATTCCTCTTTACTTTTATACAGAGGACAGTTTTTCCAATAAGGTCTGAATGGGGGTGCTGAAACCTCAGTTAACATTTCAGCCCATTTCGCAGCTATAAGTAAATTTTTCAGATCTCGGATCATAACTATATTCAGTTTAAAAGCGCGTCATTTTTCAGCTGACAGTTAAAATTTAATTGACTAAAATCTCAGCTACCCTCTTTTAAGCTGTAACATGATTTCGTAAAAATATGTATTTTTATACTTAAAAAGTAACACTAATAAAAACGTCACGAAATGCAGTTTGCAACATAGGAAATCACACGATCTCGTACAATTTGTGACTGATGGTTCAAGTGATGTTTGGAACATTTTCGAACGTCTCCGGGTCAATTTGGAAAGTCTTCTGAAGTATTTGAGCCAGCTCAGTCAGAATCTTTGGAACATCAGTCTTTGATACTGGAAGTTGAGAAGTTTACTCCTACGTATTAATTTCAAATTGCACACGAAATCACCTACTATACAAATAGCCCTGATAATTCAGTAAGTCACCTTCGTTGATTCCAATGCCGTTTATTTGTAAATATTCTTTATCCAGAATCTGCAGAGTGATGTACTGTGCAAGGGTAGGATGGTCAAACGTGATGGTGACATATTCATTAAGATTGCGAGCTGGTCCAGCAAAATGTCCACACCGAGAGTTAACCTCCAGTTTCTTGTTGCCTTCAAGTCCTCTATCATACGCAGTGAATCCCTCAGGGACAGGTTCTATCCCAGCTCTGACCTCCAGATTTCTTAGCCTTTCCTGATAACCGTTTAGACGGTTCACAATAGTCACAGACGAGACCAGCACAGGGGATGGAAACTTCACCTCCAGCCAAGGATGATTTTCAAGTTCAGAGTGGAAGAAGTACATGCTATTGGCCGCAAGTTCACCATTAATAGCAAATCTTGGTCCCCAGTAACTTGATTTGCCACTATACACTGAAGAACAGCGGACCTGAAAGTCAATTTCTTCTTCTGGTGCGGACAGAAATATCTTCAGTCGATTAATGTCCCATTGTTCCTTTTTCATGATCGTCACTCGCTCCTTCTGCAAAATCTGCAAACTGGCAACTTTCTTATTGATAACACCATTGGTGAACTTATCAAGACTGATAATACTTAATTTAAGTTTCTTCAAAGCGAAAAAGACTCCTGCCTCAACCAATTTATCAATGCCATAAGCGTTACCAAAATTGATAACATGGCCACAATTGGAATGGTCGATGTTCTTGATGATAAAGTCAGTGCAAATGTCAGTCACCTCTGTAAGATTGACGAAGTCGGCAAATATAAGCACATCCTGAACATTTTTACTTGTTAGGCTGATTTCATGAATGTAGAAGTAGTCGATGCATTTCTTGATCACGTCGAGCGAGAAATCTTTAAAAGAGGTTTCGCATGCAGTTGGATCTCTGCGGAACAGAGCGGCGAAGTATTTGCTTTGGGAGGCGAGAAGAAACTTATGAGATATTATTTCCTTGCCATCCTTATCTTTGATGGTGAAATCATAAAACTGTTCTTCTTCTCTTTTTGCATGGTATGCTTTTATGTTGTTGCAGAAGTTCTTGATTCGGTTAACCGCTGATGCCATTATTACCTGCAATAAGAAAAACTGTAATCAGACATTTTTCTTCATTTCATCCAAAGGGCATTCTGCAGAAACGGGAAACGAAAATCAACACCTTAGACTGGACATTTTCATGTAAAAATAAGTTGTGTGCTTTTCGTACTTAGGGGATGGAATTCGTGGATTGGTACCGCTTCTGGAGCTTAAATGATCGACTACCGTTAAAATTATCGCTGTACCTTTTAGAGCATTGAGTCGAAATGTCGTACAGGAACTTTTTTGTCAGTCAACTGATCTTTTAGTTTTGTCACATTTATTATTTGAACTCATCAATATGTATGTGTTCTTTTAGAATTGGTTAAATTAAAAATGGATCTGCCCCTTGCCCATCAAGCGAGATTCCGGTACCTTTCCGTCAATTTAACCCCCGTCATCGAAGTCCTTCCCTCCAGGCACATGGCTAGCTTGTATGAGGACGTAGAAAATAAGAAAAGGTCAATGTTGAAGAAAAGTGCAGGATCTTTTATCAGCCTGTTTCAAAGTCAGTAAATCAGGCAAGCCTATGTTACTGCATGAAAATTCCGTATACCCTACTTAAATTTTAGTATCAACAAAAACAACAACAGCAACAACAATAACAAGAGCCGATAACTACACACTTTATGCACATACAGTATACATCATTGTTCCCTGCAGAAAGCAAACCAGCTTTATATAGAACACATTATGCCATTATTAAATCCCGCTTACATATTACAGGTAGTTTATGGGTATCGCGCAATTTTCTAGGACAATACGGACGCAGACTAAGAGTGAGAACGTGATTTGTTCTTTACTTAGCACCACAATATATATCTGTACATACTGACTGATAAGTTAGACCAATGTTTGTAGTAAGCCGTACTGAACTACGACAAAACCACACCAATGAAGTATAAGAACATAATAGAGCAACTATAATACAAACTGATTATGCTACAATATTCGATCGACTTTAATGAATGTTGGCATACACTGCAATCGCTTGGCGTAACAACGTAATAACGTAACAATATTCATCTTAAACTACGAAAAATCTGTATTTTCCCTTAGTATAGCCGGTTCGTCGACCCAGAAATGAAGAAAAAGCGAGAAAGTTACTCGTTCTCACCTCTTTTCCCTGGGTGTAGCCGGTGAAAAGTTACTTTCCTCCGCTAGCAAAAACTTGCCAGTTCATCTGTGACTCAGCATGATGGAGCAAATTTAATATTCAAGTTTATCACACGACTGAGACGGCCAATAATTAATATCAAATAATCAGAATACTTAATTGCCGGTCTAATATTCCTAAGTATTGGACCGAGAGGGTTTCTAACACTGTTCCCTTTAATTGTTATGGTTCGGCGTGCCAGTTCCAACCCCCAACTTCCAACGAGAAAAACACTTGAATTCTGAGCTCCATAATTCTGTCTGCTGACGTCGTGTGCTAATTGTTGCAATTTACCTTATTATAGGAAATTAACGTTAAATGTTATTAACGCGAATTTCAGAAATTCTCGTTAATTTTATTGATGTAAACACGTTTACTACAAGCATTTAACCAGAACGTTTCTTAAATTCGCGTTAATTTTATTACGCGTTAATTTTGTTCGCGTTGTTAAAATGCTTCGTTATATTCCTATAATAAGGTAACACACACGTTTGTTGCATTTCAATTATTTATATTTTGTACCAGCCAGAAAAAAATTCTTTGACGATGGTTTTCTCTATTCTTGTCATTCGGCTGTTTGTTACTGTGTCGAGATTGCAAGGGGAAAAAGTCGTCAGATGCAAACGATTGATATTATAGAAAGCAAAATGACTTTTGCATTTACCGTAAATTAAAAGCCCTATTGTAAAAGATCTCTTCTACATATTTTAATAGATTCTTTCTACAGTGGAACCCCGATATAACGATCCTCGATATAACGATATTCCTGATATAACGATGAATATTCTATGTCCCGGCAAAAGTTACAGTAAAATGTATGGGACGGTACCCCGATATAACGATGTTCGATATAACGATATTCTGGATATTCCCGATATAACGATGAGAATTTAGCGGACCGAACGTAAAATCCTCCCGATATAACGATATTATCAGTACACCGTCACATTTTGTTTGCAAAACATCGAATTTAATGCAATAACATTACGGTAATCGAGTCATCTCTGACGTTTCTAAAAACAGCTTTGTACGATGCAATACGAAAATGATACTGTGTTCTAAGCTTTCTTGTCAAAATTATTCTCTTTATCCTCCTCTTATGAGCAGTAAAAAGTACTTGTTAGGTTTACCCCGATTTAACGATATTTTCGGTTATTTTACGGACATATCGTTTTAGTATATACACACTCAGTGATCTTGGTGTTTCAAGCAATCTGATTGGTTCGCTATCTCGGGCTAATTAACAATTATTCCATGAGTCCGCGTTGGATACGAGGTGGTAAATAGCCAACGAGGCGCGAAGCGCCGAGTTGGCTATAACGACTCGTATCCAACAAGGGCGAATGGAATAATTGTTTTATTAAATTCTTCTCAAGTTCACTGAACTTGAAAATCGAATGGACATTTCATTTTGATGTAAACGAAGTGATAGTATGAGGAGGCGCGAAAATTTCTGGCGCGGTGTTCACTTCTTGAGTTGAATGAAACATACGAGGAAAGCGAGCAAGAGAGTTTTCTTCAGAAGATTTTCCTCAAACAATCCCCTCTAAAGTCGTCTAAATATCATGGAAATTGTGACAACAGTTAAGATTTACGAGAAGATCCGAAGCAAAACCTTTTCTGGAAACTACAAGTCTTGTGCAAGTCGAACGAGGCAAGTGTTTAATTTGTACTTCTTTACGGCTCCACGGCTGTCATCAAGACTGCTATATTATTTGAAGCGAAATTGAGCTCAAAGTGGAACAGGTTTACTAAAGTATGAAAGGACAAAACCAAGATTGAAAGGTAACAAACTTTACTGAAGTGCTGAGCCTAGATTTATGACGTACACTGAATGAAACTGTGTCAGTTTGCCGTTCTTTCGTAAATTATTTGCTGCTTTTATACTTTATTCACTCGCTCTTGCTGTGCGTTCAGTTTAAAAGTATTATTAATTACACTTTTCGCATCTATCCTTTTGTTTTGCGTAGTTTAATTTACTATGGCATTTCTTTGGTTTTTGTAGGCACCGCTAATTATTTCTTGTTCATAAAGCTCGCCAAATTTGCTGTTCAAAACCATTTTGATGGAACTGTCGCTTCCCGCAGAAAAATTTTAGTTTGGCAACAGTAACGCAATCATTTTCCAAATAAGGTCAAACTAAGGTATACGAGCTGACAACCGGGATTGAGTGAACCAATCAGAATGCTAGAAATGCAATATCCGTGGCTGAAAATTTAATAATGAGCATTATTCACTCCCTACGGAGTGAATAATGCTTGATCCAAACTGAAACAAAATGGCCGGCGTAAACTCGCGTTTCGCCGGCGTTTCTGAATCGCAAATACTAAGAATACAAGAAGATGCTGAACCAGAAAAGACAAAAAAAGGATAAGAAATTTGGCCTGATGGTTTTCAAAGTAAGAGAAGACTACATATTTCGCAATTTGCAGCACAATGTCCACACAACTCGAGTACTAAAACGATAAACAATTGCTTACCGTCAAGTCGCTCTTCGCCCGGCATCGGCAGAAATGAATACCGCAGATTTATCGGCAGCAACATCAAGTGTTATTCAACCAAGATCCTCCACGAATATTCAGGAAAACGTCTTTGTGCAAGAAAACATCCAGTTTTCACCACAGTTCTGCACACATTCAGTATAATCCAAACTTTCAGGTGGATCCTTCGCCAACTGCTCTTTCAATTTTCAATTCAAGTGAACTTCAAAAGCTTTGATTCAACGGTCAAAATGTTTTGCAAGCAGGTTTTTGATTCAGATTGCAGGTTTGAGTGGTGTTAAAGGACCATTTTGCTAGATTGTGACGAGGATTTTATCGAAGTTTAACTAGATTTGCCATGTTTGAAGATTCTGTAAACTGTTTCGCGCATGTCGGTTAGTGCCGCTTGTATGTAGGTTTTCCACGCATGAATTGAGAGGTCAATTAAATCGACTTTAAATGGTTTCCTGAAAACTTTGAGATCGCTTGCTGTTGAGATCACTTCGTGTGTATATACTAAAACAATTATTCTTTGAAATCTCGGTGAATAGCGGCAGAATATTCACCTCGCCGCTCCGCGGCTCGGTGAATATTCTACCACTATTCACCTCGATTTCAAAGAATAATTGTTAAATATCGGGAGTTTCCATATAACGATACTTCGATATAACGATATTATTTTACTGCTCCCTTGGCATATCGTTATATCAGGGTTCCACTGTATATATTTCAATTGTTACTGTTTCTATAAAAGCTTTCAAAATCGAACAACAACAAAAGTTGGCGGAAAAAATTTGCGAACTTTAAAAAAATCACGAGAAGGTCGTTCGATTTTTCATTTATAGCAGGAGCTTAGTTAATTCAACAAAATAATAAAAAAGAGTTTCTTACCACCACAACCCTATAACAGCTTCCGTTTCTTCGAAGCGATTTCACGCGTAACTATAGCATCTTTAAAAATTCTGATTGGGAGCTATTTTTAACTTGGAAACAACTCTTAACCCTCGGACGTACGTCCACAATCATACCCCCACAGGGGTGGGGGAGGGGGGTCTGTCGGGCATGAAATCAATACAATTCAATAGAAATTGAATTGTATTTTTTCCCGTATGACATCACAAAGGAAATGGCGGGCATTTGTTGAGAACAGATATGGATGCTATCACGTAAGAAGCTTTGTTCTGGCACCGGCTGAGAAATGGTAGCGCGCTAGCAAAACCGATCATGACTAAAATATGGCGGAGTAACACACGAAAACATACGAACATAGGTACGCAAGTGATTCACAACGACAGAATGTGTTTTTAACTTATTCATTTTTGCGTGCGCAAGAATGAGTTATTGGGAGGGACGAGATTGGTGCGTAGAAGGTAGTGACTAGGATGGCTTGTGCCTTACTAAGAAAACAAAATTTTAACTCCTATTTTGAATTCGTTTTTAGTTTTCCTATGACATTGGAAAACGAAGCTCGAACTTCCGTTTTTGTCAGTTTTCATTTTCCTATGACATCGGTAAACAGAATTAAACTTCCGTTTGCGTTTTCCGTCAGTTCCTAAGACGAATTCGAACTTCCGATTTTCGTTTTCATTTTCGTTTTGCTAACATTTCCTTCTCTCGCTAACCGAAAGAATGTCAGCACTTCCTGTCGCCATGAAAAGACCTGGAGCTTAGGGCAACAGATAAAATGGCGAATTCTGGGAGGTTGTGTCTATTTTGTTTACGACGAACAATTATGTACACGTGGAAAGAAAGATGAAGCGTCACTGAGCCGGTAACTGAAAGGTCTCCACTAGAACTATATATTATAAATATAAGGAATAACTACAACGTATGGAGAGAATGGAGAGGGGAACTTGGAGCATTTATGCCCGTCTCAGTGAAATTTTGAGACCCGTCCCTTCCTTCCTATTATAAGAACATACGATTTTTTTATACTGTACATACGGTATTGCGGTTAAAAAGAACAAAATAAAACATGTGAAGTCATAAATACGGAAAACGTAATTTTGAGGAGCCTTTCAAACTTTCAAGAAGTAAACATTGAGAACCTTTTCTCTTTACTGCGATCTTGACATTGTACATTTTATTATTGTAGCTTTTTTACAATTTTTAAACTATCTTAACTTTTTGATTTTAATTTAGTTTTTAATTTGCAGGGCCTCACTGAATAATGTGAGCTCCCTGGTTAAATATCTTTATAATTAGAACCTTCTGTTTTGATCAAGGTAGTTGACGGCAGCAATAACAAATTAACTTATTATGATATATTCTGCATTAATATACAATCTTCGTTCACTGTCCACTGTTCACGCGCGCAATTGGTTAAAATAGATCACGTGATTTTGCTTTACCTGTCGTCAGCAAACTCCGACAGTGCAGTATTGACAATAACGCACAAAAATCGTGCATTATTGAAAGTGTCTTCAGCTTCAAGGCTTGCAGAAGTGGAAGAAAAATATATTCGTCAAATTATCAACGATCCAATACCAAACAAAATCGAAGAGGATAACAACTTGAAGCGCTTTCATGTTCAAAGGTAAACTGAAGCTCAATAAATACATTTTTTGTGTGCGGTTGACTTGCTTGTTGCTCGATTGTGAAAGCCATCGACTTGCTTTGAACAAACTTTTCGCTGACTGTATTCATGAACAACCACAGCTGATGAACGATTTTATGAACCATTGTAAGCTTTACTTTTTGTACGGCTTATTTGTGATTTTTACATTATTGATCTAATCCCGTGTAATTATGTACTACTACACGTCTTATTTTTTAACATTATTGTTTGAAGTTCGTTAAGTCGGATGATCGCTTGCAGTGTACTCAGATTCATTGTGCGGCCAGCGCGTGCGTGTATTTGTCAACAAAACACTCACAACAGTCTCTAACCCATAAACAAATCACAAAATAAAATGGCCCTACAGGCCAACTGTAAAATAAAAAATATCCCAGTGCAAAGTAAAAGCGTTTTAGATTTGGAATACAGCCTTACTTCTAATATAGCACCTTGTGTTTCGATATTGACTGTTCCATCAGCAACTATCATTTTCTTCTTGATACCACGATCGCTAGGATCGCTCTATATATCTCTCCGTGGCGCAAAACCTGCGTACATTACATTTTTTTTAACTATAAACGCCTATGGATTAAGAGGCCTAATAAAGAACTACAGCAAAGACATGTAAACACTTTAAATTATGGCAAACATATTCTAAGACTCATTGCTGTGAAATATTGGAATACTCTAACTGACGAATTAAGGACTTCGTTTTGCCAAGGAAGTACTTTTCAAATTTAATTATAAATAAATAAAATCGTCTTTATTTTACGAGGGTAGCACGTAACAGTCTTGCGACTGACAAACCTGTGGCCCTCGGATTCCCGATCGATTTTTGTGGAGGGAGGAAAACCGGAGAACCCGGAGAAAAACCCTCGGAGCAAGGACGAGAACCAACAACAAACTCAACCTACTGCCTCGTCCCCAGGCGTCCTCGTCCTTGGTCGTGCACGGTTGGCGTTGTGGGACTGACGTGCACGGTTCGCTTGGCGTTCTGGGCCTGTTAACCCCCGCGCTCCCTGTTTTCCCGCCTTATCGCCTCAACGTCCGGCCAATCGGCGCATGGGGACGAGGCAGCTCAACCTACATATGGCACCGGGCCGGAATCGAACCCGGGTCACATTGGTGGGAGGCGAGCGCTCTCACCACTGCGCCATCCCTGCTCCCCTAAATTACCTATTATTCCTTTTTTTGTTTTGCTTTTGCAACTATTTCTCTGAGATACTTGCATATATGATGCTACTCCTAGGTGGATAGCGTTATCCACCGTTTAAACAACTAGGCTCTGTATTATAGGTATCCTTCTAAGATGGTTTCCAAAAAATGCTTTAAGGCCGTTTCTGACGTCATAATTTTTGTCATTATTTTTTGCCATGAAAAATACCGTCCTACACCAAAACACAGCACAGGCAAATCAAAAATATCCCCGATAATCGAGTAAGTCGCCTCCGTTGATTCTAATGCCGTTTATTTGTAGATATTGTTTCTCCAGAATCTGCAGAGTGATGTACTGTGCAAGGGTAGGTTTGTTAAACATGATGACATGTTCCTCGCGTGAACGATTGTCAGCTGGGCCAGCAAAGTATCCACACCGGGAGTTAACCTCCAGTTTCTTGTTGGCATCTTCTCCCCTATCGTTCTTAGTGAATCCCTCAGGTACAGGCTCCATCCCAGCTCTGACCTCCAAATTTCTCAGTCATTCGCGCCAGCCGTCGTGACGGTTGACGATGGACACGGACGAGATCAGTACGGGGGATGGCAGCTTCACTTCCAGCCATGGTTGATTCTCAAGTTGAGAGTGGAAGTAGTAGGTATGACCGGGTGCAATTTCACCATTCACAGCTAAGATTGGTGCAAAGAGACGTAAATCCTCCTCGTATATTGAAGAGCTGCGAGCGTGGAAGATGTTTTCTTCCAGTGGTGCTGATAGAGAGTTTTTCAGTCGATTAATATTCCACTGATCTCCTGTCATGATCGTGTCTCTTTCTTGTTGCCTATCAGCAAGTTTAGTAATTAAGCTTGAGGTGTTCCCTTTGGTGAGGTCATCAAGATCTTCGAGACTTTGTCTGAAGTTTCTTACAGCGTACAAGACTCCTGCCTCAACCAACTTATCCATTCCATGAGCTGCACCAAGATTGATAACATGGCTACAGTTGGACTTGTCAATGTTCTTGGTGATAAAGTCAGTGCAAATGTCAATCACATCTGGAAAATCGATGTAGTTGGCAAATATGAGCACATCTTGAACATTGCAATCTCTTAGGTTGATTTCATGAATGTAGAGAAAGTTGATGCATTTCTTGATCACTTCGAGCGTGAAATCTTCAAATGAGGTTTCACTCTTGTTTGCATCTCTGCGGAACAGAGCGGCAAAGTACTCAATTTGGGAGGCGAGAAGAAACTTGTGAGATTTAATTTCTCCGCCATCTTTGTCTTTGATGGTGAAATCGTAAAATTGTTCTTCTTCTTTCTTATCATGATACGCTTTGATCTTGTTACAGAAGTTCTGGATCGGGTCACTCCTTGCTGCCATTGTTAAATCACTGGTGCTAGAACCTCGATGTTTTGAAACTGCGAACAGGCTTGCTTCTGCGTTTTATAATCCCAGTCTTACAAGGTGTTTGGGAAGTTTCACTAACAAATATATATTTTTGATTGTATTTCTTTTTATCATGTATATTTTTATATGTTGCCTTGATTTACTAATTTCCATTTCGATCATTTTGTACTAGTTTCGAATTCAAAATTTTTAGTTTTTATTTATTTTTTGAATTGGTTTTCTCTCGTCAATTTTTGATTTCTTGGTTTGATGTTTAAAATTTGCCGTTTGGTTTTATACTTTTTTGGGTTTATGATGTTGCTTTATTGGTTACTAAATTTCATGATTTGATTTTTATTGTTACATTTCAATTTCTGAAATTGAAAACATCCTGCAATTTTTGGTTTCTCAAAAGGGTTTTTTGATTGATGGCTATTTTTCATTTCACAAACGGGATTTTTGATTCTAAAATGTTGTTTTGATTTCTCGAATTGGACTTTTGATTTCTCAAATGGGATTTCGGTTTCTGAAATGGAATTTTTGCTTTCTAAAATTGGATTTTGATTTATAAAATGGTGTTTTTGATGGCTAAAATTGGATTTTTGATTTTCAAATGGTGTTTTTGATGTCTCAATGGGAATTTTGATTTTCAGAATGGTGTTTTTGATTTCTCAAATAAGTTTTTTGAAATTCTCATGTGGGATTTTTGATTTCTAAAATCGTGTTTTTCATTTCTCAAATAAACTTTTTAAGTTTTCAAATGGAAGTGTTTGATTTTTTGAATGGTTCTTTTGATTTCTCAATTCCAAATTTGAATTTCTGACCGAAGGTGTTTTAGTAATTTTAACTTATATCACTTATCTTACATGAAATCCACTATCATCGATAATAATAATAATAATCAACTTTATTTATAAAGGGTGAACACCTAACAGTAAAAAACTGAAAAACTAGTGGCCCTCTAATATAAAATACAATTAAGAACTAAAAATAATGGTAAAAATCTAACAATCTAAAATTGGAAAATTTACTTAAAAATACGCTATGATATAAAAACTAGGTAAAAATTACTCTTAAATGATGAAATTGATATATAAATTGGTTTAGGGCTGGGTTTAAAAGGAACTGGCACCTCACGTCATGCTCACAGCAGCCACCAGGAACAAAGAGGAGAAATGGAGAGGAGGGTGTATAAATCACCCTCCTTGCAGATTTGGTTTTTGCAAGCTATTCCTTCATCAAGAAGGAACCTCCAAATGATGAACGAGCGGCTGGGCTGCCCGTTCACATGTAGATACAGTGGAATCCCGTTAATACGGACATCAAAGGGACACGCCAAAGTGTCCGTATTAAGCGGGATCTGAAAATTAACGAGACGGACACATTGTATGAATACAAAGACTTCAACATACAAATTGAAAGCAACAGAACGATGGCTTATGCCTTAATAGACCCTGTACGCATCATTAAAATAATTAAATTAAAATTTGCAGGAATAAATATCAAACGTGTCAAAATTGTCTAAGAACAATCGTACTCGGACAGCTTTGACACTTTTTGATACCGACGTCATTAACAAATTTCAAATTGTGCTTCTTTTCCTAGAAATCAATTTGAAACAAGCAAAAATTGGCGTGAAAGCAATATTGGCTACTTTTTCTTAACTCGTTTAGTGCTAAAGCCGACTTCTGTCAAAATTTAGAAGAGCGGTCAATTAACCACTTGTGTCGTCATCTATTTGAACATCAGATTTTGGTGATAAGCAACTGATAGAGCTACGTTTGACATTTTCACATAACTATTCATTTTGCGTATCGGTTACATCCTGTTAGAGCTTATCGAGAAAAACACAATTAGTTTTTGGTGCAAAATTGAGGTCCTCTTTTCAGGGTTTACCAATGGTTTCATCAAAACCTTTTTGGAAGGAAGGAAGTCAAGGGTAGAAAGGAGTGGGAATAACAAAGCCGAGAAAAACGAAAGGAAAAAGAGCAAGAAAAAAAATTGGGAACGATTTAAAAAAAGTAAAAATTTTGCCTTATGCGCACGCACCAATGAAGTTTGTACATTTTTTCATGGAATCTTGCATTGTGGAAAAGTGCTTTTAAAGCAAAGGTGAGGAAAATTCTAATCAGGATCGTAGCACCAAAAATTTAGTTTAACGGTAAGAAAAAAAAAACGCGTTTTTTTCAGAAAATTAGCACTTAAAGGGTTAAAGAGAAGTAAATCTGAAGTCTGTATTCTCTTTTAGCGAACAGCACTTTATTGTTATATTATCTTATCTTCACCTGCCACTACAGCGAAACATTGAAAACTAGCTACTGTTCTATTTCTCTTCTTTGAATACGAGGTTTATATAGTGTGGCCATTTTAAAATCACTGTTCCGAACTTCCTCCCGTATCATTCTCCTCCGGTAGCTGTAATAAAGCATAGTGAACTGGTTAGCATTAAAATAAAGATATCAACTCATATAAACTTAGATCTTCAAGAGTTTTGCTTCTGTAGCCTGCCAAAATGTCTGACTACAAGGACACTAGGAGACTATACCGTAGCAGCGGCTGCTCCGAAATAATGGAACAATTTACCGCAAGAGTAAGGCAATGACAGGCATTTAAATAGATTCAAATCGTTGTTTAAGACCCACTTTTTAGAATTGTTTTTAATTATATTTCATTTTACTTAATATTTCTATATGATTTAGTTTCCTATTTGTTTTGAGGTATTAGATATTTGTATTCGTTTATATACTTTTTTTTTTAACTTTTTAATAGACTGAAGAGTTCTTATACCTTGCAGCATCTTCTCTTCCACAAGACCATTTTTCATTCCACGTTCGATGGAGAATACAAAACTGCATTACATACACTATACGTTTATCATTATTTTGCGCCTTTAAAATGGTTGAATGCGCTTGAATCGAACTTCTCGGAGATAAACACATTACATGTTAGACTTTTCATCGATTTTTTATGTATTGATTTTTTTTAAATAGATGCTTTCGTAGCAGAGGTTTTTTGTATGAGTAAAATGGGCATTTTTAAGATATAGCCTGCCTCAAGTGAAATGAAATGAAGCAAACTGGATGAAAACTTGAAGGAAAGACAAATGAAGGTATGACGTATTGGAACATACCGTGAAGACACTCTTTTAGTTTATCAGGAAGTCATTAGCATCAAAGAATGCAAATCTTTACACTTTTTGCTTTAAAATATGCAACCGATTAATAATTATTTTTGAAAACGCTCCCCTAGAATGTTTTCAAACTTTCCAGTCTTGATTTTACGGGTAAATTGACTATTTCAAAAGTTAAAGTTTCAATGTTAAGGTCTCAATGTTGAGCAAACTTCTGATATACAAAATCCATATCATCGTTTCGATGCTATAGTAACATCAATTCATGTGAATCAAATCTTTTCTTTTGAAAAATTTATTCAATGTCTAGTTAAATTTTTGTGCTAGGCAGCTTGCCCGATCGACATCAGACAGTGCAGTATCAACCATTCAAAGTTGGGTTGGTGTGTTCCTGAAAAATCCGACAGAACTCCTTACAATTGTCTTGCGGATTCGGGATCCTAAGACCATGATGCTAAATTAATGACCCTTTCAGGGGTTAAGATGTATCTAAGAATATTTTTGAATGCAAAAGCCTGTTATTATTAGGTGGCATCTTATGGAAGTTGGGCAAGTTGGGCAAGTCTGGCCCCTAAATATTAGGGACCTTCAGATCGGACTACGAGTACGAGATTGAGTACGAGTACGAGTTTTCAAACTAAATTCGTGTGCCTCCTATAATCAATTATTACACCAATCTTATCCCTAACGTTTATTTATGTGTTAGTCAGCAAAAGGAAAGAGTTATAGCTTGGGGGATATGACTGTGTTGAAATTCCAAAGTCGTACTCGTACTTGATGTCGTACTCGTAGTCAAATCTGAAGGTCCCTATTCAAACATCTTTCAAGGAGATGTTTTTTAATAAGCCGATAAGTAACCAATAAGCTTTAAGAATGCAATTTATTCCCTTGAAGAATAGTATTAATGCATAACAGCTCATGCTCATTTGTTCTTGTTGTTTTTTTCGAATTGGGTTGCGTTTTTTTCGTTCATCTTACCTTTGGCTATTTCGCAAATAAATGCGTTCCTATGCCTCCTTGCAATGTCATTAAATTCTCCTTGATGAGTAGGCGGGTAATCCTTTGATATGACAGCCACATCTCCGTCACCAGATGGCTCTCCTGCTGACGTATGCCACTTGCTTGCCAGAGTAAATGGGCTATTATTTATCTACTTCCAAACCCCTCCCACCTTATGCAAACCAATTTGCCATTCATTGGGTACTCCAATGCATTTCTTTTGAATCTATCCGTTAATAAACTGCCATTCCACTAAGGTTTCTATGGAAACTAGGTCACCACCTTTGCCTTGGCAGGTGTTACGGTTGTCATCCCATGAGCGCCCTTCTTCTGCGGTCGAGATGAAGTAGCAAGAGTTCCAATGGCATGGATTAACGCTTCCTGTACCAAATGATAGTAACAGATGTGAAGTCAGCTGAATTTTTGCAAGAACGCTTAAATAGAAAAACACTGAGAAATTGATAATGGAGTAAATAATATTTTTACCGATGGAATTAATGGTTGTTGCGGAACAAAGTTCAATTAATGTTTACTTTTTGAAAATACCAGTACTGTGATGTTTCTTTCCTCCTACAGAAATGTGCAAGCTTTGGGCTCGTTAAAATTGCAGGTTAGATAAAGATCTATTAGATTTTTAAAAGAAGTGCTATAACCGTATTAAAAACTTGTCTGCTGAAAGAAATAGATACACCATTTGAAGAATCGAAAACCGCTCAGTTAGAAGATTTAGAAGGCTATTTAGCAATTCTAAGCCATTTAAGCCATTCTAACCTATGAAGACTACAGGTTGCAAAACGCTATTTTTTTTCCCTCAAACCGGAGTCAGCTGTCACGAGAGGAATAACACTTCAATGTATAAGGAAAAGAATCCCGATAGTTACAGTACGGAGTTTACATTGGAGACAGTTTTGAAAAAAAAAGACACCTGCATATACTATGAAAATTGTTTACAGCTCGATTAATATAAACTGTAAACGTTCAATAAATTTTATATTTTTTTATGTACCATAGAACTCTTTTGTACCACAAATCCATAGAAAAAGACAATTCTATTTACCTAGGGCAGTATATAAGCTACGCGTTAACCATTCCAAGTCAATTAACTTAAAGATGCCTAGATGACCTTAAGCATGCAGTCTGTACTATGCGTTAGGGTTAAGTATTATAGAGATTTACTTTTTAAGAAAGAAGTTTTGCTGAGTTCCAAAGACTGAAGTATCTTGGTTTTCTGCTGCGTTATCGCGAGGTTAAGTTTGAGAAAGAAAATGTTTAAGTATAGCGGACCAAATTTCGACAAAAAATTGTTAAAGTGTTTTTAATTAAAACAAGAATGAAGTTCTTCACAACATTTTGTATGTCCTGAAATTGATAGTCATTATCTTTCAACAAATTAAAGCAAATTAAGACTATCCGCCTCTTGGTAAAAGATCCTTGATGGTGATAAATATTCTACAACATAAAAGGAACTCTGCAAATGGATACGACAACGATATATTTTATTTTGAATAACTGCGCTCAAATACCTCGAAATATTATCAAAGTGTCCATTTCGTGTTATTTTTAGCGTTCAACAACAAAAATAAAAGTTGTGTTTTGTTTAGATCGAAATTTTCTTTTCATATAGGAAAATAGCACAGAATTGCCTGGCGCTAAATTTTGGCCACCGTTTTCCTTTTTAGATAAGAGGGTTTTAAGTTAGTCCTTGTCCATTTCTTTCCTGATGCTCGTGGGGGAGGGGGTGAATAGAGGGGGAGGTAGATTGGGGAGGGGGTGAATAGAACAAACTTTGTAAATTTGTATTTTTTATATAGTTTTAATGTGTAAGTAGTTAACGGATATAATAATATTGTTATTTCTATTTTACTTATTTTATTTTTATTTTTTAATATATATTTCACTTGTTTCTCGAAGAAACTAGCTTGTCTTAGCTATATTAAATTCGAGGATAAATAAAGTTTTATGTTATATATGTTATGTCAGCATTTGTTTCGTGATTTTGTGATGATTGAATTTAAATGAGAGTACGTTGTTATGCATTTTCAGTTTAAAATCTTAGTGAAATACTTAAACGGTTTTCACTTTCCAAAGCTGTGCGATTTAGTTTCAGCATTTTTTTTCTTGAAAACTGGATACCATATCGGTACATGGTACATTAAAAAAAGGGAAAAAAGAAAAAGAAAAAAGAAAAAGAAAAAAAAAATGCGCTCAATAAGCCGCGTGGTCAATCGCAGGAATTTGGACTTTTTACAATGATTAATCGTGCTTTTGTTTCTGGTGCAATGACGCTGCTGATGAATATTTAAGAAATAGAAAACATGTTCCGTGTTTCTATCGAGTTATAGAAACACGAGTGGAAGTTTGGGAGAACGAGAAATGCTGTGGGAACACGAGTCGATAGACGAGTGTTTCCACAGCTTTTTCGAGTTCTCCCAAACTTTCACGAGTTTTTTTTATTTTTGCATTGCTTATTTTAGCGCCGTGAATATTGATTGCCGTGTCTACGACAACTGTCTGTGTCTTCATCGAGTTATAGAAACACAATTTTTAACCAATCAGCGCACGTATTTACTTTGTGCTATTTTCTAAAAAGCTTTTAAGCTTTGCGTTGACTGTTTTCGAACAGAAAACATAAACGACTTTTCAATGATTATTTATTACTAACTTTCATGTATAATTTTAAAACATATCAGCCTTTTTAACGATAGATGACCACTTTTTGTTTAAAAAATGAATAAGAAGTTGGGTTGAGAATAACCAAGGTGGCCTTCCTCATAAATCCGGTGGCTTTTAAGAGGTCTACTCCCCATAATTATGTAAAATAATAATAGTTATAATGTTTTATCTTATGTGGCAACTTAAATAAATGACGATGATGATGAAAATGAACACTTTGTCAGTATCTCTATTATAAACTAATTCGAGAGCTCTTTTTTTCTAGCTCTGTAGAAGAACTGAACTTGTGACTGGTAGATACGGTTAAGGCACAAAAGAGATCACGAACAAAGGAAATATTTTCTGCTTTGAGCACACGAGGCACACGAGTGTTTCTCGTATGTATATTACCACCTGTTTGTGTAGTTCAGTGGTCTATAGTGAGGGTCCCAAAAGTCTAAACAATTGAATATCCGATGTGGTTCTCAGAAGAAAATAAGTCATCGGTGTTCGACTATTAAGAAAGTGGGAATTAGTCAGAATTATATGTGTGAGGTGTACTTAATATAAGACTTAGTAATAATTATATTCGAAATTTTGTGAGCTCGTTTTGTTGCCATTCAACAAAAACTT
Organism: Oculina patagonica; assembly: GCF_052425735.1. Taxonomy (NCBI): domain Eukaryota; kingdom Metazoa; phylum Cnidaria; class Anthozoa; order Scleractinia; family Oculinidae; genus Oculina; species Oculina patagonica. The sequence continues at coordinate 29,563,150 of NC_135766.1, read as the reverse complement.
CGATTTAAGTCAGTTCTATCCAATCACAGGTTTACCATATGTTTGTGAGGTTACAGCAAAGCCATATAGTAAATGTTCAAATTTTCTAACCGATCGCTCTTGAAAATATTTAAGCTTCTAAAATCAGCTTTCACTGCTGTGTATTTGCCATAAAACGAAGTATAAAAATTTTCACCTTATATTAGTTTGCTTTGATGCAGGTTATTAGGTGTTTTAAAGCGTGCTATAGCAGTTCTATGAGTTTACGTTTTCGACTCGTGTATAGAATAGAAATATTTACAGAAGGCGTTGAATTTCCACATCGACGAATTGGGTACCGTCTCTGGAATGTGGCCGAAAAAATATTCTTCTCTGACTTGTTTCATAACAGCTCCTGGTCTTCGAAAGAACAGTCTTCAAACTATAGTCTGTCGAATTTGAGTCCGATCAGTTCGCGGATAGTTCTTTTAAAACTAGCTGGAATATCAAATTAGGTCGTAAATTTACCGATTTACTAGGATATGTACCAGTCTCTGGGACAATTTATTCCATTTTTTCGCTGAAATTCAGGACAAAATGACTGCCTATGCCCTTCCCTAGAAAGCAGACGTGTTCCACTCAAAACATCCTCCGGGATACCCCAAAGAAGACCGTTCGAAAATCATGACGGCGAAGCTGAACAAGACTTGAATTGGAAAATTATTTTGCATCTCGACTTCACATGTTGTGGATTCTATTAAGTCTTGTTTTTTACATTTTATATACATAGATAAATATTCGTTATTTCACTTAACAAATTCACGTTATTGTGAGACTTTTTATTTATTATCACCCTTCTTGTATAGGGTAAGACATCATATTTATGCTTAGCAAAACCTTTTAAAGGTAATGACGTAGCAAAAAGCTCTTTTTAATTTATTTTTTCGAAATTTTGCACAATGCTAAAATAAATCTTTGACGCGACGTGAAGTATGGAATACAACTACAAAAGTTACACCCTGAAACCTCAACGTATCAGTTCAGTGAAAATAGACAGTAGACGCAACTGTAAAAGGTAAAATCTTATGACGAAATCGAACCAAAGAATTACTTACCAGCCTCTTGGATGGCTAAGAAGATGAAGCACGCCACAGCTAATAAACAACGCCGCGCCATGGCCATTATTTACTCGTGCTAGAATTTTGGAAATGTTTCTTTTGCTAAAGCGAAAAACTTATGAGTACATGTGCACACATAAATGATGTGCGCGTCTCGAGAATCTAGTGACCGTGAAAAGATTATTAAGTCACAAACCAGTAACTATGTCAATAGTTCAAGCCTTCAGGGCATAATCATAAAATGTTTGAATAGTTCACCATGTTGTTAAATTTATTTCACGTAGAGTAAGAATTATTAGTTAATGAATCGAGGGAGCCCAGACTTGTCTTAACTTCATTTGTATTCGAAATTTTTGTTTTGAGGCCAGATACGTGAATTTGCCAATATTAAACTATCAACAGGTTTTATTTTGAAACAGTTTTCAATGTTGTTAATTTTGTTTGAAAGAAAATAATTCCCTGGTTCTTTTATTTTATTTATTTTTTTATTTTTTGCCGAAATAAAACTTTTTTTCCCTGGTTATTTTCTAGTACAAATTAAATAGAAAGTATTTCTGTTCGTACATTTATTTCACAATCGATACCTTGTCCTGTTTAACTTACATGTTGATTTAGTTCTGATTTGAAGTTGGAAAATATCTAAAGGTTGGTTCTCACATGATCGTCCCGATCGCCTGGTATGAGCGAAGACCTACGAGAAATAATCATTTTAGCCCTAGATTTAACACAATGGCAGCCTTCAATGAAAGAGCAAAACTCGTGGCCTCCTATCTTCTCAGTTATTACGGTTTTACGGCGAAGAAGGGAAAGAGAAGCTAAAAGGATAAAACACGGGCGATCCAAGCGGTCGTGATCGCCGAAATCGCCGCAGACGTTAGCGATCGCCTGTGTAATGTTCTCATATTCATCGCCGCGATCTTTTCGAAGTGACAGAGGCGATAGAAAAGATCGGGGCGATTATTACTGCAGAAACGTATTGTCACCTTAAACCAGCCTAGAGTTCTTCTTTTCTTTCATGGTCATTAAGGGCTTTATCTTAAAAAAAATTACGTAATGGGACTAAGGCATTTGAAAAACTAACGTGATTTCCGTTGCCCTACAAGGACTCTCACCGCTAATCTGATCTGTTAAGCTAGTGAAATTTGTTTAAGCCACCATTTTTATCTATTTTCGAGCGCTGTGTTTCAGATTTATTTGTATTTAAGAAAACGCTTAGAAACATTACTAATTCATATAAACTCAAGGACTAACTAGTCAAGTCAGAATTAACAAACCATATCACCTCAATAGGTTATGAAAACAGCTACCTGAAACTCTGCTCTCAACCTAATTTATAAGAAAGCAACGCATCTTTTAACTTTGCACATTTTGGCTCGAGTGTGGAAAAAGAAGCAGATCGACTTTTTAACAACTGAAGCTCTCTTAGATCCCTTGGTGACCATGGCGAAGCTGTTCTTTCAGTTTACTGTGGGTTTCCTCTTCTTTTGTATTCATGGGAGTGCCTATGGTAAGCGGTAAAATATAGATTTAGGAAAGCCTAAAAGCGGAGCTCCCCTTTAATTTATTTAAGTTTAGCTGGAGTTACAATGTTTTCATTTTGATAAATATGCGGTCAAAGCTTTAATGTATATGCTGGCCCACAGGTGCAAGACAAATATAAATCCATCATAATCTCGAGGCAGAACAACTAATGGCATAAGAGTTTGTTCCCTCAAGCCCTTTCTAAAGAATAGAAAATAGTTTTACGATCCACTTATCGTTTTGCTAGCCTAAAATTTTTTAGAGTTTATTCCCTGCTTTCTAGGAATAGAAAATAGTTTTACGATCATCTTACATCGTTTTGCTTTATACAAACTGATAACGTCAATATATTTTGTGGGCATATTCCCGTCTTACGTTTCTTTCCTGTATTTGTCTTAACATCGAAATGGGTTGCTTAGTCACTTACGCAAATTTGAAACTTATTTTTAACTTATTTCTTACCATGTGCACAGTTTAAACAAATTTAAACGTACACTAAATCATCTCTATTCAGTGTAGTTATTCAGTGTAAAAGTGGGCTACACTAAAGCAAAATAATTGTTTGAACTAGTTTGAAAAATATCAGTTTGTATTTTTCACCTCGCGCTCGAGCTAGATGGGTTAAACATATTTTTCAGAGCAAGTTTAGTTTAAATAAGTTTATAATCCATGCAGTGTTTAGCTTCGTTTTTACACAATCATTGCTAAAGTTATTGTATTCTTGATGTGGACGGCCGAAGATTCTTCCGCAAACAACAGAAACAAGCAAACTGGACGTGTACAAGGAAGTAATTATATAAACATCAGTGAAATACCAGGAATTATCATATGACCCGTACGGACCCGCGCGCAATTTCCTTGGAAAACCATATGAAAAAAAGTCCCGTATGAGGGCCGTACGCCTCGCTCTAGCAGGGCCGGAAAAACACGTACGGCCCCACTAGAAAAGCGTACGGCCCCGCTACTGCCGCGAGATGCCGGAATTGAAACCAGTTGATTCCACAGCTTTGAATTCAGATAAACGATAGTTAAGATTTTTAAAAAGCAAAGAATGTCCAACATGTTTAAACTATCTAGAAAGCGCTGTAAGTTTGAAGGCATGTTTAAATTAAACTTGGCAAATGAGGAAGAAATACTCCTGACAATAACAATAAAATCGATATAAACGCCGTCAAAAAACAACATAATCAGACAAAGACCTGAAAGACGTATCCTGGTTTGAAGTCATGATAAACGTTGAAGAAAAATGCAAATGCAAAGTAAACTCAAATTTCTCTTTTTGCTGCGTAATCACACCAAACAAAATGCGAGTACATGTTTACGACTAACCTGATTATGACACAGTTTCCCGCTTGTTTTCACGAAGCATTTTAAGCACAATTTGGACATCAACTGTAATGCAGAGCTCAACATCGTCGAGGAACTAACGAATTCAAGGACTAGGCAACAACAGCAGACGTTCATGAATCCTACGATCCGTGGTAAACAAAACAACTTGAAGCCGAAGGGAAACGAAGCGAAGCAAAATCCTGAACTGCCAGTACAATCCCTTTCCAAGTCTTTACGTAGTTTCATAGATAAAGATCTAATGCTGTTTTAACATCCAAAATCCTTCTTGGTGAAAAATTGATTAATCTTCTCGTTCAAACCAAATGTGAATTTCGGCTCAGAAGAAACGTCGCTAAGTTGTGGCAGGATAAATTCAGTCTTCGCTGAGAGACGTTTCCTTTGAAATTTCTACTAACTGCAATCATGTACGAGGAATTTAGTCGGATTTAAATCTTCTTGGAATGGAGCTAAAACTAGAAGATTTGGTTGACAACTTAACAGAAGTTCAAAAACTTTGTACGCACATCGCAGTTCAAATGCACTTTACTGGCTTCCCAAACAAATTACGAGCTACCATTGGCTTTTCAAAATGCGCGCGAAACGGGCCGCCGCGTCTGTATGATCTGTATCCACGAAAGAAAAACAAACAAAAAAATCATTGGTCATATGATAAAATGCTTATTGACTGAGTTAGGTCGGGCCGGACGGGAAAATATTTGGCTCTCGGTCAGGACGCACGGACCTCGCTGCGCTCGGTCCGTACGTCCTGACCTCGAGCCAAATATTTTCCCGTCCGGCCCTCCCACTCAGTCAATAAGTACATAATCTTTCGCGCGAAAAAATCATATCTTCACACGTGAAAATAACATGTTATTTTCACATGTAAAGATATCGATTTCGAAACATTTTCTGACAAGTTTTCCCTGTTTCAATGCTGAATGAGAACAAAGTAAATCGATATTTGGTCGAAACATCTTCGGATGTTCCTCGTTAATCTTCGGCAATCTTCGGAAATTGTCGGAAAAGTTCGGAAAATGTTCGGAAACATTTGTACGACCTTCGGACAACATTTTGCAAATATTCGGAAATCTTCGGAAAATGTTCGGAAATCTTCGGAAAAACAGAATATTACATGGTTGCTTGGAGATATGAAATTTATCTTCTTGTGTTCAAATCGATATCCCACTCGTTCGCTGCGCTCACTCGTGAGATATCGATATGAACACTTGAAGATAAATTTCATTTCTCCGCGCAACCATGTATTAAATATCCTCTATATCTTTCACAATTATTCCGGGTCTCGTCGTACATCTCTTTCGTTATCTACAATTTCACGGAACATAGGTGACTTTTGAGGACATCGTGCGAGAAATATTACGGTAAGAAAGTTTTCGATTCTCTGTCGCTCTTTTTTATACTCTCGGTTGCATTCAGCCTACACAGTGAACACCGCGCAACAAATTTTTCCGAGTTTTCATAACATAACTTAGTTTAGATCAAACTGAAATGTCCACATCATGCAGTCGATAGAAGATAACATCAATTGCTCGTTTCAGTACGCTTACGAAAAATGCGACCAGAGACCAACAAATTGAATTTAACCGTGTATCGATCGAACGAGAGCCATTTTTTTTTGGTGTAAAGGCTTCGATACACTCACACATGAATAAAGATTAACAAAATAGAGCAGTTAGATAATAATCCTCTCAGATATTTTGCTGTGTAGTATCACTGTGCAATTTTACTCCTTGTGTACATTTTGTCGTGCCTTGCGAGCTTTATTTGCTGTTTGTAATTTCCTTACTTTTCTTTAGCCACGGCATTGTCGTCCCCATAGCCCTTTCGTTTCTCTTAGCCGCCTGGGCCTTTGCACAAGAAAACAAAGGGCTCTGGGGACACAGAATTTCCAGTCTTGACACCGCGGCAGAACGTCTACGCATGTGCTGAATTTAGCACTCCGGTCATCTTTCCAGTCACTCAACGGGCTTCACTCGTCACACTTTCGGTTTAAGGTCAGTCATGGCCCACGTTTAGTTGTTTTGCTTCGAGAATTGCGCTGTTTTAATCTGCTGTCATGGATTACAAGCTAAATATGACCGAAACAATACTTGATAGATTTAGAAAAGGTAAGTCGTGGATTCACTAAGGCTTTGATTTTGAATTTGAATTTGAGTAGCTTTAATAAGCTTAATTTATTCTTACACAAGGCGAGAAGGCGGAGTTTTACTTGCCAGTTTCACCTTGACTAAATTCATACTTTCCTATCCAGTTATTCAGTTGCATGTTTGTGTATTTTTTAGCCTTAATTCTACATTTATTTAACCTTAAACTTCGGGCCTAAAAAGTGACAGCACGCAGTCGCTTCGTTTGTTCGTTCAGAGGTATAAAAACTTTTTAAAGTTTTTTTTTAAACAAATAACACCCGGCAGTGAGTTCGGTTTTTTTATTAATCGGTTTTTGGTTTAAAGCAAGTTTTTAAACAAGTCTTTGATTATGTTTTCCTTTTAGACTTAAGAGACATAGCCGGTACTATACGATAGTTTAAAAGTTTGGTAAATTGAACGCCATGTGCGAATCTGTAAGTTTCATGTTCGCGCGTGAGGCAGCCACACGGACTGAAAATGTGGAAAACATCCGCCTAGTAGATGAATATTCGACCAAGTGAGGAGGAATGTGAGGAGGATTAATAAAATCAAATTGCATGGAAACAAAGTATAGGCTTGTTTAGCTTCTCGGCTAACAGCATTCAATCCAGCAAAAACTCCAGGTAGTCCGGGAGTATCGAAGACTCAATTCACTAACACTGAGTAAATGTTGTTTTGTTTCTTGTTTTGCGATTTTTTTTTTCTCAGTGAAGGCAAGAATTATCGAACTCGCCTAAACCTGAAAGTTCAGTGGTTCTTTATTTTGTTTTTATTTTTATTATTTCTCATTTGTCGCCCCTTAATTTGCGAGCAATTAAAGCGGGAAAAGTATAAATAGACACAGTCCAAACGAATTGCCGCAGTCGTCTGTCGAGCGCTAGCGACCTGCAAACTTCAAGCATCATTTTCAATGTTGGTGCAAGCAGGAAACCCCATGGTGCAAAAGTATGAAGCTACAAAAATAAATAAACCTTTGAAAGAGACCATTCTTTTCCTTATGTTTCTTTGCTATTTCTTATGTTTTGTGCTTAAACTTCCCGCGACGGGAATTTTGTATTTACGCGACTGGATTACATAGTCAACAGGAAATACAAAACTGACCGGATGTTAATTTTCCACTCATGCGCAGTGCGTTTTGCCACGGTGTTTCCAGTCTTAGATTCTAGGACTTCCGGTCTTCATGTATAAAGTCATGACGTATTAAACAAATGTGTGAGAAAGTCGTTACGTTTTCGACTTCCGTTTAGGAATTCTTTGTTCCAAACAGCTAATAAAAAAAAATCGTTAATTCAAAATTCCATGTCCCCAGAGCCCTCCGTTTTCTCGTGCCAAGCCGGCTAAGAGAAACGAAAGGGCTATGGGGACGAGAATGTAGCCACGAGCGGGCAACCTCGTCCCCAGGCCAAATCCGTGCGTACTTACGGGGCGACAACAAAAATTTCTTGGTTCGATGGGATACCATTTGCCTGCCTATGGATGCTCAGCTAATAATTTTTTGAAATACTCTGAAGGTTTCTACAAAGCTTATGCTCATAATATTTACTTTCCATTTGACGAACGTTTTTGATTCAGTATCCGTCTAATCTAATCCTACATTGTTATCTACTTTGAAGACTAACACACTGTTCTTATGCGAAAATCATATCAGTTGCTCTTTTGTATAAGAAAATAATTCAAGGTAAAACTTTCTGGACACTTCATTTAAGAAAATTAACGTTTCGTGATATTTAGTAACGAGAATTTCAAAAAATTTGCGTTAATTTAAGTCGCATTAATTTTTGGTAACGTTAATTTCCTCGCCGTTTATTGAGTGGAGCGTTAATATTTATTATTTTGGCCACAATTTCTCGATACAGTCCAGAAGTTCTTGACTCCTAAGAAAAGGCATTATTTCATCATGGTAAAAACATTTTTTTGTGTATTCTTTGCGTTAATTTTCTTTATTTTTAAATGTCACCCTCTCTTGAAATCGCGTTTCGATTCACGTTAATTTAGGTGGCGTTAATTTCAAATACTAAATTAACACAAGCATTAATTTCCTATAATAAGCTATTTTAAAGCCGATTGTGTTTCAGGTTTTTGTTTTTAAGGAAAAAGCCACTTTTTTCGTTACTAATTCATAACTCAAGGATAAAAACTAGTCAAGTCACAATAAACGAACCATGACACCTCAATAGGTTATGTAAACAGCTACCTGAAACACTACTGCGAACCTCATTTATAAGAAAGCGACGCATGTTTAAACTATGCACGTTTTGGCTCGAGTGAAAACTGCCTGACATGAAAACTGGCGTTATTGCTAAGGACTCTGTGGCGCGCAGTTACTTATAAGTTCAAAATTAACAACTTGCTGTAAGTTGTGTCCAGTACTGGAAGTCCGATTAGTTCCCGCTTGCAGTTTCAAAGTTTTTTTTCCCTTAGACACGTTCCTCGTTAACTGCCATATCAAAACTGTCTTATTTAGACAAACACAAAAAAAGATAAGGCTGACTAGGGTCTTTTAAACCTCCTCTTTTCAGTTGGAGCTGAACATTCAGACCACGCGAAAAGGTCTCTCTCACGGCATCCTTTTACTTAACTTCTCAAAAAAGCTTTACATCGAGCGAATTTTTACCACAGAGGTGATAAGATGGTACTTGCTCCTCATTTGGTCTTTGTTTCTAATTGGTAACATGATTTTTTTTCTTTCTTTTTCTTTCTGTTTGTCTGTCTGTCGGTGTTTTATTCCGCGTTTTTGAAGATAAAGAAATGTAGTGTTTCACGACATCCATGCAGTACGTTTTACAAAAGTATTGATACTCCAATGGAAGTAAGATAAAGAAAACCTAACCTTAATAATTATTACTGCTATGTTTTTAGCAAGAAAGGTGGGACATGACGTATCGAAGACTGCAATTGCCACAGACATACCTCCAGGTAATAAAATATTTTGCTGTATTTTGGTAACGTTTTAACGTTAAAAGTTAAACTTTAACTTAAAAGTCTTATATAAATAAAATATTTAAAGGTCAAATAAACAGAAATTTCAAAATGCCATTTTAACCACCCAAACGCTAAAACTATCCATTATTGAGTAAAATTAAGAAAAAAATTTGCTTTGCAAGCCTCAAAAATTTTGGAGAAAATTCATCGACGAGTTTTAAATTAAAATAATCGCTTTTTTCGCGAAACTAGCCTTAGAAATGGTAAATAAAGCTCAACATTGAGTTTCACTATGATTCAGTCATTCTCATATTTTTCGAAATCGCGTACGTCTATCTACTTCTAACGGTTTGGATTTAGTATATGGGACATTTGTTAAAGGAATGAGAGCTAAAAGCTTTCATTGACGTTAAAAAAGTAGTTAATTCCTTTATATGAAGTCTTACCGTTATTTTACGCAAAAATTATACCATCTGAATAGAAATTCCAAGATATTTCAAAATTCCTCTTGTAGCTTTTTGATGAAACTTCGCAGAGCTGAAGGAAAACACCCAAGGTATACGTAGCGTGAAGGATCTTGAGAGAAAATGCGTTTACGGGCTAAAAATCGGTTATGTGCTAAAACGTGTGTGACTTCACAGTCACGTGATATTCATTCCGATCTCCAAAAACGTATATCATACTGCAGTTCAGTCTATGTGTAATCTATATGATATAATGGATATGTCGCTGACCTTAAGCTTTTCAGGTATGAGGGGTTTAAAGTTGGCAGGTATCGCTAGAAAAAAACTGGGTAGAGCCACCTTAAAAACCAAAAAACTCGTACTATAAATTCTGCCAGCTGCCAGGGTTGGGAAAAGTGCAGCCGCATACAATCGAAGCTCTCTTAACGGACACTCTCGTAAGCGGACAGCTCTACTTACGGCCGCCTGGTTTGAAACCCCGTTTTTAACTTCCATACAAACTTTGTATTTTTACATTCTCGTAAGCGGACATTCCCGTAAGCGGCCGCGGACACTTTCAGAGATAACGAGTTAGACTTTTTCTTTGTTTTTGAGCTCCCGTAAGCGGACACCCCAAAGAAAATCCTATAAACAACCTCTGTATCTTGTTCTTACCAATCAACTTTACATCGCCGTTCGTCACAATGATTTTACAGTAATTACAGTAACATTTTTCAGTGCTTGTTTTGTCGTCATCCACGTCCGGTTACATTTCGAAACACCACTTACACTTACGGAAAGCTCCTGTAAGCGGCCATTTATCCCTTACAACTCTAGTGGCCGCTTATGAGAACCATTCTCGTAAGCGGCCAGCTCCAGTTACGGACACTTTTTTCGCGTCCCGAGGGTGTCCGCTTACGAGAGCTTCGACTGTATATCTCTTCTCACGCATTGACACCGGAGGCCAATTGTATTTTTTAGGCGAAGACGGCTTTATTGTGACTTTAGAGATATTATCTGGTGTTCCGGATCCACAATGGACGATTCAGCAAAATCACCAAAATTTTAGCGAGATAAAGAGCCTTTTCAGCAGTGCGCAAAAATACCAACCGGAAGACGCGCCTTCGAAGCTTGGCTACGAGGGATTTATTGTGGAGGAGGTGAAAAAAGGAAAAAAGCAAGCGCCAGTTTTGATTGTAGGCCCAGAAACAGATACACTACAGCTGATGTTACTCTGGACTGCTCCTAGTAACAGGATATCGACTGGAATTGTCGAGATGGAGATCCGAAGTGGAAAAGTCTCAGCTAATGTAACAAATTCAGCTAAACGTTATGCCGCACCGTACAACCCAGGACCCTGGAATGAACCAGCTCACGTCTTACTTAACAATTGTTACAACTACGCCAGCACGGTCCTGAATGATGCTTTTGCACAACCTGGCACAGGATCTGGAAATCCCTTTCCTTCCAGTTTTACTGCCGAAGATGTAAAAAGGGCCGCAACAAGTGATGGTTGTGTATTTACACCTGCCCAGAAACATATGTGCGCCCCTCATGGAACAGAGCACTTGGTCGCGCTGTTTTATTATGAAGGTTAGTAAAGATAAAAAAAAAAATGTTTGTCAATTTGACAACGAAATTGGAAACCACGCATATCTTAGGCCATCGATCGTTTCTGTTTTGGAAGATATTAAGACCAGATCAGTCTGGTGTTGACTGTAAAAAAGGCCTAGAAATTCGATAACTTCATAGCCATATGGAAGAGTTTGTTATGATAGCGAAAAGAAAACCGCCACTCTTTCGACATGTTGACGTTGAACTGTTTGAAATAATGCCTAACTTCGAAATTTTACAGAACAAGGAAGAAATAACGTTTAATAGTAACAAAAAGTGGAAACGATTTTGGCTTTTCTGCGCCCCGCCCGCTCTTTTGGATTTAATGACGTAATTGTTGCCGCTATTGTAAAAAAGCAGATCTATTGTGTGAAACAATTGGGCCAACATAGCTGCGTGGTGGTGGTTTCGTATAAGAAGTAAAGTTTTAGATATTACTTGGCTTCACACTAGAGCTCGTAAGTATAATGTAAGTGCACTTGGAACCTACTTTGAGTGTGAAGGGGTAAAACGTACTTACTTGAACTTTACTTGGTGACCATGGAAACCATGGTAGTTCAAAGAAGCCGAAGTACGCCGCCAAGTATGGTGTACACCACACTTGAGAACGCACTTGACCAATAGGAAATGGAAGCCAAACGAAAGCGGCGTGCAGCGTTGTCACGATTTTGAAGATGATTGACAGCTTTCACCTCGAGTAATATACTTTGTTATCAAGTGTGAAGCCAAGTAACATCGCAATATCATAGATAACAAAAAGACAATATTTAAAGGGACCGTGTCACGGCTAAGTTAATTTTATGTTATTAAATTTTGCCTAATATTCGCTATGAAACTAAATGTTTTATCAAAAGATATCTTGAAAAGCATATACATGCAAATATAATTGAAAAAAGTCGACGTTTCGGCATCATCTTGACGCCATTATCAAGACTAAGATAAAATTAAATATGCAATGTCATTAAAGAGTTTCTTAATACTAAATGTTTGCAAATTAATTAATTAATTAATTAATTCTATGATTCTAAATGACAAAACCATAGCTTCATTGCAGCCAAATATGTCTCCCGGGCGTTATAATTTAAAGCTAGTTACAAGCAGACAAGATTAACTTTAAAAACTGTTCCGCGGGACCATATTTCAAAAACCCATATCGCAATCCGTTTCAATCTTTGACACTTTTGGCCATCCGTACCTTCGTTTGCATTTGGTGTGTTATTTAAATACCGTAAAATTCCGGTTATAAGCCCCCCCCCCCGCTTATAAGCCCCCCCCGGTTATAGGCCCATCAACCTGGAAACAAAAAAATACATCCGGTTATAAGCCCCCCCGGATATAAGCCCCCCTCTTCCGGATGACAGTACTGAACAGGGCTAAATGTTGCTTTTTTGTGCGTTTTTAACTTAAAAACGTATTTCGATCAACACTCCCGAGGCTCGTTTCGAAACGTTTTTTTCCTTCCGCTTATAAGCCCTCCCGAATATAAGCCCCTCCGCTTATAAGCCCACCCAAAAACCCTTACGAAGTTGTATAAGCTCAGGGCTTATAACCGAAATTCTACGGTATTCCTACACTGTTTTAAGAGGATATTTTATACATTTAAACAAATTTGATGGTCATTTCCTATGCCTAAGTTTGGCTAAAATCCGTGACACGGTCCCTTTAAACATATCCTTATATTATATCTTGTGCAGGTCCATTTGGTTGTCCATGGGATTGTGATTACCACTGGTACCGCTTGGATAATAACGGATACTGGTCTCACAAAATGGGAAAAACCCGCGCAACTGACAGAGATGGAAATGGAGACCGTATTCGTGATCCAAGGGAAGCTGCTAATTGGTACTTCGATTATCGATTTGTTTGTTTCATGAAAATTAACAGAAATACAATCCAAATTGAAGGAGGGCGTTGACCCTCAGTTTGCGAGGTCAACATTTCAATGTATTTGCATGCTTCTGCATTTAAAGCAAATTGTAAACAAATAGCCTTGTAATTAAATGACTATTTGTGAACACTGATCTTAATTGCGTGGATTGTTCAGTTAAGACTGTCAATCCTTCCTTTCTTCTGTTAACTTACGTTTCCGTCCCAGTTTCTACTTGCACATTTTAACATGTTTTAGGATGATTTTCCAATGAAATTTACTAATAGCCCTGAGATTTCAATATGCTTTGAAATGTGACTTTCATTCTCCTAGTGGCTTCAGTTTTAATGATTTTTTTGTTGTTGTTCGCTATTTTGTTTTTTCCTTTGGGTACGTTCCATTATGGGACGATTGTCCCTCTTTTGAGTGGTACTTTTAGTATCAAAAAGAACAAAATGTTGTGAACGCTACTGTTTTCAGTCAATCTCTTCCTTTTTGCAAAAAATTAAACTGGGCGCTGCACGCAGAATTTTGCAAAGGCCGTCATTTTCATCAGGTTTGTTCTGGTTTGTACTTAGGTCACGCACGACCATTCTGGGGGGGGGGGGGGAGGGGACGCGGACTCTGGGATTCGTTATTTAGCACTGCCATTGTTACCTCTTTTGCGGGCCCAAGAGAGGCCCGCAACCCTAATCTTGACAGTGACCAGCGGATTGTGTTTTACGCGTGCGCGCCACGTTAATAAAAGGCGAACAGAAAACAGAAGTTGAAAATTTTGTTCTTCCACTAAGAACGATCGGAATGCGAAAAATGTGTCAATCACGACTGTTGTCGTAACACCGGAAGAGAAAATCTGTTCTCCAAGAACGATTGTCACATAAGATCTAGGCTTCTGTCACATGGAAGATTGCAAACATTACAATTTGCAGACTTGTTTTACGGGTGTTGCTTTTGCGAAAATTTGCTCTGATTGTATCACACATAAACCACGGCAAAGCGAATGATTCCAACAACGGTTATTCTTGAGAAATTCTTTATAACACTGACAACATAGCGAGTTTATCGACCGAGGAAAATCACATCTCAATTCACACCGCGTGCTCGTCTACACAAAAAAAAAAAACTGTCAATCAAAAAACAACTCTGACTGGTTCGCGGCCGGTTCGAGGCAATTAAGCGTGATGCGTTACTCGGAATAATTGTCTTTTGTCCAGTGATTTATCATTAATCGCGCCACGTTAATAAAAGGCGAGCACAACATAGCGAGTTTACCGACTGAGAAAAATCACATCTCAATTCACACCGCGTGCTCGATTACACTTCCCAAAACGATAAAAAACATGCATTCCTTGCTTGATGCGTTACTCGGAATAATTGTCTTTTGTCCATTTTATCATTTATTTATCGACACTGCCATCTAAAATTACGCACTCTCGTAACAGTACCTTTTCTAAGTGCGTCAAGGCCCGCACTTTCTAACCTGTGGTTACCACTAGTTTGTAAATTTAATCCCATTTTCACTTTTAAACAATTCATTTTTTATCAGTAGCTTCGTTTTTGGGAAGCTGCTCACTTGTGCACGCAAACGTTTCTGTTAACGTAATGAATATATCGAAAGACTTATACATGGTGCATGAACTGCGGTGGAAGCATAAAGTAAGTGAAAAAAGTGTAGTTTACAAAGAAAGTGATTGCTTTTTAGCGACTGAAAGAAAATCAGAATAAAAAGCATTATTTGCACTCGTTCTTTTTCTTTTCTATCATCGTTTTTGATTTTACACTTGGTTTCTTTTTATTCATTTAAGAAACAATTGCTCCCAATGGGCTCCGTTTGAATGAAATTTTCCTTTTTAGTGGTACCTCGCCCTAAGCAGACTTTTCGAGATCCTTATAGACGGAAAGGCGGAAAGGTACAAGCAAACGTACAAGCAAATTTAACCTCTACCGTCGTACAAGGGGGGGTGGAACCCCAGGGTTTTTGCTCTATTAAGACACAGCGGAATTATTTTGCAGTGTATATTTAAATTAAAGCAGAGTATATTTAACAATTATTCCACGGGCGCACGTTGGATACGAGATGGTAGATAGCCAATGAGCCGCGTAGCGCTGAGTTGCCTATAACGATCTCGTATCCAACAAGCGCGAGTGAAATAATTGTTATAAAAACACCCAAAGAATTGCAATATTTGAGCTCCCCAGCGGTTTTTGTTGATGCATCGTGTCTACCATATTTGTGTCAATAGTATATGAGCGTACATATACCATTGCATGTTAACCTATAAAATCGCAGGAGTGATTGCAATATACCATTGCTAGTTTTTAATAGAAATTTAGTAGCTTCGAAGCCCAGACATTCCTGGTGGGAAGTTTACATTTTCAGGCTGACAAGGTTAAAGTCTTCTCTGAAACTACCTAAAGGAATCGTGGTGTTCGGAGTCTTAGCTGTACATGTCCTGTACAAAAATAATTTAACTTTGAAAATGTATCAGTGGAGTATAAACCTTTTAAAGCTTGTAGTGTTTTTAGTGTTGCTGTGGACTCCTTAACCCTTTAACCCCTAAGAGTGCCATAACTTTGTCAATATTTGTTTAATTAATTTGTATGCCTGACACTACACTTGTCTTCAAGAAAGATCTGCATGTTGAAAGCATAAAATTGTACCTCCCCTCTATTTGTGACATGATTGACCACACCTATAACTTTTTTGCCTGACACATAGGTGACATGTAACATTACTGTAATTACTACTACATACGGAGAGAAACAATTTTTTAAATTGTTTCAACCCATTTCTTTCAAAACTGTAACTTCCTTCTCATTTGTTCAAGTGTTTTATGAAACTTTCTGATCAAGAACTTTTAAATGGTGTATCATTTATGGATATCAGGTTTATATTTTTTAATATTTATGAAAAAAGGCCGGCCACATTCGCTTTAAGGGGCAAACGGTTAAAAGAAGTGCACAGCAACATGGTAAATCTCAAGATCTCATCTGGTTAAGTAATTTCCCTTCCGTCATATTTCAATTTTGTAATTTTGTGAAATTAAATTATTTTGTCTACAAAAAACAACGCAATATTTCTCAAAATCATTTCAGCAGATCTTTAGAGATTGTAAAAAAAAGTTTTGCGGGTTTTAAAGACGGTAAAGTGATTTGCTTTTATACCATAACCGAGAGAATTCTCGCGCGCTGATTGGTCAAAAATTATGGTCGATGAGAGTATAGACCATGAAAGTGACGTCAGATCACGCCACGCACACGCGCGGGCTAAAAGATGTGTAAGTTTGATCTCCATGAATGAAAGTGAATTTCATCGTGTTTTGTTTGAATCAAGTGGGTATTTGTTTTCGGAATTCAGGATTGGACTTCTACTCAGGTGATCTGTCAAAAGAAAATTAACCAGAGAGAGAGCATGCGCGGACTGGCCGAAGACGGCCACGTTTTTCTGTGAAGGGAGACCTCTTCCCTCGAATTACTCAATTTCAGACGAAAAAACCTATCTACAGCATGAAAATTGTTCAAAAAATATGCTTCCTGTAAATTCAGGCCGTAAGAACAAACGTGGTGAAAGAGGATCCACGGACGACGAAACTGCATAACCAAAACGTGTTAACAAGGCGTCCGCCGATTTCGAGCCTGAAGACTCAGAGGAGCGCGAGGACGTCCAACCAGACCTAGCGGACATCCACGCATTACTAAAAGATATCCAGAAGTCAATGAACAACCTTTCTAGGGAAGTTGCAGAATTAAAAACCTCTTTCAAGCAACAGGAATCGGAACTAAAAACTGCTAAGGAATCATTGAACGCAGCACTCAAGTACAACGCACAGCTCAAAACCGAATTGCAAGCGACCAAGAATCGAGTCAAAGAACTTGAAGTCGAAAATGACGATCTTTATGAAGATATGGACGCGTTAGAACAGTACACAAGGAAAAACTCTCTAGAGATTGAAGGTATTCCAGAAAATATTTGTGACGACGAGGAAGCGGTTTTGAAAGTCGCACAGGTCTTGAACGTCGACGTGAAGCGAGAAGATATCGACATCTGTCACAGGATTAAACGGAAAAAGTCGAATCCTATCATAGTGAGATTTATAAGCCATAAGGTGAAGAGGGCACTCTACAAGCAACGAGTTAAATTAAAGAATATCAGCGGTTCGCAGCTGTTCCCAAGTGCTCCGGCAACGGCAGGACCATCCTTGAACTGAATGTTCATCAATGAAAATTTGACGGCGCATCGCCGGAACCTGGTGCGAATGGCGAACGACATGAAGCAAGATGGAATTTTGAAAGGAGTGTGGACTGTAGACGGGAAAATCTTTGTCAAGACTTCACCTGGGGGTAGGCCGTTACGAATTAATACAGAAGATGATTTAGATTAACTTTAAGTAGATAAGCGTTGCTGGCAGGTTGAATTACATTTATTATATATAATTATATAAATTACTTTACACCTTGAATTGTTTTGCATTTGAATGTAATTGTAGAAAAAGAAATCACACAAAAATAAAACCAAAAACAAACACTTATGAATACAAAAAGTAAACTAACGAAAAAATAAACGGAGATAAAGCTTTCGCTTTCTGCTTTAAAACGGGAAGTACAAATCTCCAAGCGACTGGAAGAGCTAGACCATGAAATATGTAACAGCGATAATTTATCAGATATAGAGAATACGCTAAATGAGTACGACAACCTTAAAACAGAGTTTCAATCAATATACGAAGAAAAAGGGCGCGCTGCAATTTTCCGATCGAAATGCAGGTGGGTAGAGAAAGGAGAGCGGCCGAATAAATATTTCTTTAATTTAGAAAAGCGAAACTATAATAGGAAGACAATAACCGAACTTCAAACTAGCGATAACGTAACAATAAAAGAAGAGGTTAAAATCTTACAACAAATAGAGAAATTCTATGAGGACCTTTACAGCTCTAAAAAAAACTGTGACCCAAGAAGCTTTTGATGAATTTATTCGGGAAATTGAAATCCCAGAACTTAGTAACGAAGAACAGGAACAAATGGAAGGGATTTTTACCTTGGAGGAGTGTAAAAGGATACTAGAATCTTTTGAAGATAATAAATCTCCAGGTGAAGACGGATTCACCGCTGAGTTCTATAAACATTTCTTTGACTTAATAGGACTTGATCTGATCCAAAGCCTTAATCAAGCCTTTGAAGATGGAGAACTCTCCATTTCACAGCGAAGAGGTGTAATTACTTTGATACCTAAAGAAGACTCTGACCTACTAGACATTCAGAATTGGAGACCTATAACCTTACTCAACATTGATTATAAGATTGCATCCAAAGCATTAGCCAAAAGAATAGAATCAGTACTTCCAAAATTAGTTCACTCCGATCAAACCGGATTCATGAAAGGTCGTTATATTGGAGAAAATATACGCCTGATAAATTATGTAATGGAGTACACCATGTCGGAAAAGAAAGGGGGCATTCTGGTATCACTGGACTTTAAGGCATAAGCCATCGTTCTGTTGCTTTCAATTTGTACGTTGAAGTCTTTGTATTTATACAATGTGTCCGTGTCGTTAATTTTTAGATCCTGCTTAATACGGACACTCCGATAATGTGGACACTTTTGCGTGTCCTTAGGGGACGCCAAAGTTTGGCGTCCGTATTAACGGCGTTCCACTGTATCTACACGTGAACGGGCAGTGCAGCCGCACGTTCAACATTTGGAGGTTCCTTCTTGTTGAAGTAATAGCTTGCACGATCCAAATCTGCAAGGAGGGTGATTTATACACCTTCCTCTCCATTTCCCCTCTTTGTTCCGGTGGCTACTGTGAGCAGTAGAAAACGTGAAAAATCAAAATTCCCATTCGAGATGTCAAAATCACCATTTGAAATTCGAAATCCAATTTTAAAGAGAGAAAATCCCATTTCAGAAACCGAAAATCCCATTTGAGAAATCAAAACACCATTTTAGCTTTTTTATGCTTTTTACCATCAAAGACAAAGATGGCGCAGAAATTAGATCTCACAAGTTTCTTGTCGCCTCCCAAATTGAGTACTTCGCCGCTCTGTTTCGCAGAGATGCAAATAAGAGTGAAACCACATTTGAAGATTTCTCGCTCGACGTGATCAAGAAATGCATCGACTTTCTCTACACTCATGAAATCAACCTTAAAGATTGTAACGTTCAGGATGTGCTCATATTTGCCAACTACATCTGCACTGACTTTATCATCAAGAACATCAGGGTCGTAACCAGGTATATTTTTTCATCGCTGATCCCAAATTTTAGCTCTAAATTTTGATTCCTGATCCCTGATTCCATTCTGATCCGATCTGATTGGCTGATCCGGATCCCATGACTTGTGACCCGGGATCCCGGGTCCATGATCCCGATCCCGAGGCTGTGATCCCGATCCCAAGGCTGTGATCCCTGATCCCAAGGCTGTGATCCCTGATCTCATATACCTGGTTACGACCCTGAGAACATTGACAAGTCCAACTGTGGCCATGTTATCAATCTTGGTGAAGCTCATGGAATTAATAAGTTGGTTGAGGCAGGAGTCCTTTTCGCTGTTAGAAACTTCAGACAAAGTCTCGAAGATCTTGATGAGCTCACCAAAGGTAACAGCTCAAGCGTTATTACTAAATTTGCTGATAGGCAACAAGAAAGAGTCACGATCATGACAGGAGATTAGTGGAATATTAATCGACTGAAAAACTCTCTGTCAGCACCACTGGAAGAAAACGTCTTCCACGCTCGCTGCTCTTCAATATACGAGGAGGATTTACGTCTCTTTGCACCAATCTTAGTTGTAATGGTGAAATTGCTTCCGGTCATATCTACTACTTGCCAAAACATAACAATTAAAAAGAACATGGCTAGAGGAACCCTCTCGGTCCAATACTTTGGAATATCAGACCGGCAATTAGGTATTCTAATTGGTTGATTTCAGTTATTGGCCCTCTCAGTCGTGTGATAAACTTGAATATTAAATTTGCTCCATCATGCTGAGTAACAGATGAACTGGCTTTTTGTTTTGAGTCACAGATGAAAGGGCTTTTTGTTTTTCGTTTTGCTAGCGAAAAATAATAACTTTTCACCGACTACAACCAAGGAAAAGAGGTAAGAACGAGTAACTTTTTCGTTTTTTCTTCACTTTTCGGTCGACGAACAGGCTATACTAAGAGAAAATACAGATTGTTCGTAGTTAAAGATAATTACTGTTTCGTTGTTACGCCGAGCGATTTTAGTGTATGCCAACATTAATTCATTGAAGTCGATCGAGTATTGTAACATGCCGTGATCAGTGTGTAAACAGTGTACTATGTTCACATATTTCATTGGTGTGGTTTGTTGTAGTACGGCTTAGTACAAACATTGGTCTAACTTATCAGTCCGAGTATTGTAACATGCCGTGATCAGTGTGTAAACAGTGTACTATGTTCACATATTTCATTGGTGTGGTTTGTTGTAGTACGCCTTAGTACAAACATTGGTCTAACTTATCAGTCCGAGTATGTACAGACATATAATTACAACAAACGTGATATAGATAGAGGATATTACATGGTTGCACGGAAATATGAAATTTATCTTCGAGTGTTCAAATCGATATCTCACGAGTGAGCGCAGCGAACGAGTGGGATATCGATTTGAACACGAGAAGATAACTTTCATATCTCCAAGCAACCATGTAATATTCTGTTTATTATATAAACCTACTAATTACGATGGTTTTGACGATCTTCCGAAGATTGCCGACCATTTTCCGAAGATTTCCAAAAATTTGCAAAATGTTGTCCGAAGGTCGTACGAATGTTTCCGAACATTTTCCGAATTTTTCCAAAAATTTCCGAAGATATCCGAAGATTGCCGAGGAAGATCCGAAGATGTTTCGACTTAATATCGATTTTCTTTGGCTCATTAAGCATTGAAACAGGGAAAACTTGTTAGAAAATGTTTCGAAATCGATATCTTCACATGTGAAAATAATATGTTATTTTCACGTGTGAAGATATGATTTTTTCGCGCGAAAGATTTCCTGGTATTTCACTGATGTTTATATAATAAATATAATTACTGACTCGATACTGACCCACAAAAATCCTATTGTTCTCTCTCTACAATATATGGAATATTGCAGCCATGAACCAGAACATTAGTGTGGATGCGACTGAAATCGTCCATGTAATGTGGAAAGAAAAAAATCGGGTTTTCCCAGGGTCAATAATTATGATAGATATATTCTTCGGCTCACAGCATTATTGCGCGTGCCGGCCGAAGCTACCTGCAATGTACCCAATAATGCTGTGATATTCCGTAACTATCTATTAAATATTTTGGTGCTAAGTAAAACCAATCACATTCTCACTGTTAGTCTGCGTCCGTACTGTCCTAGAAAATTATGAGATACCCATAAACTGCCTGTGATATGTAAGCGTGATTTCAAAGTAATATCAGTTTCCTACTTTTAAAGTTCCTTAATACAATGTGTTCTATATATAGCAGCTGGTTTGCTTGCTGCAGGGAACAATGATGTACTACTGTATGTGTATAAAGTGTGTAGTTGTCGCTCTTGTTGGTGTTGTTATTTTAGTTGATACTAAAATTTAAATAGGGTATACGGAATTTTCGTGCAGTAAACTAGACTGATTAACTGGCTTTGAAACAGGCTGATAAAAGATCCTGCACTTTTTTCCATATTGTCCTTTTCTAATTACCTGCGTTCTCATACAAGCTTGTCATGTGCCCGGAGGGAAGGACTTCCATGACGGGGTTTATTGTCGGAAAGGTGCTGGAACCTTCTTTAATGGGAGTAGGTCAGATGCATTTTCTTCCTAAGAGGTACCAATTCTAAAAGAACAAATACATCCAAACTGAATATATATTCTTTTATTGAGTTCAAATCCTGAATACGACACAACTAAAAGATTCCTTGACAGACAAATAGTTCCTATATGACATTTCGACTCAATACACTAATAAGCACCGCGATAATTCTAACGGTAGCCGATCATTTAAGCAGCCTAAGTGGTACCAATCCACAAGATCCATCCCTAAGAGGTACGCCAAGCACACCTCTCATTTTTACATAGAAGTTTCCAGTCTAAGGTGTTGATTTTCGTTTCCCGTTTCTACAGAATGTCATCTGGATGAAATGAAGAAAAGTGTCTGATTACAGTTTTTAATTGCAGGTAATAATGGCATCACCGATTAACCGAATCAAGAACTTCTGCAACAAGATAAAAGCATACCATGCAAAAAGAGGAGAAGAACAGTTTTATGATTTCACTATCAAAGATAAGGATGGCAAGGAAATTAAATCTCACAAGTTTCTTCTTGCCTCCCAAATTGAGTACTTTGCTGCTCTGTTCCGCAGAGACCCAACTGCCAGTGAAACCACTTTTAAAGATTTCTCGCTTGACGTAATCAACAACTGCATCGACTATATTTACATTCATGAAATCAGCCTAACAAGTAAAAATGTTCAGGATGTGCTCGTGTTTGCCGACTTCATCAATCTTACAGAGGTGATTGACATTTGCACTGACTTTATCATCAAGAGCATCGACCATTCCAACTGTGGCCATGTTATCAATTTTGGTAACGCTCATGGGATGGAAAAATTGGTTGAGGCGGGAGTCTTTTTCGCTTTGAAGAATCTTAAAGTAGGTATTATCAGTCTTGATAAGTTCACTAAAGGGGTTATCAGTAAGAAAGTCGACAGTTTGAGAATTTTACAGCAGGAGCGAGTGACGATTATGGAAAAGGAACAATGGCACATTAATCGACTGAAGAAATTTCTGACCGCACCTGAAGAAGAAATTGACTTCCAGGTCCGCTGTTCTTCAGTGTATAGTGGCAAATCAAGTTACTGGGGACCAAGATTTGCTATAAATGGTGAAATGTCGGTCAATAGCAAGTACTTTTTCCACTCTGAACTTGAAAATAATCCTTGGCTGGAGGTGAAGTTGCCATCCCCTGTGCTGGTCTCGTCTGTGACAATTGTCAACCGTCTAAACGGTTATCAGGAAAGGCTAAGAAATCTGGAGGTCAGAGCTGGGATGGAACCTGTACCTGAGGGATTCACAGCGCACGATAGAGGACGAAGAAAAGAGGTAACGGAATGAACAAAAGATTTGTATTGGAAGGACATGTATATTTTGAAGGCAACAAGAAACTGGAGGGTAATTCTCGGTGTGGATCAGTATTTTGCTGGTCCAGCTCGCAATCTTGAGGAATGTGTCACCATCACGTTTGACAAGCCTACCCTAGCACAATACATCACTCTGCAGATTCTGGGTGAAGAATTTCTACAAATAAACGGCATTAGAATCAACGGAGGTGACTTAATGGATTATCGGGGATATTTTTGATTTGACTGTACTGTGTTTTGGTGTAGGCTGATAGTTTTCATGGCAAAAATGACAAACATTGTGACGTCAGAAACAGTCTCAAAGCACTTTTGAGAACAGGCACCGCGGAGGGGGAGGGGCTGGTAGGGCCGCGTCCCCACCACTTTTTGCGCTTAAAAGTAAAATAAAAAATAAAAATAAAAACAAAGACTTGAAACAAGTTTTTTCCGTGAAAATATTGAAGGGCGGCAGCCAGGATAAAACATGTTATAAAATTTGAAAACGATCTCTGGCTTAAAAACTTTAAAAATACGAGCTTTCGGCTGTTTGATCTAAGGTTATGGTCGATTAGAGTATAGACCATGAAAGTGACATCAGATCACGCCACGCACACTCGCGGGCTGGAAATGTCTAAGTTTGATTTCCATGAATGAAAGCGAATTTCGTCTTGCTTAAGTACGCATTTGTTTTCGGAATTCAGGATTGGCCTTCTACTCAGGTGACCTGTGGAAAGAAAATTGACCAGGCTTTTGAATTTTTTGTCTAACTGAGTAGAACGGAGATCTTCAGAAAGAAAAATAATCTTGCTAGCTTCTAGCGATAGGCACACACTCAACGAAAGAGGAAAAAGGTAATTAAAATTGTCATTCTTTGAGTTCTTGTTCATCTTCTTCCCCCCCCCCCCCCCCCCCCCCCCGAGAAAGTTTCTTTACGGCCAGGCCTTCGCAGTGAGACCAGAAGATATTTTCGATCTTTAAAATTTACAATGTCGGAACACACACACGTTTCATACACCTCTCATACTAAAAGTGAGGTACAAAGGATTGTTTAATGTATTAAAAAAACTTTTGTCCTAAAACAACAATATCTTCAGAAAGTGGTATAATTTACATAATGGAATGGATGTCGTGACTATTAAAGTTTAACAATCGAAATTGGATTATTTTTTTCCTGACTAATACAGGAAGGCACTAAGAAGAAATGGCGGTAAGTCGGCAGATATCACTTGAGAACGGTCTTGGGTAACATCACGAAAGAAGCATTATTCACGATCAGTGGGAAGAAAAAGTGAGGGAGACCGATAATGACAAAAAAAGCACAGCACACTAGAAACGCACACGGACACATACAGTTAACATACCTCTAATATATAGGTATATAATTGTTAAAGGATTGTTTGTGCAATGTTTCAGTATTAAACTTTGAGACGGGGAGGTGAAAAGAAAAGACGAGGAGACAACACTTTTGACGAGGGTTTTAATAAAAGGCTAAGCCCGACACGACACGAGTGTCCCTTTAGCTCAGAGGTAAGAGCGTCCGACCGGTGAAGAAAAGGTCATGGCTTTCACTCTCGTCGGGGATTCTCATTTTGTCTTTATCCCATGCACTTTACAAAGGAATCCTGACGCATGCGCACGGCCAATAACCCATGGATAGCTGTTTTGTCCTGGTTTTGAAATATCAGAATGCTTCTTTAAACCAATTGCTCGTTTGTCTTTGGTGACCACATTTAGACACGTGTAGACTACTTGTTGTTTGCTTATAAATGAACCCTTTACATTCTAAATTTAAATTCATCAAGTTTACAAATGCCGCGAAACTTTCTATAACAAAAACTCCTGTAGAAAGTACAGGTTTGAATTAATTGCTCCGCTTGCAACCAAACAGAAACGAGTAATATCGTTAATTTTTTTAAGACAATTAAAAGGGTGACAGGACACTGCTACTGAAAATCTAATCACTCGCTTAATACTGAAACTTTTTCGTTAACACGTTTGTGTTTTGACCGGTAGCAATAACTTACAATTCAGTTGCTGTGGCATTGTAAAATGAAATTAAAAAATATATATTCAAAAATAAAAAACGTACACTTCAACATGCCGAAGAATATTTTAAGGTTTAATTTTATTACACATGCTGCCATGAAATCCGAGAGAGCAAATAACAAAAATTAACCAATCATGATTTCTTCTTTATTACCGGTGCAATATTTTCTATGTATTGGACCGGACCGACCGGGTAAAGTTCTTTACATTGCTCTCTCATAATTGTAGCTAAAAATAAAATTGGTCAGCATTAAAGCTGTCAATAGGTTTTACAATCTTTTTATGGGAAACCGTTGTTGTATTCAAGAAATAAACACCTTTTCTTAAAAAAAAAAACAGGTACTACTTTTCCCACTCTTTATGATACAAGGAAACAAGCGAAATTTTAGGATAATATTTAAAAGGAAAAGGGAGGTAAAGGACAAAAAAAAGTGAATTTGTTTTCAAATCAACTAAACAAGCGCAAACACTTTTATGACACTATAAAAGACTGTTATGGCCCATGTTGTTTAAATCCTTCTCTTTAAAAGGCCCTCCTCTAAGACTTTAATATTTTGATAGTTTTTATTTTGTAGAAGTTATCAGTAAAGATGCAAAAACCTTGTCTATAGTATTCGCTTTGGGTTAAAATAACTATTTACACGCGCTTCAATCTTCAATCGTATTTACATAAGGCATTTACAAAGGAAAAACCTGAACGTTTTCGACTTGAACATTATCATCATCAGGGTAATTTAAGCCTCGTGGAAACTTTGTTTGCGTGAATATTTTTACCCGTTTGCACACACGCAAATAGGGAGGTGGAAGCAAATGTTGATTCTGAGTAGCAAAAAAATGACTTCCCGTTTGCACGCACGCAGAAAATATTTTTGGAAAAAGTCTTTCCGCAACAGTTTTTCCTCCTGTGTGTGGACCTTAAGGTGCTTGAAATTTTTTATCATCAGTGCCTATCAATCACGAATTGTACAAGAAGGTCATGCGATCTTCTTTTCCTTGGAAATTTTATAAATTGCGAAGCAAAACGAGTTCGAAAAGATCACAAACCTAGTTTGCATGTCTGAAGCAATTTTACTTATCTCCTTCTCATATTAATGCGTTTAAGCAATTCTTTGTTCGTTAAAAATAAAATCATTTCCTTTCCAAATTAGTGCTTTTTGTTATGCTTTCAACGTTGCCATAGAAACATGTACGTTTGGATGTACTTAAAATATTAAGAGTACGTCATAAGTACATGACCCGGGGCGAAAGCGGAAAGGTCTTTTTGTGACAGCAATATAAACAATTTCAAACAGTCAGCAACATCAGCAAGGTTTGTGTATATTAGACTTTCTTTAGTCTCATGATCAAAACATTCATTCTCATTACTAATTCCCATACATTTCTTTATGCTTAGTTCGGATAATTTAGTGTTACAACATTTAAAAGCTCTGATGTAGATGATTTGCAATATTCCTATTACAAGTCTGCATGGAAATATATTGTAAATGTGGGGAGAAATACATTTTTGATCGCTTTTAGAATGTTAACAAGGCGGCAAAACAGGTGCTGTATTTAATGTACCATGACTCAGTTTTTTCTCCATTAATGAACGTATCTAATGCACGCAAACAAAAAGCCGTTAAAAGTACCGGCTGTTCTACGTTAATTTGAATCATTTGGCTAATTTAATCACTTTAGTAATCGTAATGACTTCCACAGAATAAGTAACTACAGCTAAAGACCTCTAACGGTTTTAGTTTTAGCTCTGAACTACGGCATCGTGGTTACTTTCGCTGATATATTACAGCTTCGAATCTTTACATCTTCCGTGAATCACCAAAAGTCATGACGGAATCACTTTCTGTCGAGCTCGCCACAAGAACTGGGGCTCTAGTTTCGACTGAAACAGTTTTGCTTGCTGTTATCAATGTTGTGGCCCTCTTTGGCAATCTTCTTACTTGTTACGCCGTTTACAGAAACCAGAGGCTTCGCACGCTTTCCAACATGTTTGTAGTAGCACTTGGTGTAAGCGATATTCTAATGTCGACCTGCTGTATGCCTTTTTCAGTTGCGACTCTGTTCCACGGTCAGTGGTTGTTTGGTGAGAGCTTTTGTCGATTTCACGGTTTTGGTGCTCTGACGTTTGGTCTGGTCTCTCTTCAGACGATGGGTTTAATTGCAGTTAGTCGATATTTCTGCGTTGTGAAGACAGAAAAGTATACAGTAGTGTTCAAAAAACGAAAGACTCTGATGTACATTGCTGTTGTTTGGTGTTTGGCTCTTATTGGATCTGTGCCTCCATTCTTCATGAAGAACGGCGGATTTGAATTCCAGCCTGGTAAAGCAATGTGTTTATACACATTTGAAAGCAGCATTCCTTACACCGTCTTTATTGAGTTGGTTTATATCGCAACCCCCTTCACAATTATCACAATTTGTTACACTAAAGTGTTCTACACGGTGTCTAGGTCAAACCAAGTTTTCTCGCAAGAAAATAACCAGCAGCGCCTTAAAGCGAACGTGGAAGAAGCAAAAGTGACCAAGACATTAGCAGCAGTAATGGTCGGCTTTGTATGTTGTTGGCTTCCTATATGTGTCATGGATAACATTGACGCCACGCGCGGGGAACAAACTTTGCCGAGACAGGCGTACCTTACATACGGGTTCTTGGCTTATTTGAGTAGTGGCATTAACCCCTTCATATATGGTGCCATGAATAGGCAATTCAGACAAGAGTACAAGGTTATTTTGTGCAAGATTCTTTGCTTTCAAAACGAAAATAGCAACAGCGCTGTGCAACAACTTGCAAGACAGATCATCTTTCAAAGCAAAGAGTTTGACCTTGTAAAATGTAATGAGACTGTGCCAGAACTTGAGTCATCGTTCTAACGAAAAACGAAGAGGGAAAATGTCCGTTTAAATTAATGGACTTTCTACAGTATTGCGCCCACACTTCTAGCCTTAGCTGGATGAAGAAATATTAGAACAAAGTCTAATTTATTTGAAAATTAATTTAATATAATGCAAAAGCAAGGTTTTAGGGACGGACCATCTTTTTTTGGAGGGGGGGGGGGATGAAAAATATTGAAAAAAATTGTTTACAAGGGCTAGAAAGGCAAAATAAATTGTTTGCGAACACGATATGTATAACAAAACATAGGTGGAATTTCGAAAAAAATGTTTGCAGAGGCGCGTAAACTAAAAAAAGAAGTTTGCAGAGGAAAATTTTTCATCCCCCCCTCCAAGAAAATAATGGTCCGTCCCTTAAGGTAATTCCTCAGTATTTCCTTGCGCATCCCGTACTGCACATAATTTTACGCGCGATTAACGCGTGCACATTAAGAAAATGGTGGCTTTCTCTATACGGCTTGGTTCGGAAGAGAGATAAATCGTTGCTTTCTCGTAAACGAGTACCGGGACCTATCATTTTTTCTCTTTTCTGAGTCTAGTAATCACCTTCTTTCTAAAACGATGGATATAAACCAATTTCTATTGTAGAAAAATTAATAATCAACGGAAATGTGAACTTAACCAGTACTCGTGATAATATAATTGTGACCTCGAGATCACTACAAGCTTAACTGGGAACATGTATTAAATTTTCCCTTAAAGTCGATGTGGTACATCTATAGTTACATTTTGCGTTTTGCTTTCTCGTTATTTTTTCTGCTCTCACGAAACGGGAAGTGAACAGTTCAAATAATAACGTTTCCGAAAGCTGATCGATATTGTAAGGAATTATGGGGTATATTCAAAGTCTGCCTGCTCCTAAACGAATACCGGGACCCCTCTTTTTTATTTCAAAAATATAGGTCCCAATAGACAAACCAATAGGCAAAGTTTGAACGAAAATCACTATTGTCAGTTCCATTTCGTTGGAATGACATTAAGGAAACGTTATGTTATTGATTGTTAAAGCATGTTACTAAAAAAAGAAATTGTTAAGAAGTTTATATTTTCTATTATGTTCGTTGTTGAAAATTATGCTACTTCTATGCCATAGAGTCTCCAGTAGCTTTGTGGTAGAGCATCCGACTAAATCACGGAGGGTCGTGGGTTCAAATCCTATCTGGAACTCGGGATTTTTTTCCGAGTTTTTCCGGTAAATGCAAAATTTGTCATGATTTTGCTGGCAGTGCAAAAATTATGCTCGTTTTTCTAAATTATGCCAAAAACTATGCTAGCACAATCGATAAGGGCCTAGGTTGCATGACCCCCTGTGCTGAGTGTTGGTGCGACTTCCGCTTCATCGGAGAACAAACTCGAGAAAAAAAAAACATATGTAAAAAAATCTCAATAACTGTTCATAACGAGGGTGGTAAAGGAAGGGGTGTCTGAATCACGTTTTACGTCAAATAGAAAGGCCATTCCACGTTTCACCCACACTAAAATAGCCATTTCACGTTTCATCCACACTAAAATAGCCATTTCACGAAACCAAAATAAACCTGAGCCCCAGAATGACGATCAATCACGTTACAGTCATGTACTTGTCATGCGCAATTTACCACACGTAGTCTTGTTTTCAAACACTTGCCGGATGATATTTGAAAGAAAGAAAATAAAATCACGATTTACAGCGACGTCTCAGTGAAAGACAATAGCCATTATTGCAATTCTCGTAAAAAAAGAAAAAAAAAAGAAAAACAAAAGGCGAGTCACGGTACACGACTAAGTAACCAAACACGTTTCACGGAAAAATAAAAGGGCTTTCACACGGTACGGATCACAAAAATCCTTTTTCCACCCTCTATAAAGGCTCAGGCACTGCCAGTGACTCTTGTTAGAACGACTATTGAATGAAATTTAAATATTAGGTAAAAAATTAAAAGCGATCTCTAGTTAAAAACGTTAAAGATAAAACAAGCTTTCGACTACCAGACTACAGACGTGAAAGCCTATTATATCATTAACATTTTTAACCAGAGAACGCTTTTAAATTTTACCTTGTCCTATCCTGGTTGCTCGTCCATTTAAAAATCAACTTAAACATGCACGTGCTTTTGAAAAGTTACTTTAGCTAACATATACAAAAACTGAGTATAGAATATCAGCATATTGCATGGAAACTTTATCTTGTCGAAACTTTAGCTTGTTTCAACAACTTTTTTTTAATTACTTTTTTCTTTTAACTCCATAAAAAAGTGTAACTGTTTATATTGTTATTTTTAATATCACCTTTTCTGGAGCTAACTTAATAAACATATGTCGTCTGTGTATTTTTTCTCCGGCGTTGTTTTTCCATCATTTGTTAAGCGGAGTGGCTGCCAAATTATCGGTATTAAACTTTTCAGTAACCAGGGAACGATTCTTATCTTTTTTAAATCCGTGTTTTTTCTAGTTTACTGATCACTTATCAATTTTAATTTCCGTGGATATTATTGCTTGATTTAAGCAACTGATTGAATATTGAAAATTGAGATCTTTCCATGTCGTTGATTAGCAAAAGTCATAAACGAATAATTTACTCTGGAGATGGCTATAGGGCTCTAGTTTGGACTGAAACTGTTTGGCTCGCAGTTATCAATGCTTTGACCCTGTTTTGTAACCTCCTCATTTTGAACGCTGTTATACAATCTACGTACGCTAATACGTTTTGCAACGCTTAATTTGTTTTATACGTACTGTGAGCAATATAATATTCTAATGTCCACCCGATAAATATCTTCTAACTGGTAAATTTAAAAACTGCATGTCAACAAACTGACATGTACGCGTAGATCAATTTAAAAAACGTTTTCCCTGGAAAAGAGAAGTGTAAACAAAAGGAAAAGATAGGCAAAGCCGCGACAAAGCAGCTGTTCAACCGTCTTCGCTGGCGTCATTTTATTGAGTTTCATGGTCTTTTATTAATACCACTAAACTATATCAACTCGGATATTTGATATATCATATAGCTACGATCTCCCGTTAGAAGTCATGAAAGAATCACTTTTTCTTGAACAAACGTCGAGAACTAAGGCTCTGCCAAATGATTATCACTCTTACACTTTTCGCTGAACAGGGAACGCTTTTTATCTTCTTTAAATCAGTGTGTTTTATCTTGGTTTATACTGATGTTTATTAAAAACTGGCAATGGTATATTGCAATTTCTGAGTTTTGATTGGTTAACAGACAATAGTATAGGAGTTCACATACCATGGACCACAAATATGGTATATACACGCGCCAACGGGAACAGCCGGGGAGCTTAAATATTGCAATTCTTTAGGCGTTTTTAATAAAAAAATTATTTCACTCGCGCTTGTTGGATATGAAATAGTTCTGCCCAAGTCGTTGGCTATCTTCCATCCAACGCGCGCTCATGGAATAATTGTTAAATATACTTTTTGCGTGAATATTATTACGATTAAAGCATATTGCATATTGAATTGAGATCTTTTATCCTTTGATCGACAAATATAATAATGGAATCATTTTCTCTGGAAATCGAGACAATAGTTTTGTTACGCCATACAAATCATAAATCTACGCTAATACGTTTTGTACCGCTTTTATTTCTTTTAACCTTATTGTGAGCTTTGAAATATTCTATTGTCTAAAATGCACGTCAACAAACTGACATATTTTGTGAAGATCAATTTTAAAATCGTTTTCCATGGAAAATAGTGTAAACAAAAGAAAAAGGTAGGCAAAGGGGATAGAGCAGGTGTTGCTAACCGTCTCCGCTCACGTTTAACTGAGTTGCTTTTTTAACGGTGTTTTATTCTGATTGCGATTAAACTATATCAGCGCGAATATTTGATATAATATATAGCTATAAAGCTATCACATCCCGTTAAAAGTCATGAAGGGAACACTTCTTCTGGAACTAACTTCAAGAACTGAGGCTCAAGTTTGGACTGAAACAGTCTTGTTTGCTTTTGTCAATGCTGTGGCCCTCCTTGGCAATCTTCTCACTTGTTACGCCGTTTACAAAAACCAGAGGCTTCGTACGCTTCCCAACATGTTTGTAGTAGCACTTGGTGTAAGCGATATTTTTATATCTACTTTCTGTATGCCTTTTTCAGTTGCGACCCTGTTCCACGGTCAGTGGTTGTTTGGTAAGAGCTTTTGTCGATTTCACGGTTTTGGTGTATTCACGTTTAGCCTGGTTTCTCTTCAGACTATGGCAATAATTGCAGTTAGTCGATATTTCTGCGTTGTGAAACCAGAAAAGTACAGCGTGGTGTTTAAAAAGCAAAGAAGTTTGATGTACATTGCTATTGTTTGGTGCGCGGCTTTCCTTGGATCTTTGCCTTTATTTTTCTTCAAAAACGGCGGATTTGAATTTCAGCCGGGTAAAGCAATGTGTTTGTACTCATTTGAAAGCAACGTTGCTTACACTGTCTTTCTTGGGTGCGTTTATTTCGCAGTCCCCTTAACAATTATCACAATCTGTTACACCAAAGTGTTTTACACGGTGTCTCGATCAAACCAAGTTTTCTCCCATGAAAATAACTTCCTGCAACTAAGAGCGAACGTAGAAGAAGCAAAAGTGACCAAGACATTAGCAGCAGTAATGTTCGGCTTTACATGTTGTTGGTTTCCTATCTGTATCATGGATACCATCGACGCCGCGCGCGGGGGACACACTTTGCCGCGTCAAGCGTACCTTACATACGCGTTTTTGGTCTTCCTGAGTAGCACCATAAACCCCTTTATATATGGAGGCACGAACAAGCAATTCAGACGAGAGTACAAGGCCATTTTGATTAAGATTCTTTGCTTTCCAAGCCAGAACAACGGCAACAGTTAAAACAAAGTCTGTGATCGCTGACATGTGTGTAACAACGATGCGAAAATTTGTCTGATTTAATTTAACAATGAAGTAAATTAAGGGGCATAAAATTAACGCGAATTCGCGTTAATAACATGCATCTTTAATGTCCTAAAATAAGGTATGCAGCGCTTTACAAGTCTTCGAATGAATCCTGACAAACTCCGTACATCGCAGGATTCTGTTATGTATCATGACCGATACACGAGCTCCGACCATATATGGGTATCGCGACGAATTGTGAACACTGCCTCACGTGTTATTTGTACTCCACCGAGTGACATAAATTCTACGGAACACGCAGATGAGCCACAGTTCCGTAGACTCATTTAGACTTTAGACATGGCCTATGTAACAAGTGAAAACGTTTTTTTTTAAATATTTTTAAGTATTCAAGTACCAACGAAACAGGGAGATACTCTGTGGAGCTCGTTGGAAAGTGTACATGCATCGAAGTAAATATCGAACTCATGGAATTCGGATTTTTGTGGAGGGAGGAAAACGGGAGAACCCGGAGAAAAACCTTCGGAGCAAGGACGAGAACCAACAACAAGGTCAACCAACATATGACGCCGAGTCCGGGATCGAACCCTGGTCACATTGGTGGGAGGCGAGCGCTCTCACCACTGCGCCATCCCTGCTCCCCCGTTGCCTGAACTTATTTAAGAAAAACCCGGGAAGCAAGGACAAGAACCAACAAAAAACGACCCCACATATGACGCCGGGTCCGGGATTCGAACCCTGGCCACATTGGTGGGAGGCGAGCGCTCTCACCACTGCACCATCCCTGCTCCCCCGTTACCTGAACTTATTTAAGAAAATTAAAATATCACAGGCTCACTATGACCAATACATCTCAATCATACAATTATCCTGTTTTCAACTTAATTTAATCTGAACAAAATAAAAATCGCGTTAAACTCAAATAAATTAAAAATCCAACTTTAATACAATACTATACTATAAGTAAACTTTCTGGAAATACCAATTCACAAATTATTAAAATCACTATCTTTGGTCGTTTGTGTAAACTTCTCGCTGTGCGTCACGAATGCTGGAAATTCTGTGAATTCTTCTTCGAGATCGACGACGAGACATCCACAAGGCATTCGCCAGTAGCAGCAACAGCAGCAAAGCAAGCCACTACAAAACACAAATGAAGACAAGATGAGCTCTGTCACTTTATATTAAATGAACAATTTTTTAGCCATGAAAAAAAAAAAATAACAGAGGGTTCTCTCTCTGCTAGACACTTATAGACACATTAATAAAGCTCGTTCGTGCGTGCCTGTGTGCGTTCTGGGTGCGTGCGTGCCTGCGTGCGCTCTTAGTTAGTTCGTTCGTTTGTTCAACGTTCGTTCGTTCGTTCTTTCGTGCGTGCTTGCGCGCGTTCGTTCGTGCGCGCGTTCGATCGTTCGTTCGTTCTTCCGTCCTTTCGTTCGTTTGTTCGTGTGCGTGCGTCCGTGCGTGTGCTCGTTCGTTCGTTCAAAGGAAGACGGAAAGCCAAACCAAGACTAAGAGTCATAATAAGCCAGAAAGGAACAAGGATGGAAACTTAAGGTTAAATTTTTCAAAATGTGAAATAATTAATTCTTTTCATGTTCAGTTCCTGAAAGAAGTCAATAAGAAAAAAGTGTTTCTATTTCTGATATCACCGAAAAGTTACATTTCCGGGCTTCTAGACTTCGAAATTTGATCCCCAAACTTCGGCGCTTCGCAATTGCCTTTGTTATCGTAGGCTCGACGCAGACTTTACCAGTTCCTACCAAGTTATAAACCCCCAAATGCTAAATCGCAAAATGTCCTCCAATCATGCTTTGCGTTTCGTTTCTCTACGCCACTTACCTCAACAAGACATGTCATGAGTGATTCTCTTCCAAATTCATACCATTCGTTTGTTTCATCGTGAACAGTGTCAATTACAAATGATACTAGTAACGCAACTGCTATCACAGGATCCATAAAGCTAAAAAGAAAGCCAGAAAATAATTTTACATTATTCTACGAAGTTGACAACTTAGTTACACGTTATTCAGAGGCCTTTCTCCGCCCAAATACACTGCGCATTGTGCCTTTTATTGTTAACTTGTCTACGTCGCAAATAGCAGAGTTAGGGTTCACTGCGTCACCATAAGAAAACAAAGTTTCTTCAACACTGACTCATCGGTTTGGTGGTGAAAAAACTTATTTTAGACAATTGCTGGAACATATTTAAGTTTAAAAAGAACTAAAGTTAATAAAAGCAAATTCAAGATAGGGAAATAGGGGACCCCGAAAAAAAATAAAGGGGGGAAAAAAAATATATAGATATATAGAGGAATCGTTGTATCGGGGTTCCGTCCCAAAATTTTAATATTGCCGGGACAAAAATATTCATTGTTATACGAAGATCGTTATATCTGGGTTCCACTGTAGTAAACTTACTTTATTATGTAATCCCAAATCCTTGGAAGCTTCCAGTCATCTAATCCAAACTAAAGCACACAGGAAAGTTAAAATGATAAAAAGTATAAGTACTACATCAATAAGTTGTAAAACCAACAGATGGCAGTGATTTTCCATAATGATCTTTTTGTTTAAACACGATTTACTTCAGAAAACTGCAAAAGAAATTCAAGCGCCTATTTATTTAAGTATACCGGCCCACAGAGTTTTCTTAGTATATCCAAAGATCCAAAGAATTTTCCAACATTACTTGAAGAGTTTCCGAGTAAAACAGAAGAGTTATCAAAATATATGCGAAGAGTTCCCGAAGTATACCTGAAGAGTTATCGAAGTATAACCGAAGAGTTATCAAAGTATATCCGAAGAGTTTCCGAAGAAAACCCGAACAGTTTTTGATTATTCGGAAATGTTACGACCATTCCGAAAGTTGTCACGTCAGCTCGTCAATACTTCAAAGGTTTTCTCCGTCAACTTTGTCTAACCAATTAGATTTTACTCTGTGTGTCAGACGCGAAACCTTCCCAACGTGCTGACAAGTTTCCCACAATTTCTTTTTTCCTTTAAAATGTAAATGTATGCAGGACAACGTCTAACAACAAACCTGATTCACTAACTCCTCACGGAATCTTGACGCTCCATAACGGATTGGTAAAGAGATTGTGACCACACCTGCAAGGACTTGACCGAACGCCCACACAAAGTCCTGCGATAAACAAAACAAAAAATCAATTGCTTCCTAAGCTTTACTGCCACGTGCTCTTAAAAATGAAAATTGGGTAGTCTAACATGCGAGCGATTAAGTTCTGATAAAGGTTTTGAAGCCGGCCAAAGAAAAGGAAGGAAATTGCAAATCTGCAACTCTTATCGCTACAATTATTATCGCTGTAAAGAAGGTAGACGACGAGGGAAGATCCTCTGGATAAATTCACAAAAAGTACGACTGTGACTAGAAACTTGTACGTTTTCACAAATGAGCTATAATTTGACTACTTCAGATTATCATCACAACAATATTCCATACAACCCTTACTAGGGCCTCTGAAGTTCATACAGGCCAAAAAAAGTTCATACAGGCCTCTGAAGTTCATACATACAATACCAGATTTGCTACTACTGAACTTGAATTTTCATAGGCCAAGAGAAAAAATAACTATGGGACCTCTACTTTCTTTTTTGTTTCATGAAAACTATTCCAACAAAATAGGGAGGTTAAGCATGACGTTATATTTTTCCGGCAAACAGCAAACGTCGACTCTGCTCTGCCTTTCGTACGCGGAAATTTGTTACCTTTTTATCGCAATTCTAAAATTAATCCCTTATAAAAATAGCGGAAAAATCCCACATTCGCGACAAACACAAAACTACTCATTTCCGCGTACGAATGGCAGACAGCAGAAGTTGAATTTTTGCCGTTTGCGGGAAAAATAAACGTCATGCTCAACCTCTCTATTTTTTTTTTTTAAAAAAACTGCCTTACACTTCCTTTGATAAGCAATGAAGACTACACCCAATCCTACTCTTCTGCATAATTTGTTTGTATTCTGCAAAGAACTTATTTACGATTTATTCATCCTTCAACACGTTTATTTTGTGTACGTTTGATATTTAAATTGTACTTTTTTTCTATTATTTCTAGTAATAGATATGTCTTGTCTGTTTTTTATACGTGCCAGTGACCAACACGATAGCATATGCTTATTTGGTCACTAAGCACATTTTATTTTGGCTCTTATTGTTGTTATATTTTCCTTCTTTTAATGAATGCATTTCCTGTAAATAGTGAGTAAAAGTGTATGATTTTTGCAAATAGTGTGAAAAAATAATAAATCTAAATCTGACTTCGTGTGAACGAAATAAACTGACAGTTAAACTATATTAAAACTTGGGCAGTGATTAAAGGAAGACAAAATGACGATTACAAGAGAAAAAGGGGAAAAAAATTGTCTAGCACCTGACCTGATTAACTAGGATGTCTAACTTCAGCGCTGATGGTAGACCAAGACAGAACAACACAAGAAACACCACAGGGAGACCATACTTTCGAGGAACTATAAACAACGTAAAAATAGAACAAAGATTAGGAAGAGGGCCATGTACGGGGGAATTTGAATCTCGTAAGAACAGGAAAATTCAAGGGTGTAAAAACAATAACATGCAGAGATCGCTGAAATATCACAATATATATAACGGATTAAACCTGTAGAATAACTCAAAAGAACACAGAAAGGCCAAAAAGGAGCATGGATGGGCAAAATTCGAGAAGATTGAACCGGATTGCGTTTGGGTAAACTTGAAAAACGTGGGCTCGACTTTTTCAAGTTTATCTCAATTTGTATGAAAGTGTCATTTACAATGCTCGAAAATCATCCTTGTTTGTTTATGTGGTCGTGATTTTGCCAATAAAAGACTTTTGCTTTGCCAATTTGAAGTTTAGAGCTCTTAATTAACGAAAATAAATTGAATTACCTAAAATACCGTGACCTAGCCCCTTTAAACAATATAGTAGTTTTCATTGTGAAAAAAAAAAAAAAGAAAAGAAATAATAGCAGAGAGTCGACGTACCTCGCATTTCTTCCAGAGTATGTACCGGTAATTCTATCATGGCTACAAGCGAACTTATACCACCTAGCGACAAGCACAGGAAGAACAGCGACGACAGAACACGTCCAGGGATTCCCAACTCCTTGTAGAGGACGGGCATCCTGATAAATGAAAATGAAGTCAAGGTATAATTATATTCAACAATTTTGAACTATTTACTATAAAAATTAGCGAAATTAGGCCACGACGTTTCGAAGTCATCTTGACTCCATTATCAAGTAAATAAAAATAACGGTCGATTTTAAGATGTTTTCCGTGTTAAAGAAATCCCAAGGAAAACTGGATTGTTAAGTTAACGAAACGCTGTTAATTCGTGAAAGAAGACCAACACTAAACACGCAGTCGGACTCAATACGTGCGAAAGTAATATTTAATTAAATGCAGCGCGCACTGAGACTTTGAACGCTAATGACCGCGAAACACTTTTTTAAATATTCTAACATACTCTGCCACCTTTATTAGTATTTAAACTTGAAACTCGACCGTTATTTTCATCTACTTGACAATAGAGTCAAGATGACTTCGAAACGTCGTGGCCTAATTTCGCTAATTTTTATAAAAAATTGTATATCGAAATGTTCTCTTATTAGAATTCTGAACTAGTCTATAAAAAAGGCTTTCAAAGGGGCCGCCCTCGAAAGCAACCGACTGTGTGACAACTCGAGCAACATCTTCTAGCCAATCAGAACAACCCGCTTTTTTCTCGGCCAATCAGATGCAGAACCAAATAAAGCGTGACTAATAGATCAAGCACGTTTTCCCGCGCTTGGTACTAGTCCAGTTCCGAGAAATCTTCGTTAACAAGGGTAACAGAATCCGTTTGTCCAATCGGAAAAACACAAAGAGCACACCGAATTTTTGACGTCAGCTACACGCCATCAAAATTAGTCATTTCGCTAAGCAATGTCCTTGTTAAAAACATCGTGGGCTCAGCTTATTTATTATCGATTTAATCGATTATAAAATACTGCGTAAGATATATGAAGAGTCAGTCCTAATCCAGAACGCATTTTTATAACTATCCTCCTACAAAAAAACTAGAATAAATGAGAACTTGAGTCCACGAGATTTGCGAGGTGAGAGGTGAGAGGTGAACGCACGCAAGATGCGGGACAAATGAGTGAAAAAAAAAACAACAACTTATAAGCAGGTTTGAATCAAACGAGAGCGCATAAGCGCTCGCGGTAGAACAAGAAAATAGTTTGAATCTTAAATCTCGTGGACTCGTATCTTTGTTTGCTCTGAGCTTAAAGGGACTATGTCACGGAGATTTCGCAGATTTTTGGTCTAAACTGTTCTAAAATTAGTGGAATTCAACTAAACCCATAAAAAACAATATCTGTGAACATCTAAAAGAAGATATAATTTTAATCTGTGGATAAGAAATCAAGCTAAGGCTACAAATATCGATTTTTTTTTTGAAGACGAGCGGAAACAACTTGAAAACGTTTGCCTAACGTTTTCAAATTGCAATCCGTTTCCATCCGCGCCATCCGCAGCCAATAATACTAGTTAACAGTTTCAGTGCTATAATATAGCAATTTTAAATAAAAATGGACTATTATTTCATGCGACACAAATATAAATTTTGGCTGTTTTAAAAATTTGGGGAAATCCGTAAAATTTGCCCCATTAAACTTACCATAGAAACGTCAGTCCAGTATTGGCATATCCATCTTCCCTTAACAACTTTGCGATTTCAGATTTATTGGCGCCTTCTTTCATCTTTGTAGAGAAGACTGTCGAGTAGAGCGTTATAGCGCTTAGCAAGCTGTAAGAAAAGGCAATAACAAAAACATACACGATCTTTAAACAGAGTTCAGACGGCATGACAACCGGTGGTCGTACATAACATTATGTCTAACAAACAATTCTTAATCAACGCTTTTGAGTTAGTTTTTTTAGGTACACTAGATTTTAGAAGCATATTTCAAACTGAATGCCGTGTAAGGGCATAAAGATTTTCATACATTTCTTTATAAATAGTCGTGTGAGAAATTGCAAAGTTGGATCGGAGGGCAGCGTGACACTTGGTAGAGGGTTACTCGCCTTAAAAGAAGAGACACCCTAGGAGCCAAGCCAACTTTTTCTCATGTAAACACTTTGGCTATTCGTGACTCGCCAACCAGGGACAAGTCATACAGTGTATGCGTTAAACCGGGAGGGTCAATTTTTGAGTCTAATGCTTGCGTGCGCTTTGCGCATGCGCATTAGACTCTTTGTTATATGAAAAAAGCTGTTAGCAATCCCAAGAATGGTTCGGGATCGATAACGTTCCTGTAGACAGTAGCTGCGGACGCCCGTGCGGGCCGCCTGGCGGCGCGTGCGCCGCACCCGGCCCAACAGTTCCACAATTTTTCTTCTATTCATTGATATAGGATACGCGATAGATCTTTCCCGGGGGCGGACGCGCACGGCAAAAACAGTAAGCGACAAAGAGGTAGGAACAAGAAAACCCGAGAGAATCCGTGATTTTCAACATTCCTCTATATAACGCCACACGGAGTCAGCCGCCGGGAAACGACTGGCGGGGCCGTGCGTGCTCTCTTTCGTCATCATCGTGCGAGGCCCCCATCTGTCACCTCTTTCCAATTTGTTCTGACGGATCCTCCCCTCCGCTCCTCTTTCCCTCTCATTCTCCCCTCATCGCCGCGGAATCTACTATCATAGATTAGACTCTGTCACCCTTGGGACCTATTTTTGAATTGGTTGGCAGGGTCACCTTCATTCTCATAAACGTTTAGTAAAAATGGCCCGGGCCAGGAGAGGAACTTTCCACCAGGGACAACTTTTCTTAATAAAAAACGGGCCCTAGGCCCTAACAGTGATAGAGAATCTAAAGGAACAAATCTCGTAAATTTAAAACAACTACTTCACGTGCAAAAATGCGAACGGGTTGCATATTTTCCTTTTCACCGATGTGTTATACATAATGAATATCCAGAGCACACAAAGTCTTGTCCCGTAATGTGATAAAACGCTTTCATCCGACAACGTTAACTGAAGTACCGGTATCTGTAAAAGTGCTGGCAAACGAGGACTCATTTGAGTTGTGTACACATTGTTTCTCGTGATGTTTCTTGGGTGAGCAAACGAGCGGGACATAAAACAAATGTTTTGTATCCATCCCAGGGGGGTACTCCGGCTTGTAAATGACGGGGATGATCGAATGGAGGCAAAATTCACGACCCAAAAAAACCCTAAGTCTTCCGACATTACCCCAAAAAATCCCTGGACAAAAATAACCCCTCAAAAAAATCCCTTGTCAAATTACCCATAAATTGCCAGGAGGGGCAATAATATAACACAAAGAAAACCATAAAAAATTGAACGCTCGTGTTTGTTTATTCATCATACCATAAATACGCCAAGTAAGCGCCAAGGCACTTAAGTTCGTTTTTAATACCCCAAAAAATCCCCTATTTAAATCAATTCACCAAAAAAAAAAATACTTGCCAAATTTCCCAACCAAAAAAAATCCCGGAATCGAAAATTTAAAACCCAAAAATATTCTTCGATCATCCCCGTCATTTACAAGGCGGAGTACCCCCCACTGAGGTATCCATGCTGCGCAAACGGGGAAACATTTGTTGCGCATACAAAATGGTTCTGAAAAAAGTCAGAAACATTTTTTATGTCCCGGACACAAATTTTGTGTCGCAACAAATGTTGTGCGCGCAGGCAAACGGGAAACATTTATGGCCGCAATAATGTGTCATCGTTTGTCATGGCCTTAAAACAAAGGAAATGAGTCGTGCTTCACCTGATTAAATTATTGCAAACTGGAAGAAGGATCCCTAATTTGACCACACTATTCCGTCTTGACATGTACGTTGCATACGTCAAAAACAGCCCTGCTCCGGCACCTGTAAAATAATGCGGAGAAAGATTCTCAAATAAGCAAGTAAAACTGATAAATACAAAAAAGTTGAAGGTGTGAATGCATGTGCGTCCGAGGCGCGGATCCAGGAAAAAAGATGACCGTTTTCCGATAACAGAAGCGCCGAAAAGGGTTAGTCTCCAGCTCTGGGATTACGCTCCCCCGAAAAAAAAATTAGATTTTGACTCTCTAGTGCCATTTCTGGGTATTTTCGGACAGGATAATAACAAATGTTTTTTTTCTGGAAATTTAAACTTGAAACTAGTTCTTAAACACTAAAATAATTATATATTTAAAATAAAAAAAATTGACCAATTTCCGTAAAACGGTGGAAACCGGTCTGGATCCGCGCATGCGTCCTTATGGTCATAACTTTGATCCCGAAGGTTTCTTTCTTCTATCTCCTCAAAAACGTTAAGAGAACTTGAAACTATGGGACAAACTAACAGTTTTGCAGTACACTCGTTTTCTAAAAGAACGGCAGCATGGAAGATTGACTCGAGGCCTCCTTTGAGTTGTCGACATCGTGATGGAGACCTGGTGTTTTTATTTTGCTCAAATAGAAAATTGTATTCAAATATCCAGAAAGAAGTGAATAATTTAGCTCAAATAATAAAATTGTTTCATTTCCCAAACTGGATAGAACTAAGTCCAGTAACATCGATGGCAAATTCGTTCTTCTTATAAATAGCTGAGGAGAAGTTACACTTAGTCTAGCTTTCAGACTTTGTATGGAATGGAATGCAATCCTTCGCAACTCTTACTCTAGCCTGCTAATACAGTCCAATCTATTAGACCATATTCGTATTCTCGGTATTGGACTGAAACTAGCTTGCAATGGAGGCTAGTGTGGGGGAATATCATTAAAAAGAGCTTCATGTCATTTGCATTTGAAAAGATTCCCCGCATTAGACTCTACCGCAAGCTAGTTCCAGTCCAATACAGAGAATACGAATATGATCTAATTGGGGCAAACAGAGGCGGCAGTATTTACAGGCTAGTCTAACCTGTGTCCCAAGCATTTTGAGAAGCAGCATCCACCCATAGTCGAAGGTTTTTAAGTTCAGCTAAAGAATAAAAAACAACAACATCGTTCTGACAATGAGACAAAATTATCCTGAATGTCTGGAAGTATTTACAGAAACCTCTCTCTCCTCCGCAGAGGTCTCTTTCGTGTTTCGGGCTGGGTGTGGGGAGGACGGGGGGGTGGTAGCGCGTGGAGCCTGGGGTGCGGCGCGCGGGGCACCTGGGAGGGGAGGGTTTCGGGTTTTCGCCTTCCTCCCCCCCGTTCCCTCCCCCCGGGGCCTCTGCGGGGGAGGCAGAAACTTAACTGGCAAATACTGTATGTCTAAATTACCTGTCTGAAAAGTTAGCCTGTTACCCTTAGCATTATGGACATCACCATTTATTATGTCCATCACTAATTAATAAATTAGTTGCACAAATTTCTGTAGCTAGCTGACCTATTTGAAGGGGAAGGTGATTTCATCACTGCTTGTTTTTCCATAATGGAGAGACAATAACAACTACATGTATACTGAGAAATAAAATACCCAACCAACCTAACACACAGGTTTCTCTGTACAGATGGCCTCTCCAAAGAGTTTCCTTGCCCAGTCTTTCCACCCTTTGCAAAAATCAGCCGACCACAAGAGTTTCTCTACACAGTCAGCCCACCCTTAGCAGAGTTTCTCCTCAAAGTCAGCATATCCCAACCCCCAAGAGTTTGTCGTACAGCCAGCCCACCCATGACTTTCTATGCACAGTCAGCTCATCCAAAAGAGATTATCTGCATACCCTTAGTCAGTGAAATAAGAGTTACATCGCAAAGACAGCGCAACAAGGGTTTCTTTACAAAGTCAGCCAATCCCCAAAATTTTCCTAGACAGTCAGTCCGTCCCAAGAGGTATTCTGCACAGTCAAGCCACCAAAAGAATTTCTTTATAGTCTGCCCATCCAATTGAAAGAGGATTGTTGGCACAGCAGGCCCATCCAAACATTGCCCTGCTCAGTCAGCCTATCCCAAGGAGATTCTCTGCGCAGTCAGCCAATCCAAGGAGTTCCTCTGCACAGTCAGCCCATCCATAATTTATTAGCAATATACATATAGTAACTTACCCCAGTCAGGTGTGAAAAGATATGTAATACCATGTGATGCGTATTCCAAGGTCAGGGACCAATAGAATGACACCAACAATACAAGCAGCAGCAGCGGCATGATGATGCTGTTTGCTCGTTCAATGGACGACACTGCTCTTGTCACTGCGAAACCAGCAAGCAACAGACTCAAAAAGAGGAGGACAATGGGTAACCACTTGTGATTCTGATCAGAAAAAAACAAAAAGAATTTATTTATTTACTAGAAAAAAAAAATATGTATGTTGTAATTCTGAGTTTTACCCTTGGTAACAACAATCCACGCCACTTTTCTTGGGACACTCGTCATTTTTGGCACTTCGGAAGAGGAAAAAAATCAATAATTACTCCCCCGCCCCATTACAATGTTGTGTACCTTGAAAAACCAATGCCTACCGTTGCTGTCTGTTTTGCAACATTGGTTTCGGGGGAGGGGGTTCTCCATTTCTGAGAAATCGTGACGAAATGTCACGTTATACTTGCTGAAATGGGTGTCCCAAGTCTTAATGGCGCTGATTGAAGCTCAAGTACTGCACTTTATTTTCTATCATTATTACCATTATTTTCCATACACTAGAACAAAGGAAAATACCAAATTATACTAAGGGGAAAATTGAACCACAACATGTACACAGAGAATTAGATAAAAGCAAAAAATACATAAAATTTAAGGGATTGCACATTGTTTTGTAGCATTGGCAAATTATTTCCAAAGGAATATAATTATAAGAACTGTGCAAAAAAAAGTTAATAAATATGTTTGTTCAAAGCTGTATATTTTAAGGATCATTAGACTCTGACTTGTGA
Source organism: Oculina patagonica (assembly GCF_052425735.1). NCBI lineage: Eukaryota > Metazoa > Cnidaria > Anthozoa > Scleractinia > Oculinidae > Oculina > Oculina patagonica. Next base: position 29,518,468 of record NC_135766.1, on the reverse strand, counting down.
GAGTTGCCATGGGAATAGTCTAAAATTCAAATAAAGTGGCTTGTTTCTAAAGAAACCTTCATTACGCTAGCTTGAAGTTGTTAGTGGAGGGGGACAAGGATGTCTGAACCTCCCGCCTAATGTACCTCTTACTCCCGTATCCCATCCCATTACTGTAGTGATTCCCATCTCATTGTCCCACGTCTTTAGCGAAATATAACAAAATGTTGCAAAAATTTTACTTATCTTCTCTTGGTTCCCGCTACCTTAAAAAATCCCGTTTTCATCCCTCTCTTCTCTGGCCTCCTGCCATTTTTCTCTCAGGCTACCCCCCCCCCCCCTCCCATCCCCCGCCCTCCACTTGTTATATCATCAGTTGCACTCTGTATTCGTTTGCACTCAGCTGGTAAGAAATGAAAACAAGAAGTCACCTGTAAATCATTCCAAATTGTTGAGCTTGCTGCTGCTGATTCAGGCAGATGATAGAAGATGGAGTGAAAGAGATAATACAAACACCAGCCGACCACCACAGAGTAGTACGACCTAAAAGCATTAAACAATTTAAAGGAATTTAGTTTGATATAAATTTGACTTAGTATTCATTAACAATTTACACATTACGCAATTGGGAATGCTAAGGCGATGTAAGGCCAGATTGCACCATCATTTCGACGCTAGAGGGACTTCGAACGTAATGTTCGACGAGTTAGCTTTCACCGAAAGGTCTTTGACGAGTCTCTTGGCGGAGACGAAACATGCGTGTCAGACCAGCCACGAAAGTATAAATTTGACTTGTTTACTTAATCACTGACAGTGGTTGGTTGTCAAGTGCCAGGCAGCATTAGGTCTACCATCTATTCTGGTTAGCCTAAATAGCACTTAGGTTAGCCTTAATAGCATTCCGGTTTGCCTACAGTTAGCTTAGGTAGCTTACAGTTGGCCTTTCTATTTGGAGTGGGGAATTCTCTCTCTATGCATGCCTTGCATGCCTCGCTGCCTTCCATGCCTCAATCACTGCCTTAATGCACTTTTGTAAGACTCACAGTGGTCAGTTAATTCAATTTTTCTGTAAGTGGGTCAAATTTCAGATGTCTTAGACTTGACAAGGGAAAGAAGTGAGCATATACTGAAAAACAATGTGGGCATAGTCCACATTTAAGCCCACAGCAGCCATAGTATTTCCTCTTCCCTCTCACCCGGAATGCATGCTACATATAGTCTGCAATCCATTGCAGGGGTAATCCCTGAAGCATTTTTTAATTTGCTGGAACCCATTTAATTTGAACGAAAGAGGAACAGAGAACATAAAGTGTGTTGTTCAAGAACACAACACAATAACTGGCTGGCCAGGGGAAGAACCCGGACTGCTCTAACCATTTGGGCACAGCACAGTCTGCCAGGTATGGTAGCCTAATGGCTAGCGTGCTCAACTCCGAGTCAAATGGCACGGGTTTTGAGCCCTGGCCTGGGCGCTGTGTTGTACTGTTCTTTAGGCAAAACACTTTTACCTCTCACAGTGCCTCTCTCCACCCAGATGTATAAATGGGTACCAGCAAATTTACTGCTGGGAGGTAGCCCTGTGATGGACTAGCATCCCTTTCAGGGGGGAGTAGCAATTTACTTATAATCACTTAATGTACTGGAAACCAGGATAAGCTCCGGCTTTATGGGCCACTTGGCTCGGACACACTCAGACTTTACCTTACCTTTTACAGACTCCCACATAGTTAAGGGAGTTGTCTGATAATCTATTTATTGTCTTTGGATGTCATCTGTGAAAATTTTGAACTTAAAAACACTTACGTGATTAAAATAACAACCGTTACCATCCAGCCACCGCACCATAATGACCAGGGGCCTAGCAGTAGTCGGAATGATTTCACTGGAGCCTTCCTTGTAAAACGACCAACAGAATATTCAATGAGAATCACTGGTATTGACCATAACCCAAGGAATAAAATCCACACCAATAAAAACTGCAGACCACCTGGACAAAATAACAACATGATGATAAAATTTTATGTTGTACTACTGTATTTGTACAAAAATAAAATAAAAAGATACCGTAAAATTCCGGTTATAAGCCCTCCCCCCTGGTAATAGGCCCATCAACCTGGAAACAAAAAAAACACTTTCCGGTTATAAGCCCTCCTCTGCTGGATGACAGTAGAGGCTTTTTATAAAATGTATTTCGATCAACACTGCCGTGGCTCATTTATAAGCCCACCCAAAACCCCTTACAAAGTTGTATAAGCTCTGGGCTTATAACCAGAATTTTACGGTATAACAGTCCATTAAATTAACTTGTGAATGATTATAAATCCCTTCAAAAACTACTATAGACATTTTATGACTTCCCCTCCCTACCCTAAACAAACCATTGTTATTGTCTGTCTGGGTAACAGGGAAAGATTTATTCCTGTCAGTATTTTCTGACACAATGCAATGAGGACTTGAACCCAAACCTTTTGCACGACAAATGCACTCCTTTAACACTTTGGTAATGACATTCCTCCTTACCCCACCCCCACAGCCAAACAAAAAATATGTTACCTTTCATGTAGACTTCTAACTAACTGTATTAGCAAGCTTGTAGGATTGATGGTCTGGAAAGGGCAGGAGGAGGGGGGTGGGGTGGGGCTGGGTTTATAGATCCCACTTTCCCAGCCCAAATTTTGGCCAGATCCCATAATTTTTTTCCCAGCCTATTGTTTTCCTGATTTTCCAAATCCCAGTCCCAGTGACCCAAATCCCATTTTCCCAGTGAAAATTTGCCTAAATCCCAGTTCTCATTTTACCCCTTCAGGTCCCTCTTAATAGACGAAAACATAAACATATAAGCCAACAAACTACAGTAAATTAACTTTTTACCTATATCTCCGCTGTTATTTGCAACAATCCGGGGAAATCTCCAAATATTTCCTGTTCCAACCACACAACCAAGACAGGACAGAATCAGGCCCCATTTGGTTGAAAACACAGGTGTTACCTAAAGTTTAACATTCACACAAAAAGATGCTTCAATATAATATACAGTCGAACCCCTATTAAGCGGCCACCCATTAAGCGGCCACCCCCTATTAAGCCGCCAGTTACTAAAGTCCCGAAAATATTGTCAGTATAATTAATACTGTAAATAAAACCCCTTTTAAGCGGCCACCCCTATTAAGCGGCCACGGCCACCTTTCTTCCGTCCCGATGAGCGTTCTTCTATTGTTTTTACCTCTATTTAGCGGCCAATAAGAATGTAATATACGATATTTAAATAAATTTCCAACAAGCTCCGAATCAGATCGTGACGGCCGATAAAATCATTCAAACACAGGTTTATTGTCGTCTTCCTGTGATTTCGTTATTCCTTTTCACCTTATTTTGTATTGAAATAATGAAACCTTCTTAAAAGACCTTATGCTAATTTCTGACAAACCCCTATTAAGCGGGCAACCTCTATTAAGCGGCCAGTTGCCATTTCCCCTTAGTGTGGCCGCTTAATAGGGGTTCTACTGTAAACAATACAATGTACACAAGTTTTAACATGTTAGCTGAAGATTATCACGTGAATTGATGATAAAGAAAAATAATCGAGCCATTGTTGATTTATTGATTTATTCTGTACCTCAGTTTGGGAATTTTGTCTTTCTGATGTAGATTCCCTTCGCAGGAGTGGACGATGTTCTCCAGAAGACATCGCTAGCGACGTCCAGGGATTTTTTGGTCTTTTTTCCCCGGAAATACAGTAAATTTCGAAGGTCAAGTCCTTGAAGTACTCAATTCCAGTCTTACGCGACTTTAAAAACGCGAGCGCCTTGCAGAAAGTTACATCGGCGAATCGTTGCGTAACTGATTGTGTACGAAAAGGCAAGTTTATGTTTAAATCGCTCTTGCGATTTCATGCTTAGAAGAAAAATGTCATCGTGGTTCTCATTTTGGAGAGTGCAGACAAAATTTGAAGACTGTACGGGTCCGTTTGCTGTAGGATGCACGGATTTTATGTGCGCCAAAGATGATTCCGCCGGTGTCACCTCAGATGCCGGTAGCTTTATTCGCTTCTTTTACCCAACGGAGAAGACAGCCGCTGTATTAGATGAAACAAAAACGTGTTTTTGGATTCCTCGTCAAGAATACACGACAGGGCTCGTACGCTTTATGAAACTTCCAGTGTGGCTTCTTGGGAGACTTTTTTATTGGACTGTTGGTGGGTATGGTCTTTTATACTATCGCCTCTCGGGCCAAACCTCCAAGTTTATAGGGGAAATATTATGGGATACAGTCAACTCTCTCTAAAACGGACACTGTCGGGACCGAATTCAACTGTCGACTAAAATGGACAGTCCGTTTTAGAGAGGTGTCCGCCTTATATAGGGAGTTAAGTTACAGTAAAATGACAGAAAAATGGCAGGGACGGGACCAACACTAAGTGTTCGTCTTCAAGAGGTGTCCGTCTTATAGAGGTGTCCGTTAAGAGAGAGTCAACTGTACTCCTTATTTACAAACGGATAAGACATACCATTTGAAGTCCACCTTATTCAGGAACAGCCCTCTGATATATGGTTCCCAGGATGTTTTTAGGCTGTATCCCCATGATGCTTTTAGGTTTTCTAAGGCTGTATCCCTCTGTTCATTTTGTATAGTGGTAGGAGCTAGAGTGGGGGAAAGGGGCGGGGGAGGGGGGGGGGGCATTGCAGGGGCAGGGGTAGAGTTAAACTCCTGCTTGGCTTACCTTTTACTCCCAGTTCTGCTTTTGACTGCCCCCTTTATTCCTGAGTTCCTGCCCCCTTTGGCCCCCCTTTGTATACATAAAATGTTTTGTTTTCATTCCATTGTATGAAAAAAAAAAAAAAAAACTAAATACAAGACCTTTCCCAGCCCAGACTGACAGTCAGAAGTCTTTCTAATCTATCACAAACATGCAAAAGACAAAACCAACTCTCATCCTTCCCACTTGTGTACCACTTACTTTAACCTTAAACCACTTAAATCAAAGCTGTGCTCTTAGATTAATTAATAAAAGAGTGCTCCAAGGCTCTTTTGAAAAAAAAAATGTTGGGTGCCCATTTCTTAGAAGCTCCATGATAGAAAAGTTATACAAGTCACCCAAAGACAAAAGTAAGTTAGCTGTGGCACACATGCTCTGCTAGTGCACAGCTCAATTGGTATTTAATACCTACATTTATATTGTACAATCACTCAATGAAACCCACATCAAAACGCTGTATATTAATAGTCACATATGTACTTTATTAATATGGTACCTTAACCAGGACTCAGGCAAATAAATTGACTATGAAAATTTTTAGTTCTGTTAGCTGATCCAAAAAGGCAGACCTCATTTAATTTAACTCTTCTTTTGCATTGTGTGTACTATTATGATTGCAGGTAGTTTGCGTATTCCTGCAGTGTACAATGCACCTCTTTATAAACCTGACAATGATAATGCGGAGGGTCAGTCGTTACCTTGTGTAGTATTTTCACATGGCCTGGGTGGCAACAGATTACTTTACAGCACCTTCTGCTGTGAGCTGGCCTCCCAAGGATGTTTAGTGGCATGTGTGGAGCACAGGTATAAATTATATAATGACCTTCATGTCAGTTAGCTTCGCAAGTGCTAAATTACGCACACTAGCTGAGAATGAGTATTTTAGATACAATAATACACATGTAAAGGTAAATTAGAAGGAGGCCTGTTAGCCTGATGGTTTTTGCACTGGACACCAGATCAACAACCCTGGTGTGAGCCCAGGCTGGGATCATGCTGTGTGTTCTTAGACAAGAGTCACTTTGCTCACACCTACAATGCCTCTCTCTAGCCAGCTCTATAAATGCTGGCAGGGGGGGGGGGGGTAGCATTGCAATGAACTAGCATCCCATGGGGGGGGAAGGGGGGGGGGTAGATAAAGTTGAACATTAAATTATAGCATACTGTAAGCTGCCCAGGGGAGGGGATGGGGAGGGGGGAATGCTTTTATATATATTAAGTGATAGGATGCTGATTGGGATTTATTTTTTGGAGAAAAGATTGAAAGCCCCAAAATCTATTTTCTAGGGAAGGGTGGCACAAGTTAACTTTTCTACCCCTTAGAGGTACCAGTTGAAAATAGTCTCATTATTTTAATTGTAACCGATAAATGATACTGGCCAGCCAATAATAAGAAATTCTTGAATGTCAATCATTTCAATTCTTTACACTAAATTAGTTCCTGTTTATTTACACCCTACTTTGAACATGTACCAAATGGGAATCATGATTTGAAAGTGTAAAAATTTGTTTATGAAATACCCTTACTGGTATCAAGGGGGTAGTTTTACACCAAGAAACAAAATTATTGACTTTAGATTCTTGTAAAGAAAAATTGCTTTACCATATGTATGTTACTATTGTTTCGTTTCTCTATTTCCAGAGATGAGTCTGCATCAGCCACTTATATTTTAAAAGAAAAAGAAGGAGCTGAAGAGATGCAAGAAGAATGGATCCAATATCACAGGCTTAAACCAAGTTATAATGAGTTTGAATTTAGAAATGGTCAGGTTAGTAAGTGTTATTTGTTGTTTGGAAAAGAAATTAACTTGGAAGCAAAAGAAAAATGTATTTCAGTAAAAAATTAGGACAACAGTTTGCTGATTTTTTTTTATCAATAGGTAAATACTTATTTTTTCTTCAAAGAACAATTCTGACCATACAAAAATGTAGTTGAGATTTGGTCAAACATAGGTAAATTTTAGGTGGCCATTAATTGTTCAGGGGCACCCAATAGACCATTTCGATGAATATCTGTTTGGAAGACCTTTAATCGCCTACGATTTTTGGTTTCAGTAAAGTGTGATGAAAAGCTGAAGATTTCTTTAGCTCAATCTTTCGGGAGGTGGGGAAAGTAATGCCTGTTGTTTTTGATGAGAGAAAAATGTTGTTTTGGGTACGAAAAAGGCCAGCTTCGATTTTCGAGAAGGCAACACTACAGCGGCTCGTAAATTCGGGTAATAATATTTCGTTCCCTTAAGTAATTTTATGAAGATTGAAAGTTAAGCTAGCATATCAATACACTTTAATTTCTTAGCGTTTAAAGTAAAAATAAGTTTTTAAATCAAACAAAAAGGACAATAATTTGTAACGTAAAAACGGTGTTCCAAAACCTATTGTAACGTTTTCTTGTTGGGAGCTCCTGATTGTTGGATGAATGGCTGTTGTTTGCAGTCTTGTTGATGCATGCATTGAATTGATCCGTAATTACATGTCTAATGTGTCTTTCTTGTATTTGTGTTTTTTGCATGTGTGTTTGGTGCAAACTTTGATTTTCTCATTGTTCACAGGTTCATAAAAGAGCAAATGAATGTATAAATGCTCACAACATTCTTGAAAAGATTCAAACAGGAGATTATCCTAGAAATTTGTTAAAGGAAAACTCTATTTTGCAACAGCTTAAGGTACTTTACAATTTGAATATTTTGTTACTAAATATTTGATTTATTAAGTTATTGTAATGTTTTATAGTTGAATTTTTATTTGCTTTCAAAATTCTGTGGTATTCGTTTTTAAGGGAAGGTTAGACTTAAACAAGGTAGCGATTGTGGGTCATTCGTTTGGAGGAGCGACAACTCTTGTGGCCTTAGCAAAGGACAAGCGATTTAGGTAACTCATTTGACACATAACCAGGAATGGCGTACAGAGCGTTTTTATCTGGGAAAAATACTGAAAATATGAAGCGCTGTCCATTTGTACGGCGACACCAGGGGCGAAACCACATAGAGCGGCTTTTACTTGAGTGTCGAGAGTAAATTGCGTTTGCTTTGGTTTTGCATTACGCTCAGTGATTGGCTTAAAAATCTCGCGCCACATCCTCAGCCATTCAGAACTCAAACCAAAACCAACCGTGACTCGCTCGCGCAAGTTTTCCCGCGCTTTGTGCCGGTTACATGTATTTGCTTCGAGTTTTGATTGGCTGACTGGATTGTCTGTGTCCTTTGTGATTGGCCAGAGCAATTACTTTGGTTTAATTTTACGACACTCAATTGAAAACTGCTCTATGAAAACTTGCGTCCACTTGCGTCTCCAGTTCGCCAGTACTTGTGTGCATGCACTTGCGTTGACTTGCTCTCACTTTGGTTGAGATCAAATTTTGCACTACGTTAACGCAATTTTCTCACCGTTTGGCCACCCATCGCAAGTTAAGCCGCGATGTTTTGCACTTTACTTCAAATACTGAATTGCAATTCGTAACATTTAAAATGACTTTTTCCAAACTTGCGTGCACTTGCGGCTAAACTTGCGTGTCCGTTTGGCCAACCAACGCAAATCTGTATACAAGTTGAACCCGCGACTACTTGCGTCCACTTGCGTTACCGTTTGGCCAGTGCTTTACAGTACAGACCTTGAACTCGATAAATAAGTAGTATATATTCTTATGAAAGATTTCGTATCAAAATGTTTTTCATATTCACTGAAAAAAGGTTTTATCGAAATATCCGAGTCTTAACGCTGTATTAATCTTGTTTTCTCTGCCCGTACTGACGAATACAGACCAAGCTTTTGTCCCAAATGACCCGCGTGTTTCGCTTTTTGGCCATATATGGACAAGGCGAAATCGCTTGGTCCCTACACTGTATCTTACAGTACAGACCTTAAACTTGTTAAATAAGTGGTATATAACAATATTCTTACGAAAACTTAACTTTAGCAGCGATATCGACCTATAAATTTGAAAATTAGACTCGTACATATACTTGTCTTTAGTTACAGAAATGGTTTATCTACATGTAACGCTGTTTGTGTTATGCTTTTTAGATGCGGTGTAGCTCTAGATGTATGGATGCTTCCAGTAGGAGAAGATATTTTTAATTATGAGCTTGATCAGCCATTACTTTTCGTTAACACACAAGCTTTTCACCGATGGAAAGAAAACATGGACCCTCTGAAAGAACTTATAAATAAAAAACCAGGTACAGCATTGTTATTTCATTCGTAATTCTTTCTTCTGTTTGTTAGTTTGTTTCTTCAAGCCAATTTTCCTTTTTTGAACTGAACATAGTTCGTGCCTATATCACCTTTTTGCAACTCACTTACAATGATTTTTCAAAAATCAAACTCTAAATAGGAAAATATAAAAATTAAATGGAATATCAGTCTTTTTTCGCCTTGAATTTGCCCTCTTGGTTAACTTTTGGTCATACAGTCGACTCTCTCTTAACGGACACCTCTATAAGACGGACACCTCTTTGAGACGAACACTTAGTGTTGGTCCCTTCCCTGCCATTTTTCTGTCATTTTACTGTAACTGAACTCCCTTTAAGACGGACACCTCGCTAAAACGGACAGTTGGAGCCGGTCCGGACACTGTCCGTTTTAGAGAGAGTTGACTGTGAAACAATGTCTTAATCGTACTTGGTGCAAAAGAGCGAAATTTTCGTGAACCACGTTTGTAAAACATGAGTCACATTTCCTCTTTTTCTTCTATCCCTTTGTGTTCCTCTCTGATTTTTTTCTTTCTTCATTCCTTCTGGGTTTATTTCTTTATTTATTCCTTGAAATAATATGAGAAGTCACCATTACGTTTTTGAATTTACTGTTTTGCAGACACACGCCCAATTATAGCAATAAGGTAATTAAAATATTGTTTTGCTGTATTAGAGCGGTTTTCACTCGAGTGTCGAAAGTAATTTGCTTTTACGCTGGTTTTGCATTACTACGCTCATTGATTGGCTAAAAATATCGCGCCACTTTCTGAGCCAATTAGAAGAGAAACCAAGACCATTTGTAAGTTTATTCGCGCACGTTTTCACGCGCTCAGTGACGATTACATGTAACTACTTCGAGTTTTGATTGTTTCCCTTGTGATTGGTCAGAGTAATTACTTTGGTTTTGGTTTTACGACGCTCAACTGAAAACTGTTCTATTATTGTCTCAGTAATTACGTATCAGTTGTACAAGCTTAGCTAATTAACTTCGAGGAAAAACTGTTTTCAAACGAACTGATGGCTAACTTGGACAACAACTCCTCTCTTAGGGCGCGTTCTTTTACCCACAATTTTGGAATAAGAATGGTTGGTACAGAATGCTAGCAATAATATCGGAATGCCTGCATTAAAAAACGCCCATGTAGTCGATCTGATATGCGCGGGTCCTGGCACGAGTAAACATTGCGTAACAAACATGGCAGCCATTATCGCAGCACCTTTTCTACTCAAAAAGAGGAGGAAGAAAGTATGATGACTGTAATAGATTTGCCGAATGTTTTGGCAATGCTATTCGCAAAGGAGAGAAAACACATTCTTCAGTTCACGGGCTATGCTGTCCACCATCTTGGATTTCATTCGCAACATTCTGTTTATTATGTCCTATAGACGAGATTGCGTTCTTTCCGTTTCGGAAAAGAAATGTGGAATACTCCCTCGCAGCCGGTTTTTAGTGTCGTCACGCAACGCTCCTCCCCAGACCGTTGCGTGACGACACTAAAAAACGGCTGCGAGGGAGACTAGAGAAAAACGCGCGCATTTCACATTCTGGTCATTCTCATTCCAAAATTGTGCATATAAAAACGTGCCCTTAGACTTACCCTTCTTAATATTTTCAGCAGTACTTCTGTCGCAAAGGATACTTTCATGTAAAGTTTTTTTTTTCTTTTTTTACTAAAAATAAGCATGGTAATTTTCTTATTTATAATGTCAAAAAAAATTCTGAAAGGTTAATATCAGCTCTGACGTAGTGATTTTTTTTATATTTTTCTTCATCAGATATTAAACTGCAAAAACTAACTTAGTTTTTTCGTGAAATATTTAGCTTAATGTGTTTCTCTTCCCCAGGTGGACAAAGCACATGGATCAGTGTGATATTCCATCTGTTTTACCGCCCTACATGTTACGTTGGACATCACTGGGTAGCAAACTTGATCAATCGACTGCAGTGAGGCTAAACAGACAAGCCATTTGGGCTTTCATAGCAAGACATCTTGGTTCGTAAAACTTAGTCCCTAATTAATAGAGTTATGTCACGGGAATTTAGGAAGATTTTTGGTCAAAACTGTTCTGAAATTAGTGGTAGGCAACTAGGCCTTTCTCGATTATGCTAGTAAAACTGGCATTTAATGCGTACTAGAAATTCTCGCATAAAGCCAAAAAATGCTAAAATAATGCCCGATTTCTTTAAAAAATGTTACTTGAATTCCAAAGAATGCTTTGTTTTATTTCAAACAAAACGTACGAACTCTTACATTATATGCTCATATCAACAACAGGTGATACTTAATAATTGTTTGTTTATAAAAATAAGAAATAAAAAAAATTATTAAATTTTTTTTAAAAAAAAATTAAAAAAACACACACGCAAGTAACACAACACAAGTACACAAGTCACACAAGGCACAAACAGTCGAAACAGGCAGAAAACAATCAAATAAAGTAATCAAAACTGTGAAACTTTAGGATTATTTATCCTTCTGAGTTCTGAGTGCTGAAATCTGGATCACAGTCATGAAAAATGACAGAAAATGCTAGCAATTCTTTTTCAAGAAAAAACGAAAAGAAAATGCTCGTTTTCCCAAAAAATGCCGAAAAAAATGCTAGCAAAATCGAGAAAGGCCTATAGGTAACTGGACTCGTAAAAACATTATCTTTGATCATCTAAAGGAAAATATAACCTTAGGATGGAAGTCAACCTACAGCTTCTCGAGACTGCACACTTTGAAATAACAATAAGACGGCAAGCTCGATGTTTCTATAAACAACGAGAGCCGTCTAATTTTTTTAGCATTAAACCCTGTGGCTGATCTATTAAACACAGAATATCGCTCAAATTGATTTTAAGGTTTCAAAATTCAGTGAAAAACTGAGCGCTCTGAGAGCCGTCTGTTGATCGATAGACGGCACCTGTTTAGCCATTCAGATTGCCCGTTTTGTCAATATTTAGCCGCTGGGTTATGCTAATGGCTCTGATTGATAGTGTACAGTAGCTCAGCCAATCAGATTGCAGCAGTTGCATTAGTATTCTATAAGAATTCTACTTAAAGCGAATGGTGGCAGAATTTTACACACTAGTTTCTGTGGCAACCGTGATCATGATAAATTTTAAAGGGAACTTCGGCTGTAAAACAGTTCTTGTCAAAATAATAAGTTTACCACAGTCTAAATCCGTTTTGGTTGTTAAAAGACGCGAATTCGTCTTTTCATTTGAATACTGGGTCTTTGATTTGTCAATTTTTGTGTTTTTAAATTTCCCGCGCTCCGCCATTTTGAATTTTATAACGTCAGTGCGTTGCCGCTATTGACAGGAACCAGAGGTTCTTTTGTGTGAAACAATAATTGGGCAACACACTGACGTCATAAATTCCAAAATGGCGCCGCGCGGGAAATTTAAAAGTCATAATCTTTTCCGTTTATGTTTGTAACTAAATGCTATTTCTCCCTTGTTCGGTACAATTTGGAGTTTATGCATTATTTCAAACAACTCAACGTCAACTTGCCTCAAGAGCAGAGGTTCCTTTTAAAAAGCTTGAACTGAATTGTATTTTTCTCTTTCAGGTATTAGGAATCCACCGCCGCATGAACCAATTCTCGACGGAGGGGAGGGGACACCGGAGCACATTATTTTCGGCCCAGAAATGCCACCTCGAACTGAAGACAAGAAACTCGATTCAGTGCAGAGTTCGCTTTGATGTTGGGAAATTACTTAACTCAAAATCGCGTAAATCAGTGATTCCTCAAGAGTAAGCAATAATTCTTACATGTAACCAAATCGAATCAAAACGCTAATTTAAAAGGCTGACACTTAAACCTCAAACAAATCTTAAGATAACCCCCTCAGTCCTGCTAATCGCTGGAACATTTAACATTTAGAAATTTCAAATTCCAAAGAGCTTTAACAATTTAATTCGTCCTGAAATTCACTGAATCATTTATGTACTCTTATCAACTCTTGTGAAGTTGCGTCGGGCTTGTTTACAACCGTAAACTAAACATAACGTCGCTTAATAAATCCTATACTACACAAACCATATATCTTCTCAATTAAATAAATATGATTTTAAATCATGATATTAACATTCAGGCTTCCGGGACTTTTTATGTACACTATGCAAAAAACACTTAAATCAAGATCTCTTTTCCGTCATTGCTTCACAAGACCTTCTAAATTAACTTAAGTAGACACATGTTCACTAGTTGTACCTGTTTTTATTCTAATAGATTTCCTTTTTTACACGCGGTGCGCGTCGATTGTTTTGTACGCAATCTGAATCACGCTTATAAGCCCCCCCAGTTATAGGCCCATCTACCTGGAATCAAAAAATATATCCCATTATGAGCCCCCTCCCCCCCCCCCCCCCTGCCGTATGAGAGTACTAAAAAGGGCTAAGTGTTGCTTTATTGTGCGTTTTTAACTAAAAAACGCATTTCGATCAACACTCCCGTGGCCCGTTTCGGTACGGTTTTTTTTTATTCCGCTTATAATTAGCCCTTCCGGATATAAGCCGCTTCACTTATAAGCCCACCCAAAAACTCATATGAAGTTGTATAAACCCAGGGCTTGTAACCTGTATTCTGCTTCCGCGAAAATGCCGCCAGACTACTCCGAAGAAAACACAGCAAAAGGAGATAACAGTTTTTATACAAAGAAAATCAAAACCGTGAAATTGGTTTTGATACCCGTTCTTAATTAGCCTAGATTTTTTACGATTTTATTTTTCCGTTTACTCAGTAGTTTTTGTTTCGATTGAGAAGATATATCAAACACACGAGACAGAGTTTCATCCGCTATCCAATCTCAACTCCCTTCTCGGTGTTTGGATATCCCGATGAAACACTGTCTCTTTTGTTTGATATATAGAGGATAATATGTGGTTGCGCGGAGATATGAAATTTATCTTCGAGTGTTCAAATCGCTAGCTCACGAGTGAGATATCGGTTTTGAACACGAGAAGATAAATTTCATATATCCAAGCAGCCATGTATTATTCTGTTTATTATGTATTATTCATGTATTATTCTGTTTATTATATAAACTTACTACTGGCAGTGGAACCCCGTTAATACGGACACCAAAACAATGTACCAAAGGGACAAGCCAAATTGTCCGTTTTAACGGGGTGTCCGTATTTAGCGGGGTCTCAGAAAAAGTCACTGATACGTGTTTTATCGACACAAAGACGGTAACAAAACGTAGTTTAATTGTACTGTAAATGAAACAAGTGCAAACTGCGAACTCTTCGACTAAGATTAATAGTTTTTTACGAACAACTTACGATCGAGTTAGACACTCGAACTTAACTTTAATAAACTCACCAGTGGAATTATTTGAAAATCTCGCAGCTTTACTATATTTATATACAAGGAATAAAACGCATGTCGACAACAACAGAACGTTTTCCATAAATGTTCCTTTGTAACTGAAGATCTGACCGTAATCGTTTCAAAAGGTCGATAACTTTACTTTGCACGGAAGCTTTTAGCTTGCCACACAACCAGGCGGACTGAAGATTCGACAAAACTCTTGGAAATCAAGCTGTTTAGCTCTTGTTTGTAGTAAAATCGTTTTAACCCGTCCAATTCTGTCATTATTTGACCATGTTGAAGTTGGCAAATAATCGCGACAATGAAAAATTAATTGACAGTACACAGATAAACAGTGTCCGTAAAGTTGGGTTGACAATGTATGACAGTTCGTCACTCGGGACACGGAAAAGTGTCCGTTGTCTGTATTAACAAGTGTCCGTATAAAGCGGGTTAATTTAAGAGAAAATGTATGAGGTCGGGACCAACGAAATTGTCCGTAATAGCGGGGTGTCCGTATTAAGCGGGTGTCCGTAAAGCGGTGTTCCACTGTAATTACGATGTTTTTGACGATTGTCCGAAGATCTCCGAAGGTTTTCGAAGATTTTAAAAATGTTGTCCGAAGATCGTACGAATGATTCCGAACATTATTCGAAATTTTCCGAAGATTGCCGAGGAAGATCCGAAGATGTTTCGACTTAATATCGATAAACTTTGGCTCAATGAGCATTGAAACATGGCAAACTCTTCTAGCTGATTGGTCAAAAATGATATCACACAAAAGTCAAAGGTGTAGACATCATTTATCGATTTGCTACCACTCGTTATACCACTGCAGTTTATATAATAAATTACGTTAAACTCTGACAGCGTGGACGGCTTATGCGAAATCCTCAATCAGATGCCAACTGTCGTTCTTCGTTCTTTGAACGGCTGTCCGTGAAATAATCAGTAAAAAAAAATGAGTGTACAGAGAGTTTTCTAAGTTCAAAAGTTCACTTCCACTATCTCAATTAAAGATGCACGAGACAAAAAGTGGCCACAACGGTAACTTTCCGCCAAATGCTGTGTCATGTTTAGCTGTTGTCGTTGTTGTTGCATCGTAAGCTAACAATCGTACCCAAAGTATCCTTGTACTCTCGTCGGAACTGCTTATTCGTGGCAGCATATATGAGGGGGTTGATACTGCTACTCACGTGAACTAAGAGCCCGTATGTGAAGTACGCCTGTCGCGGCAAAGTGTGTTCCCCGCGCGCGGCGTCAATGTTATTCATGATAGAAATAGGAAGCCAACAAAATATAAAGCCGACCATTACAGCTGCTAAAGTCTTGGTCACTTTTGCTTCTTCCACGTTCGCTCTGAGCTGTTGGAGGTTATTTTCGTGCGAGAAGACGCGATTTGAACGTGACACTGTACAAAACACTTTGGCGTAGCAAATTGTGATAATTATTAAAGGTGCTGCGATATAAACGCACTCAATAAAGCCCGTGTAAGGAATGTTACTTTCAAATGAGTACAAACACATTGCTTTTCCCGGCTGAAATTTAAATCCGCCGTTATGGAAGAAAAATGGAGGTAAAGTTCCAAGGAAAGCCGCGCACCAAACAAAAGCAATGTATATCAGACTTCTTCGTTTTTGGAACAACACCATGTACTTTGCTGGTTTCACAACGCAGACATATCGACTAACTGCAATTATTCCCATAGTATGAAGAGAGACCAGTCCAAATGTCAGTGACTCATAACCCTGAAATCGACAAAACCTCTCACCAAATAACCACTGACCGTGGAACAGAGTTGCAATTGAAAAAGGCATACAGCAGGTCGACATTAGAATATCGCTTACACCAAGTGCTACTACAAACATGTTGGGAAGCGTGCGAAGCCTCTGGTTTCTGTAAACGGCGTAACAAGTGAGAAGATTGCCAAAGAGAGCTACAACATTAATAATAGCTAACAAAACTGTTTCAGTCCAAACTAAAGCCTCGCTTCTCGCGGAAAGCTCGACAGAAAGTGTTTCCTTCATAACTTAATGACCACGGAAGGTGTAAAAGTTCGAAGCTTGAAGCTATGATGTATCATGCAGCTATAAGCTATAGAAGCTTTGATATATTAGCGAACAGCAATACGTGTTGCTGTCCGTAAGAGAACTTCCTCTCGTTTGCACACCTGTCTTGCACCTGTCTTGTTGATTGATTTAGTTGTCATTTCTCCTCACATTACCGAAACACCGTCAAGAGCTGACAAGAATAATGACGACCAACGAAAACTGAACTTGTTTCCGATGCAGGACTTAATTCTTAAGCCTTAGATCTAAAGAAACGAGCATATTTAAATTTATTAACAGTGGGCGTAAGATTCTGAGGAATGTGTACGAACTGACAACTTTATTCTTATTAAAAAACAGATTTACTTTACATCTCATGTTTGTTTTCTTAAGATCTTTAGTTTACCCAAAATGACAAAAGTTTGCAAACCCACGTCACCATGTTTGAAGGTAGTTCAAAAGCGTCCGCTTGAATAAATGACGCTTTTCAAAGAATTATCTTTCATAATTGATTTTTACCAAGCAAAACTGCCCTTTTCCGGTAAAAATAAACAATGTAGTTACATTTTTCTTCAGCACTGTCAACAAAAAATCCGTCCCATTAGCAAATAAGACGGAAGTTTGTTGACAGTGCCGAAAAAATGTAACAATTTTTTTTTTATTGCTTTGAATCTTTATAACACCATCTTCCGAGGCACGAATTATTTAGGCAATTAACCACTTTATAATCCTGCAACCGTACAATTACGGACCTCGAACTGGTTTGGAAGCGGGACAATTGAATTATTTCAAAGTCGACAGCTAAAGAACCTCGGGAGGACTCCCATATGGAAGGGACGGGGTTGCTCTTCGTCTCGCCTAGAGGAGTGAACGGAATTTGGTCTCACTTAGGGTGTCTTGAAATGCCAATAATTTCAACCATCAAGGTCTCGTTTATGCGTTTATGGTTGAACATTAAGAAACAAAACGCGCCGTCATACTGTGTCGGTGGTCTAGATTTAATCGGGCATGAAAAATGGCATGTTTTAGGGGTCAAAGAAAGCTTCAACCATGTCCAGATTAGTCTTCTTCACGGGTTGAATTCAAATTTTTCGTCGAACACACCGGTCCCTGACATGTGGGATTCTCCCCCTCCCCCACTCCCCAACGGGATGAAGACTTCAATTGTATCGCTGAGAGTTCACACCAATAGTGCTCGGGAACACGACTATTTCACCTCGTTTCAAGCCTGTCAAAGTATAACTTACCAAACTAATTGAAATACTTATGCAACTTTATAACAAAACATTGAGAAAAATCTTAATATTATGGTCGACAGCCTGATCATGTTCACTGATCATGTTCAGGCAAGGGACAAGAGATGTTATTATAGTGTGATCATAAGAAACGTAAGTTCGCATTCTCGCCCAGTGGTCCATGTATCACCCATAAATGTAATAAAAACAATAAATGTAATACCAACCATAAATGTATTAAAAATTAACCATAAATGTAATACTAACCATAAATGTAAAAACTGTTAACCATTAATGTAATAAACTTACTCACCATAAATGTAATAAAATTTAACCAAAAATGTAATAAACCGAATACCCTTCAAAAACTGATTAATAATTCATGACCCCAGACCCAATCAAGAAGATGATAGTACATCACGTGCATGCACTTCATATTGATAAAAAATCCCTTGTTAGTATTCTTTATATACAGAATACTAATAAATAGGCTTAATAACATTAATATATTTGTATGAACATCAATCGAAGCAAAAGAGAAAATAATATTTAATAGTATTTTCTCAGGTAAAGAATAATCAAATACTAGATTTACTCTGACGGAAAATTGAAAGTACAGTTGTTAAAAACTGATCCTACCTACCAGCCGTAAGAAACGGGGGGGGGGGGGGAGGGGAATTTTTTTTTCATGCATGTTAATCAGGTGTTTTTCTTGTATGCTAATATTCCTTCGCATTTATACAAAAGCGCAACTGTTTCTGCTCCTTAAGGACACGCTTTTGGAGGTGTCTTTTGGAGGTGTTTTAAAGTCCTTCAAAACACTCACAGCACGTGTTTTATCAAGTCTGAAAATTCTCGGCTACGCCTCGAATTTTTAACCTTGAAAAAAAAAAAACACTGCTGTTCGTGTTTTAAACATTACATAAATGTAATAAGGATTAACCATAAATGTAATAAACTATTGTTAGTCAAGGTACCCCAAACTGCGTCACTCTTACTTCGTATGTGGGAACTGCTAACCATGAAAGTACAGAATTGTCTCAGAATACCACCTTTTCACCGTTTCAGCGTTTTCTTGGTGCCATGATGCTAAATTTCGCTAAACGTTACTAGAAAAAGACATATCTACACCATTGAGCAAGATTATGATGAAGATTGCGTTAAAATGTACAATAATTTACAAAGTTTGGGCTTTTTTCGGGCTGAGCAGGTCATATATTTTTTCTTGCTCCCCCCTTCCAATTTTCTCGACTTTGTATTCTTGCTACCTTATGCACTTCGAATCATGCTTCTGGCCGGAAATGTTTTTGTCTTAACCCCTTCGCTGCTAGGAGGACGTACTCAGTACGTCCTCAGTTAAACTACTTGTATGCATACTAACGCATAGCGCAAAAACAATCTAACCGCATATAAAAATACTTATGGGGGCCTGGTAAAGACTTGTACATTTGGTGACAGATACATGACCAGAAAGCCTACAACCTTCTTGCTCATTCCCCCAAAACTCATGCTATCCGCCATCTTGGATTTGCGACAAGTGATTCTTCGGTGAATTATGTGGTTGTTTCGTTCTTTTTTCCGGCTTGAAACTGACAAGAAATGAGCAGAATTAATGTTAACGAAGCTGCAGAGAGATTGTGGAACAATTCTGACATCAAGGAAGATATTTCTGGTGATGAATTCGACAATGAAATGAAGATTATTTGGACGAGTGTAAAAGCTCAAACCATTGAACTTTTCACATGCTTCCGAGGAAGGATGAGTTTTTATTGTTGTTCTATCATGAGTTTTTAATGTACATTTGGTTAAAATTTGATTTATGTAGCTCAAACCTGTTTAAAACGTTAAATATATCAACATATCTTACAAATTTGCAAAATACTCATTTTTTGTCCGCACGCAGGTGGAAAAATGGCCCGCAGCGATTTGGCGAAGCGCCGCTTTGAATTTTAGCAAGAGGGCTTTGAAATCGTCCAAAATCACCGCTTTCGAACACCGACGGCCGCCATCTTGAATGACGTAGGCTATGACGTAGCATTAGTCAAAGCTGGTTTTGCAATGACCCAGATCTTCGGTGCAAAAGTAATATCTAATAAATCCCAGAATATTATGGTTCGCTGCCTGGATGCTGGCTGTAGCAACACATACAAAAAACTAAGGGATGGGTCACCCTTCACAAGTTCCTGAGGTTGAAAAAATCGAAAAAGTGGCACGCCAAGACATAACGAGAGGGTAAATGCGGTAAATGACCGAAGCGCGGGAACTGTTTTCTCTGATCCGATCATTTTACACTAATTATAAAATGACTACGAGCAAGATTTTCAGGTACGTAAATTGTTTACATGTAATTTATATTTTGCATCCTCATGATAAGTAGTGTGCGGTATTCCGAGTTTATTACATTTATTTTTAAGAGGTATGCTAAATTTCAGTTCCTGAAATCAGCGCGAATTTTCTGACCGTAAGCGGCGATGTAATTGTTATCGATTTGTTCACGAAAAAAGCCGCAGCACACACAATCAGCCTGTGTTTTATTCAGTATTTTATTCAATAGTTGCTAAATCTAAGAAATCCTCTCATCTTGTAGGGATATTACACTGTTTATTGTTATCATCGCCTTTCTGATCTTTGTGTCACGCAGTTGAGATTACCAATATTTATACGGACTGGTACATTTATTTCCTTACAGACGGAGCTATTTAAAACAAAAGGAAAACAAACCGCCACTAAAGGAGGAAGCTATTCCTACCATTTTCAGCTACACTTCTAAAAAAAAGAGTCTGTCAAGCTAGTATTAAGCTAGCAATCGTTTTAAAAATCAGGCACATATCACTGAACATGAGCGACCATGAGCCGATCGGCGAATGGTTTGCCATGGCTTTATATTTTTTACGTAGAATAACAAACCTCTGGCGCCCGGAATGGTAGAGTCGCAAAGTTTTACGTTTACGAAAACTGCAAGACAAGAAGAAAATAAAGACACTTAAGACTCTGATAGGGCGAAAATATTTCCCTGGAAATATTCATACTCAGATGAAATCAAAACACAATATTAAATTTTTGCGAAGCTAAGGCCATCAAAGTTACGACGATGGTCAATGAAACTTCTACACTACTCTAATTTGATATCTGTCTGACCGAAACTCGATGAAAAAAAATCTCATTCAAGCTCTGTAGCAAATGTAGAAATGTGAGCAAAAATAAAACATCTGAGTTGCCGTGCGTGCAAATAATTATAATAGGCTTTGGCGACAACTCGAGACAACGCAAGGACTTAATTAAAATTCGTCGATAAGCGAATGTTGCCATAGCATTGTTGTTCTACTTTTTTCAAGAAGTTTCTCTTCTCATTTCCAACGTGGTAAACCTTTTACCATTTTTAGGATGAGTTAGTAGCCTAAAATAGAAGCTACAAGTTGTAGGATTTCCGAGAAAATCTACCGGGACTTGAATTGGGGTAATTTAATTAATTTTTTGTCTCGCATCGCATGCAGTCGTCTAAAAAATTGTTTTACGTCCGGTGAGGGTAAAAGGAGGAATGAGTTTGCGGAATGGCATGTGGCATGACTTGCGGAATGGCATAATTATGCGGAATGTAATTTACGCGGAATGACTCATTGACATAAATTATACTGAAGAGCGCGCCAATTTTTAAAGAGCAGCCGCTTTATTAAATACTGCGGGCTTAATGATGACAATCGATTGAAGATAGCATAGAGTCTTTGATTTCACCTATGATGTTCTTCACGGATTCTACGAAAATATTTCGGCGGCCAGTGTTTCCTCAATGCTAAGGCTTTCCCATTCTGTGGACGGTTTATCGCTTTTTTTAGTCAAAAGATAAGGAAAAGCATCCGACCGTAGATCTTTATACGAACCGAAAAATGCTTCGGATACATCTTTGTATTAATATTCATGTAGCGGTTACCATTTACCAGATTTACACGCGACCCTTTAATACTGTAAGTTAAACAAAACATCGAGACGGAAAGCCGAGTTTTGGCGGATATCATCTCAGCCTCAGTAAGTACAGGGTACAAAGCAGAGAGATTACGAACACTACGGCGTATTTGTTTCATTAGAAGTCTTCCAGCCTTGCTTTTCGTTAGTCTCCTTTGCAGACGCTCGATCGGTTTGAAATCACGCAACGCTCCCAGTTTGGCCCGAGTGCCGGGCTGCGAAGGAGACTAGCTTTCGCCTGCCATTATGAAGACTATATAAACTCAGTGGAAGACTTGAACATAAACGTAAAAAAGCGGCAACCGACGGCCGATCGAGTAGAGCGAAACTTTCATATAGTGACTATAGTCACCGCACGGTAAAAACAAGCTATCGTATTTCCAGATCTAGCTCGCATTGCAGATTTACCGATAAGGAATCCGGCGAGTAATTATCACTGCCTACTTGTTGTGAATACTTGGCTTTCTCTTAGGAAAAGAAAATCATTCGCTAAACATACATTTTATCCTACCGCAAAGATCACGAGACGCACATCGATAAAATCCACTGCGGTGTAAATAGTGTCACACCAGCGGAGAAGCCGTGTCACGATCTTTTCATCGCTGTAATAAAAAGCTAGAAATATACCAAAAGTAGTTGTCTTCAATGAAACCACTAGCTTTTTCCCACCAAGCAAGTTTTCATTTAGAAAGAAACGATTCCTGGAACAAGGCAGTGTTACGGTCACACAATATTTCGCGGGCGACACAACACGTCACTTGCATGCTTTCATTTATTTAAATGCGTTGTCTTTTTAAAAACTTCTCTTCAAATGGGTTGAACTTGACAGTTGTGTGTCTTGCCTTGAAGTACGTAGCTTTAGAACGAATATCGTTCTGTATTTTGAGGCAAATAGACGAGAGATTTCATTCACGTTTACAGAACTACTCACACTGTACTCAGCCAACGCCAGCTAGTCGAAAATTCAAGTCCTCGGAAGCGTCACGGCAAATAGCAAAAGTAATTTCTCTGGTACTGTTCGGCGTAAATCGTTGATTTGAACGGGGAAATGATCTTTACAACGATGTTCAATGGAAGTTTCCTCGTCCAGCAGTATTTAACAAGGCGGCTTCTTTTTTTAAAATTTGGCGCGCTTTTTGGTATAATTTATGTCGATGAATCATTCCGCGTAAATTACATTCCGCATAATTATGCCATTCCGCAACTCATGCCACATGCCATTCCGCAAACTCATTCCTCCTTTTACCCTCACCGTTTTACGTCGCGTAGAATTTTAATATTGGTGATTTTACCACTGAAAGAAAAATTGCAATGTTTTACCTTTTCTCGAGTTGTCTCCTACAAATAGAAAAAAACAACTCACCATTAAAGTCGCATTTGTGAACTGACAAGTGGCTTGCGTCCTGGTTCCGTAAGGTATCTCTGTATTAAAATGTTTACCTTTGAGTAAAAGTTCAAAAAGTTCGAAAGGTTCAATATTTAAACCTTCGAGGGCCAGACGGTATTAAACCCAGAATATCCATCTCCTGGTAATAAATACTTTCTGTTTTTGTGGGCTAAACTTGGAAATTGTTGCAGCTACACCGGTCGTGATTGCCAAGATGCGATTGTGTAGGGCCGTCGGCGTCGGATTCCACTATTACAGGTTGATCTTGAAGCTTCTTGATGAGCAATCGGCTCGAGTGAACTTCTTCCTCGAAGGACATGTCGTATTGTAGGCAGGTTTATGGCTCCATCTCTTTTGATTTCTGCGACAAGCGCGACTCACTTTTGCTGTTCACTATTAAAACCCCACTAAATCCTTGACTAATGCAACGTCATAGCCTCGCTTGCATGATGTGGGAAAACAAAGATGGCCGCTCACGGCAGCAAAATGACTATTTTGCTGTCCCGATTATTGACAACAAATTGGATGTCAAAGCATAATTACTATTTTCAGTAATTTCATCATATGAACTTTCATTTAAGGTAAAAGTTTTCTAGACCCTTGTTTCTCTTTAGGTTTTCCGATTTAGCGGAATTTCGCGGAATTTCGCACCTATTTTCCGCGCTAAATGAATCTGTGAATTGAACTCAATTTTGATAACTTTGTTTTTAACTCAAAGTCACTCAGTACTTTTGTTCTGTAACGATGCGTAGTAGTAATAAGTTGGTCAGACTGCATTTATATTAAATTATATAAAATTGCTCGATAGAACGGCCTTTAGTCGAATGTCCTTTATTCGGAACAAACTAGTATCGACATCGTAAGCAGACTATCCGGGACCTCAGCTGGATTTTCTATGAGGGTGAATTGTTTGAACCGCGCACGCATCCCGATTCGAGTACATCGTTTCGCCCGATGCTGGGATATGATTTTAAAAAGAAGAACAGGAGCCATCTTCTCTTTAAACTTAAAGGAGAAGTTCTCTCCAGAATGGCCATTTATTTTCTTTACGCCAATAAAAAGGTTATACAAAAATACGTTATCCACCAAAATTTCAGCCTCCAACGTGCGCTATAACCCTACGAAATCTTTCTTTGAAGTAGCCCAAAACTTGACAACTGAACGCCGCCATATTGGAGCCTGGCCTGATGTATGCATGACGTCAAAGAGCTCAGCCTGAAGTTTGGCGGGGAAATTAAAATACTCGAAACTGCTTATTTCTTTGTATTGGCTTTTGTTTGTCAAAATGCCTGTTTGTGCAGCACCATTTTGCTCAGACAGAGCTCCAAGAAATACAAAAAGAGGTGTTTATTTTCACCGTCTTCCGATATTTAAAAGAACAATTGCTCAAAAGCGGACAAAAAATATTTGTGTGTTCCGAGAACTATGTGGAAGACTGCTTCAAAGTAGATCAGAGATGCAGTCTCCTGCGTGGAAATACCCACAAAAGATAGAAAAAGCCAGACGCAATATAAACCATTTTTAAGAAATATCCTTCTGTAACTCCCTTCAAACGACATGCAAGCGAAAGAATAAGGAAAGAATGGAGGTTAGTCATTTTGCTTACCGTGTTTTCTCAAATCAAACACCTCCGGCGTTTATTTCAAACTTGGCGGGGTCCGGTGTTTATTAACGAAGTGCAATTTTCTGTAATTTTTCAGTCCCGAGAACCACGATTTTTCTTGTCGTCCCGGCCGACAAACTGCTCTTGGGTCTCCGAGGATGATTTTTACCAAAGTAACAGTATTGCATACGGCACGTGCATGTTGCAATCAAGATTTGTTACAAACCAAACTGCAGAACATAAACAACCAATGAGTCCATAAACGGCAATGTCACCAACCTCCTCCGCAGTTATAAACGTTCACTGTTATAAACAACAGTGCGTCAGTCATGACAACACGAACGCGAACATTGCTGTTTCATTTTGTTTACAGCTTCCATCCTAGTTATTTTACGCTGGACTTTCCTTGAGCATGATAAAAAAAATTACCAAAGAAGCAAACCGTACCAGTTTGTCGTAGCAGTGCTAATTAAGAGAATATATTTACTTGTTTGCTCGACCGTAAATAAACGCCGGGACCTTGATCAAACGTCCCCGGCGTTTATTTAAAAGTTAGCATTTTTGACCCGACCTTTAATAATACGAAGCCGGAGTTTAATCGGTGACCCGCGTTTAAACGAGCAAATACGACGACGGCAAATAATTACAGCATGAACAAAAATTGGCAACAACACTTCTCAGAATACAAATAACAAAACGAGCTAAGTTGTTAAAAAGTTTGGATGCAATGACTGGGTTGTACATGTAAATAAATATAGAAGGAGAAAAACACAGAGAAAAAGATACAAACAAGTAATAGGTTAAGTTAAAATTTTGCTTGATCTAAAATGAAATAATTCAAACATTTCTAGCTCAGTCAGTCAACTACAAAAATGACATAAAGTTCACTTTGGGAGCTGCGATCTTATATTTGATCAAGAAGAGTTTCTCTGGTTGATTAAAAGTCCTCCCTGAAATCAACTAAAAAGTGAAATAACATAAACGCATCATTGGTTGGTATTGCGTCTGGCTCTTTCTTTTTTTTGTGTGTGGGTATTTTCACGTAGGAGGCTGTATCTGTGATCTTCTTCAAAGCAGTCTCCCGTATAGCTTTCGGAACACACAAATATTTGTGTCCGCTTTGGCAGTAATTTTTCGTCCCTACCCATTCTTATTGAGTAATTTTTCTTTTAGATATTGAAAGACGGCGAAAAGATTTTTTTACCTCATTTGTATTTTGACAAACAAACGCCACTACAAAGAAACAAGCAGTTTCGACTATTAAAATTTTCCCGCTAAACTTCAGGCTGAGCTCTTTGACGTCACGCATACATTACCAGGCTCCAAAATGGCGGCGTTCAGTTGTCGAGTTTTGGGCTACTTCAAAGAAAGATTTCGTAGGGTTATAGCGCACGTTGGAGGCTGAAATTTTGGTGAATAACATATCTTTGCATAAACTTTTCATTGGCGTAAAGAAAATAAATGGCCATTCTGGAGTGAACTTCTCCTTTAATGTACTTTTTACGTCTCGGCTTGGACCATACGGGTAAGGAAACCTCAGTTTACGCGGCCAAAACCGGATATATTATTATTATTTCCGTGATAAGGCATCCGTTCAACGACGATAATTGCTTGAATGTGCACCAAACAGACGTGAACTTTAAAAAGGACGCCAATGCAAATCGAGGCTAACTTGATCAACAACTTGTAAAAAACACGAAAACTTTTGCCTTGCAAAAACCGTTCTAGCGGTAATCGTGAAAATCTCATTTATTATGCCCGGTTGAGTAGTCAAATGCGTGTTAACGCTCGTGCTTCCTCGTGCTGATCGTCAGGGTTTCCCAAACTACAAAACGCCCAGGTCCCTGCATTTCTTACTTTCATTGTGTTTGGCAACCCTCAAGATGACAAGAGTCACTGGTTTTTAAAATTTTACAAACAAAACTTAGAGGAACCAGAGGTCCGAGAGGAGCTGCTAAAATGGTACCTCAGTTTTGACAACTAAAAACTGATTTTTTTCGACAGTTGACGGTAAAAAGACGTTTGACGTTAAACCACGTTGAGACGCTCCAGTCAGGGAACTGGCCATGGAAATCTTGTTTGTCTTGTTTCAGTTGAAAGAAATATTCCTTGCTCGAATTCTTTGTTGAGCAGAAACGTTTATAATTTACAAGTTAGAATGAAATAAACTGATTTGAGTGCTGTGCTGATGTATTTGTAAAGAGCACGTTATCATGGCTCAAAAGTTTGTACTGAAGAAATCGCCATATAAAGGGTATAAACAACTCATTTTACTAATCATTTAAAGTCGGTTAAATGATTTTCACGTCCAGAAATTGATTTCTGTTGAAATGGGCATATTCCACTTCCGCGGATCTTCCGCTAAATCGGAAAACCCTAAATAAATCACTTGTAACGCCTGGAAGGGAACCTTGATCATTTACAGGCGTATTGACCTAGCAATACGGAGTACTTTACAGTGTAACAAAGTGTCATAATTTCTTTGTTCGCTTGAGATTATATGGTCAATAGACGTATTAATCAAAAAATAAACAGGGAATTATTCTTGAGAGGTGAATTCAATATTATTTAGTATCAAGAGAAAAATAATCTCATCCTTCCTTGATGGTATAAGCAATTATATAAATTTCCAGAAAAATCGTCGCCATATTTTTTCTGGCTATCCATATCATTCTACAAAAAATCAATTTGACTGCCAAAAGATTTGGAAAAAATTCAGTACATGTTCGAAAATAATTGAATGTTTCAAAAACAAATGCAAACGGTTAATTATTGTGATGTGTCAATAAAGCGAGGCGTCTAGAAGATCTATTTTTCAATTTTTCAAAGAAGAACTCTTGCCAATAGTCTGAACTGTGAGGAGGACTGTTGCTATACACATTAATTTTATTATAAACAGTTATTCAACGGTGGTTTTTACTCGTGAATGCATAATGAACGAGTATAGTGGTGAAGTTGAGCCATCCGTCCATCCTTCCATTGTTGTTAACATTATGCAAATTAGGTATGCTCACGGGCGCTTTCTAAATTTCGTTTCCCTCGGCTGTGAATAAAAATACAGCTTTACAAAGGTATCATTTCAAAGAAATAACTGTAGAAAATACTTCACCCCTGTAAATGAGAAACAATCGTTCCCCAAACGATGAAATATTGCCTTTTCTTTTATAATAATCGCGAACATTCGGAAACGATGACCAGTGACTTTATGTATGTGTTATTAAAAGACTGGGAAGGTTAGAGCACGGCACGATTTATAAAAGAATAATCAGTAAAAGAGTAACGAAACTCTATACAAGACAGATATGTATATAATATCCGTGGAAAAAAAAAAGAAAAAGAAAAAAGAATTCTAGCCACGGGGGTATGAGAGTCGATCCCGGGTCACACGCTTAAGAACGCAGAGCTGTACCACTGAGCTATCGATTTGCTACACAATTATAATCGGTGAAAAAAGTAATTCTTATACCTAAGCGACCTGTTATATGTTCACCCTCTTGAAATAAAGTTGATTATTATTATTAATCCCTATAATGAATATTTTCCATCGATACTATACTGTTCAAAGGAACGATTCAAATATATCTAACGCATTCACGAGTAGGTCATAGACCTCTTTGATTGACAAAGGGATCACTGAAGGTACATATGTTAAATGCTTTCCAATACTTGCCAATCGCACTTAAACGTAAGAAAAATAAGACAGTCAAACGTTCTGTAATTTTTCCTCGAATCCAGATAAACGAACAGATAGCCAAAATCAATTTTCAATGAAAAATGAACAGCGTTCTAAATTCAGAGGCACCTTTTCCATTTTGACAATCCCGAGGATGAAATCTTATTCAGGAGACCAACATTTAAGGTTGGTGTGTCAGCTATTATTCATTTTCACCTAAAAGAAAATTCGCTATTTTTTTTTTTTCAACGTAGAGCCAAGCGCCTATATTTCAGTATTACGTTTTTTCTTCACGTACAGTTAAGCTAATATAAACTTCAAAACATTGCTGTTTCATCCAGTTTGAAATGATTTTATTTATTAAGTTTTCATTTCGTGTCACTTTTCTTTGAACGCTATTAAAAAAATAAATAGATCTTTTAGGGCATCAAAATGTTAAGAAAATCTTCCGCTCAAGGTTAAGTTGGTCTTAAAAATTTCGTATCTTTCTTGATAAATTTGGCGAGCTTTTAATAAGTGAAAGAACACGTATTTATTTTAATTATATTGAACAAATATAATCTAAAAAATTGAAAAGGGATCGCATAATTATTAAACCAGAGATCTTGAACATATTAATAATGCACAAGAATTATATTGCATTTAGCTTAAAGTTCTGCTTCTTGAAGCACTGACTGTATTTGCAACAGTCTTCTGAATTCTCAGTTTCTTTCAATAAAGCTTTGGATAACAACAGTCTTTCAGATGGGAAATAGTCTGGCTGCGCTCATCCGCTATTTGTGTGTAAAGTAACTCAAGGGCATTAGCGTAGCATTTTCAGGGTAAATTTAACCAGGTTTTTCTGCAAAAAGTCGCATGGCCATGATTGTCATGAAACTTGCATAATTCTACAAAAATTGAGAACTCTGAGGCTTATTTCATGAAGTCAGGAAAAAATCTGTCTTGGGTTTAAAACTATTCACACGTTTTTTTTTAGATAAGTTTTTGAAAATATGTTGATATCTTAAACGTTTCGACTGCGACTAAATGCGGCCATTCTTCATTAGGATGCCAAATTAAAAATCAAATAAATCAGTGAAATGTGTCCTGCAAAAACGCACGGCTCAAAACGGTAACCAACGAATAGGTTTGGGCCTCCTTAAAAAAAAATGTATATGTTAAGAGTATTCCAACCTTCTCAGAAATCTAAACATGCTTTTAGCGATACAACTGAAAGCGATTTTTCGAAGAAATTAAAAAAAATCTCGCATGTCAGTTTATTCAGATTGGTATTGGTATTTTCAAGAGTAGCCATGTATTGTTACTTTTAAATCTCCTTCTGCAGTGCTTGTTAAAAAAAGTCCCCTTAAATTTATCATCATTTCAAATCTAAGATGAATTTGACAAATTATAGTTCGAATTAAAGTGCATATGACAAGGAATTTTTTTATTTCAGTTTCTTATAGTTTAAACAGCGTTGTCAGTAAGTTATGTTGATATGAAAACGCAAAACACAAATAGGAATCACTAAGATATTTGTCTAGTCTATTTGTCTATATTGTAAGATATTTGTCTAGCTGCTCGATTTCGTCAAATCTCGCAATCTTGCTAAATAGAATTTATCGCAAACCACACGCAACATGTCTCTTCAACATCGAACCAACAACACAGGAAAAAAAGTAGTTAATATACTTGCCATCACTCGCTTAAAACCTAAGGAAAAGTAGAAAAGAGTTTAATACGGCAATTGAATACCTTATTATAGGAAATTAACGCTCCATGAAATTAACGCGAAGTTCAAAAATTCACGTTAATTTAAGTCGGGTTAATTTTTGTTAACGTTAATTTCCGCACCGTTAATTAACTAGAGCGTTAATTTCCATGACCTCAATTTCCATTATTTTGGCCCAAATTTCTCGATACAGTCCAGACGTTCTTGTCTCCTGGGAAAAGGCATTTTTTCATCAGGGTGGAAATTTGCCGGTATCACTGAAACTGTAACGAACGCTCGAGGCGGTCAGATTTCTTCCTACGTTTAGGATTATACGCCTAGTGTTGAAATAAACTTGTTCAAGTCGTCTCAACAAGTGTTTTCTTTGTGTTCGTCACGTTAATTTCCTTCATTTTGAAATGTTATCCCCTCTTTCGCGTTAATTTCCTTTATTGGGAAGTAATTTTTCCTTCAATTCGCGTTAATTTAAGTCGCGTTAATTTCAAATACCTTAATTAACACGAACGTTAATTTAATTAATTCCTATAATAAGGTAGTTTGAAGGGATGATTTTTTTACACTGACGATTTGAAAGCAGACTCTTGAATGAGAAATCAAGTTTATTAAAAATGCATCAGGTTCATGTTAGTACTGATTGTTTGTGCATTTTAAATCCAAAATAAATAAAAAAATAAATAAATTAATATGTATTTGTTGTATGCATTCATATTCGCTGTTGTGTTTAGCCGCGTATTAAAATATTTTCTATAATAATTTCTACTTAACACGTATTCTTAACACAGGAAACCGAAAAGATAGACACCTTCAGTTCACAACCGAGAGAAGGTTAATTTCACTTGTAATGAAGTCGTCCCGAAGAGCAGTTCTCATTAATCACTCTTTTCGAACGCTTTCGGCTTCAATATAAAATGATAATGGATGTGTTTAAAATGCAGACTCCACTCGTGGGTGTAGTCATTCAGCTGCTAAACTACATAAACCCACCACTCAGTTCAGTCACATCTCTTTGGAAAATGAAGATGGCTTAACTATTTGAGAAATCTGTCTCTTTCAGTAAGTAAATTATGTTTAACATAAATTAGGCATAACGATCCGTTTATTAATTAAGCGTCAAAAATTACATATTCCAGAAGAGATAACTATCACTACTTCGGAGCAACCTTGCTTCAACAAGGAGCAACATTTGAAGCTCGAAATCAATGCTATCTTTGTCAATATTTTGGGTTGAATTATATTTAGCTGGATTGCAATGATAACGCAACATGGTCTTTAGCAACACACTAATTAACAAAACTCGCGCAAAAGCTGTGAAAACACAAGCCGTCGACTCTGTTACCACAGCTGCTTTGTTGGCGTTTTGACGCCTTTGAGAGCAAACTTTTGACTTAACAAGTCATAAGCTCGAGAAAGCGATTTCATCAGCGGAACTCTCTTGATAGCTTCATTTTAGTGTAAGACCTCGCTAGAAACGTGGGCGTTATATACATTAAAAGTCATAGGTAAGTATTGTTAACATTGAATACTTATTATGTTGAGTTAGCCTTATTTTTGAGACCTTTGATCACCACGATCGGTTTCCTACGATAACCCTTTAAGATCATTCAAGACGAAGAAAAGATATTAAGCCAATGTTGCATTTAGATTATTAGTGATTTTAACGTTTTATTTAACTACGGACCACGGAGAGTTAACGAAAACAGAGCATGCCTGTAATTTCAATTAGATCGACAAGTGAAACATTTTGTCGACACTTAAAACTTGGGGAGGTTCAATGAGAGCCTGCGAGAGTTTAAAGTTAAACGGTGACCTAACAATTCAGCAACAAGGGCATCTTTCGACAATATAAAGGCTAAAGCTGACTCAGCCGCGATATCTCCTGTAAGACAACACCGTTCAGTCACATCTCTTTTTTAAACAAGGTTGGCTTTGAGAAAACTCTCCTTTTGAGTAAGTAAAATAACTGTAACAGAAATGAGGCCTAACGATCCCTAAGGGTTATAACTGAAAAAAAAAAAAAACTATCACTTCTTCAAAACAACCTTATTCCAATCAAAGATCTGTTCAAGATTCTACTATTTTGCGTGGAGTATGCGTAGGGGAAATGATAACATTTAAAGCGCGCGATTTGCGAGGCATTAACCCATTGACTCCCAGTCCCGAAGGCTTTTATTAGCGCGCACCCAGCCCCCAAGTAATCATATGCGACTTGGAACCACAGAAGCCCCTTTCTAGTGAGGTGTATGGAATGTCTCGTGCAACACATGATGAACTCAGGAATGAAGTGTAAACAAACAATGTACTAACATAGTCTCCCCATAATTCTATACGGTCGAATTTTTTATGGGTTATACTTTTTTGTCTGAAAACATTTTTTTTTTCAAAATGTATGTAACTGGAGAATAGTTCTAATTCAAAATGTACAACTTCATCACGTGCAAGACCAAAGTTCAAGCTGTTGGCTTCCTAAAAAGGAAATTATAACGTTTTAAGGTGCGTTATATGCGAGGATACATTCCCGTCCACTACCAACCGGCATTTCACTCACTTGTGGGGTATAATACCGTTTTTCTTTTATTTCACAGAAATGGCCAGTCATCTGAAGATTGGTTTTGTGAGTTGTCTGTTGTTGTTCATTCTGATGGAAGAATTCAAACCCGTCCTGGCTATTGCAGGACAACCGCTGAAACAAAGGACAAAAAAATTGGAAGCGAGCGTAGCAGAACTCAAAGCAAAAATTAAGGCACTGGAAGAATGCAAAGGTAAGTGTATACATCCTACTTGGTCTTGAGTCAGTCCTGACATACAAGTACAGTGTATGTACGTTCGTTTAGTTGCTGAATTTGACACTAATTAATGTCATTCACCGATTTGCCCATATTCTTTCTGAACAGCGTGCTTCAGTGTCTTTGAATATATTGGAAGCGAGGGCAATCGTTCGAAGGTGGAATTACTGCTGAAGAATGCAGAAACATTTTAGAAACTTTTCAGAGCAATAAATCTCCAGGAAGGGATGGAATCCTATACGTAACCGTTTATTAATTGCGTAAACAAGTCCTTCGAAAAGGAAGAAATATCCAACTCCCAAAGTCAAGCTGTCATTACTCTAATAATGATTGACAAAAAGAAGGAAAAGATCGCAAACTTATAGAAAATTGGACGCCCATCTTTCTTGACAAATTATATGGAAAAAATTAATAATCTCGAAAGTAATTGCTCTTATAATAAAAAATTAAAATGTTGCCTCGCATCATTCACTGCAATCAAACTAGCTACGTTTAAGATCGAATCGAAAGACAAGAATTTGGATAAATTTAAGAAGAAAATGATGTCATTTGTAATTGTAATGAGAACCCTTTACGGAAACCTTACCTAGGGAACAGAAAAGTACATTAATTACAAGTACCAACTATAAGAAATCGGAGGGAACCTCCACTCTTACAATAAGCTGAGGCTGAATTGTTTTAAATGATGCCAAAAATTCAATTTTTACAGATCAGGGGAAAATAACATTTAATAACAACAATAAATGGAAACGTTTGTGACGTTTAAATTTCCAGCGCGTCGCCATTTTGGATTTTATGACGTATGGTTTGGAAGCTTCCAAAAAAATAGCGGGAGCTATAACACGTTATAAAATCCAAAATGGCGGCGCGCTGAAAATTTAAAAGCCATAAAATTTTCCAATTATTGTTATTATTAAATGTTATTTCTCCCTTGCTCTGTAAAATTTGGAATTTAGGAATTATTTCAAACAATTTAACGCCAACTTGTCCCAAGAGTGGACAACCGCCGACCGGTTAGCTCAGTTGGTTGAGCGACAGACTACAGTGCGGGAGGTCTCGGGTTCGAGTCCCAGACCGGACCAACACTCAGGGTCTTAAAATAACTGAGGAGAATATGCTGCCTTTGCAATTACATCTGCAAATGGTTAGATATTCTAGTCTTCTCGGATAAGGACGATAAACCGTAGGCCCCGTCTCCTGCATCTTCAGTGTTATGGTCAGCAGGGGACGTAAAAGAACCCACACACTTATCGTAAAGAGTAGGGAATGGAGTTCCCGGTGTTGTGGTCTGGTCTTTGCCCGTTGTACTGTGCTTACTGCGAAATGCTCGGAGATATTAGCTATATAAGCTACTCTTCAAATCCGAGGGTAAACAAAGTGCTGAAAAAGTGAAGTGAAAGGTTCCCTTTAAGATAAATTAAAGGAATTATAGAGTGGATTTATTTAACAAATTTTAAAGGTCTTGAAATTGGTCACAATTGTTTTTTCAGCCTGCTCAAAGATACAAGAACTCAATAACACAATTAATGAGTTGCGGGAAAAGGTTGACTCTCAACCAGGTAAGTTGCAGATACAATACTTTTGATACTTTATATTTGCAATGTCTGACAGTGTAAAAGTCTGCATTCGAACCTAGTGGCCTCCCCGCTTACAGTGTACTACGACCTTTTAAGATAAATGCCATGCCTCAGTTGTAAATAATAACACTATATCCACTGGATAAACCAGTATCCAGTGGATAGCGAAGATTGTTTTGCCGACCTTATTATCCACTTGATGGAAAGCGTTTTTCACTCTTTGAACAAGTGGGCCCAGATAAAGTAGTAAAAACGAACAAGGAGAACTTACTTACTTAATCCTCTTCTTTCCTAAG
This sequence comes from Oculina patagonica, assembly GCF_052425735.1. Taxonomy (NCBI): domain Eukaryota; kingdom Metazoa; phylum Cnidaria; class Anthozoa; order Scleractinia; family Oculinidae; genus Oculina; species Oculina patagonica. Next base: position 29,483,966 of record NC_135766.1, on the reverse strand, counting down.
GGGAACATAGGTCCTCAAGTAGCGCGCGCCACCTAACCCTATTTGTGCAATGCCTTCTGCCTCATTCCACGTAAGATGTTTTGCCGCCAACTCTGCCATCCTCGTGCGTCTCCAGCTGTGCTGGGGTCTCCCTATCTTTGGCTTCCCCTGTGGGTTCCACTCTGGTGCCCTCTTGACTACATGTCGATCTGGTCCTTGTTGCTGATTTTTCTAGGCCACCAAATTCGTAAGATTTTCCTCAGGCTCTTATTGATAAACACTTGCAACTTCTGCTCCATTCCCTTGGTCAGCTTCCAAGTTTCAGAACCATACAAGAGCACCGCTTTTGCAATTGACCCAAAGACTCTCAGCTTGCTCTTGGTTGTTAGTGCCGTGGATCGCCATATTGGTCTCAGCATCGCAAATGCCTGTCTTGCCTTTCCTATTCGTGCCTGGATGTCCTCGTCAGTGCCTCCCTTCTTGCTTACAATGCTCCCAAGGTATGTGAACTCATCCACTTCCTCAACCCGCTCCCCAGCTACCGACACACCATCACCACGCTTGGTACCAATACGCATCAGCTTTGTCTTGGTGGCATTGATCTTCAGGCCTACCTTTGCACCTTGTACCTCCAAGGCCCGTGTCTCATACCTCATGTCCTGTATTCTGTGCGAAAGTAGGGCCAGATCATCGGCAAAGTCAAGGTCTTCTAACGATGTCGTAAAGGTCCGCTGAATACCTCTCTTCCTGTCAAAGGCTGTCCTCGTCACCCAATCCAGGGCGACCAGAAACAGCAAAGGATATAGCAGGCAGCCTTTTCTTACCCCAGTCTTCATATTCAATGGTTGAGTCTTCTGTCCATTGTGTACCACCTGTGCCGAAAAACCCTCAAAGAGAACTATGATGATGGTGACTATCTTGTTGGGCAACCCGTAGTGCCGCAACAACCCCCACAAAACATCTCTGCTGATACTTTAGAAGGCCTTCTCGAAATCTATAAAGTTGATGTACAAGGGGGACTGCCACTCGATGTTCTGCAGTGTTGCTATTTGATCCGTGCAGCTTCGACCTGCTCGAAAGCCCGCCTGTTCCTCTCTCAGCTTTTTATCCAACACAATCTTGATGCGCTCCAGGATCACTCTGCAAAACACCTTACTTGCCATGTTCAGCAACATGATGCCACGCCAGTTTTTACAGTAGCTCAGATCACCTTTCTTGGGCAGCTTGATTAGCAAACCTTTCCTTCACTCCTTTGGTATCTTCTCCTCACTCCATATCCTGTTGCAGAGGTCCAGAAGAACCTCCTCTGACGTCTCCCCAACCGCCTTATTTGCCTCTGGTGGAATATTGTCACATCCTGCAGCCTTCCTGTTTTTTAACTTCTTTATAGCATTCTTGATTTCAATACGTGTAATGCGACCTGTCCTGTTGTTAAGCTCCTCATTTGGCTCCACCTCTGGGTTGAGCGGCTCTTCATGGTTAAGCACTGTTTGAAAGTGCTCCCTACACCGGTGCATTTCCTCCTCTGCTGTCCTAAGCAACACGCCTGCCTCGTTTCTCACTGGCTTAGTAGTATTCTGGAACCTCCCACTTAGCTTTCTGGTGACATCGTACAAAGTCCTGACATCCCCTCTCTTTCCAGCCTCCTCAGCTCTCTCAGCTTCTGATTCCACATACGCCCTCCTGTCTCTCCTACACCTCCTCTTCACTTCCCTATTTAAGGTGGCCCGCGGGTATTTATGAGGCTGACAGTTCCCTCTTTCAAGCGCGTTTTAAAACGGAAAAACGTGAAGCGATGGCTTAGATTTTTGAGAATCTGAAAAAATTATGCTTAAATTATATAAAATGATAAATTTTATGGCGATCAAACGCGATTTGTTAAAGTTATAAGCGATTTTTGGAAGCCTTCGTTTTTAATAAAATGCGATTATTTTGAAAATGCCACGGTGAATTTTTCTGTTATTACCCAAAAACGCTGCCAAACAGTTGAAGTTTACTCACAACAACTTACAGGAAAATCCACTCCGTAGATTTCCTGAACGAGCGACTTCTTTATTTTGCCTTTAAAAACTGTTGTGTTATGCGTCTGACTTGACCGTCGCATAAATTTAATATTTATACTAACCCAGTACCAGCCAGTTTTGAGTCTGATGTCACCTTAATCTTGTGTGTAAAAGTTAAAAAGATCGTGTCTATACATCAAATGTTAGCAGTCAATAAAGATGGATGGTTTTCAGCCGAATTTTTGAAAATATCAAACAAATGACGTTATTTAGAATTGCGAAAAATTTGTCGATTTGTTTTTCATTTTTTTAAAGCTGCAGCTAGACCAGGATATTGCAAAGATTTGTGCCGAGTTTCAGCGTGTTCCTATCATACGGTTTGAAGAATTTCGGTCGGAAAGTCAGGTACATTTACTTTCCAAGATTTGGTCGCTTTGTAAACCCCGCATTTCGAATGAAATTATACTGTTGTTTTCGAAGAGAGGCGTTGCTTTCAAATTCCGCACGATCTTCGGCCACTTGGAAATAACACAGCCTGAAATAGCTACTACTAAAATGACAAATACCGTTCCTGCACATGTATTCCCTGACGGTAGAAGATCGTGCGGAATTTAGAAGTAACACCTCTTTTCAAACAACAACAGAATAATTTCATTCGAAATGCGGGGTTTACAAAGCGACCAAATCTTGGAAAGTAAATGTACCTGACTTTCCGACCGAAATTCTTCAAACCGTATGATAGGAACACGCTGAAACTCGGCACAAATCTTTGCAATATCCTGGTCTAGCTGCAGCTTTAAAAAAATGAAAAACAAATCGACAAATTTTTCGCAATTCTAAATAACGTCATTTGTTTGATATTTTCAAAAATTCGGCTGAAAACCATCCATCTTTATTGACTGCTAACATTTGATGTATAGACACGATCTTTTTAACTTTTACACACAAGATTAAGGTGACATCAGACTCAAAACTGGCTGGTACTGGGTTAGTATAAATATTAAATTTGTGCGACGGTCAAGTCAGACGCATAACACAACAGTTTTTAAAGGCAAAATAAAGAAGTCGCTCGTTCAGGAAATCTACGGAGTGGATTTTCCTGTAAGTTGTTGTGAGTAAACTTCAACTGTTTGGCAGCGTTTTTGGGTAATAACAGAAAAATTCACCGTGGCATTTTCAAAATAATCGCATTTTATTAAAAACGAAGGCTTCCAAAAATCGCTTATAACTTTAACAAATCGCGCTTGATCGCCATAAAATTTATCATTTTATATAGTTAAGCATTATTTTTTCAGATTCTCAAAAATCTAAGCAATCGCTTCACGTTTTGCCGTTTTAAAACGCGCTTGAAAGAGGGAACTGCCAGCCTCATAAATACCCGCGGGCCACCTTAACTCTTGATGTCTTTTACTTGCCTCTCTCTTCTGGGTTCTCGTTCTGGCCATGTTTGTGGTGTTTTTTGCGACCTTTCGCTGCTCGATTATCTCCCAAGTCTCCTTGCTGATCCACTCCTTCCTGTTTGCCTTTAACCTACCCAGCACCTACTCGCAGGTCTCCACATAACTTTATTTAATCTGCCTCCATTCATCATTCACTGACAGTTCCTCCTCCTCCATTAACTGCTACAGACCCTCAAATCTGTTATTCAGCGCTAGCTTGAATGCGTTCCTAACCTCCAGATCTTTGAGCTTGCTGACCTCAAAACGCACTCGGCCGCTTTTCCCCTTTCTCACTTTGGCAATCCTTAGCCTGACCTTTGTCATCAACAGATGGTGGTTTGACCCAACGTCTGCCCCACGCATCACGTGAAGGTTCTGCAGTGAGCTCCTCCATCTCTTGCTAAATGCCAGGTGGTCGATCTGATTCACAATACCATCATCAGGAGACCTCCATGTCCACTCCGTATGGCACCTGCTCCAAAACCATCAGTAGCTGGTCATAGAAATCATCCTTAACCTCCCCCGTTGCCTCATTTGTTGGGGCATAGCATTGAAAGATGGTAACCTGCTGCCACCTCGAGTTGAACCTGCCCTGATTATCCTCTCAGACAATGGCTTCCATTCCAGCAGGCATTGTGCAGCTTCTTTGGACAAAATGAAGCCAACTCCTCTCTCATGATTTTCACCTTCATCCATTCCTGATTATAGCACAGTTTCGCCTTTCGCTGCTTCGCACGTTGTTCCAACCGGGTGTTAACATCCTTTACCCCTGCTTCCCGATAGGGTGCAGTGGTAGTTCTAGCTTCGGTTTCTGTAATAAATAGCATTTTCTGGGAGCGGGTTATCAGCCCGCCGCACAACCCCCAACCTGGAACCAAGAAGAAAGGTATCTTTTATTGTGACACAACAGCTCCTACGTTTTTTGCCACTAATTGCTGTAACAGTCTTGCAAGAATTCTTCGAGAACGATTCTTTAAATTTCGATCTTTGTTTCATTTTTTCGCTTTCAGCATCTGTAGCAGCTGGTTTAGGGGGTTCAGAAATCATGAAACGCCGTGACCCCAGTTATCAAAGAGCTTTAGCTAACATTTTAAAGCCTGTCATGCAAAGCAACTCTCGGTGGAGGCGCTGTTGGCGTGCGTCGTCGGATGGCTGGGCTGCAACAACTTTTCATTCACTTTGCGACGATAAAGGTCCCACAGTTACAATTGTACGTGTTGGTCAGTATATCTTCGGGGCATACACCAGCCGCTCATGGAGTAAGTGACATGAATTTGTTAATACGTGCTGATACGCAAACAAAAATAATATTTAGGTACGCAAAACATAGAATAAAGTTCATACATTGTTTATCCAACTCCGATTCGTGGAGTGAATATCTTAAGATATTTGTAAACCACAAGACCAATCTAACGGATTTCTTGTATTCCTTTTATTCCTCTTGACCGTGCGAATTATTAAAAAACGGTGGAAAGTCAGCATTTTCCAGTGTTTTAGAAATATATTATGTTTGGTTTTGGAAAGTTATGTTAGATATTTTGGTATGTATAGTATCGCTGTTCATTTTTACTCGTCATTTATTATTAAGATATTTTGACTCGTCCTTCGGTCTCGCCAAAGTACTGCAAAACTCGTAAAAATGCAGCAAGATTTGGATGCAGAGTTTATTTTACTGTCTCGCTGTATCTCGTTTACGCTTCACCTTTCGCGTCTCTGTTGGCTTTTCTGTATTTTTTCAGTACCTTTATATAATTGGGTTGCAATAATGTAACAAGTGGGACACACAACAAATATTTACTGGCGAAATACAGTGTTTGATATTTCTTTTTCCATGTGTATTTACAATCAGGCTACAGTTGCAGGTAGGTGTACGATTCAGCAGCCTGTTAAGAATAATGCACGATTTTTACATTGTCGACCACGCCTCATCAGGGACAAAGTCTTACTTAGACCTTTGATCCACCAACTGCCCGCCTACTGGCTACATGTAATTAAAGGAACTGTGTAAGGGATTCTAGCCAAATTTAGGCATGGAAATGGCCATAACATTCGGTGAAATATGAAAACTAAATACATAAAACAGTGAAGAACAATTTCAATAGCACATTAAATACAGAAGAAGGTGCGAATGGCCAAAAGTGAAGAAGATTGAAATCGATTGCGATATGGGTTTTTCAAATACTGTTGGGTTGAACAGTTTTCAAAGTTAATCTCGTTTGTTGCAACTTTAAGTTATAACGCCCGAGAGACACATTTGGCTGTAATGAAGCTATGGTTTTGTCGTTTAGATCCATGGAAATAATTTATTTTCAAACATCAAGTTTTATAGCAAGTATTTGGTAAAACTTAATAAAATGAACTAAACTCAGCCGTGACTCAGTCCCTCTAAGGCTTCAGATACGTAAAAATAACACTGCATGAAGAAACCTCTTAAATTACTACAGTGAAATGTTTTGAAGTCGTCACAGAAGTATGGGTAATCACATGGTGAGGAGTATACCATTTGATTACCATAAGTGACAAATTACGCTGCGATCGTGGGCTCTAATTCGTCATGAATGAACTGAAAACCTTGCCCGCTTAAAATGCGCTCAAAAATCCACTCGACGCCATTACGTGCAATTTATGTAACTGGCTTCGTGTTTTGACGTTCTGCGAATAGATTTTTGTTAAAAGTTTGTCATGTGGCCAAAGCAAACCCGCCAATATGTAAAGATTTAAAACTTTAAGAACATCGTTAAATTTGGATGCCATCTTGGCATTGAGAAAATATAGATAAGGATGAAATTTCGCGCAAAAATTTAGGACTAATTATTTTGTCACCCATGATATTAACTTTTGTAAAAAGTATATAAGAAACGATCCAAACTGTAGGAAGCGTCATAAATTTTTGTTCCATTGTTTGTTTCTTAATAGGTAGCAGTTGTCGGTATCACTACGATCCAGCAGCATTTCTCTTCTCTGTGGTTAACAAGCCTGGTTGGCAGCCACTAAAACTAGATCAAGTAGGACGTACTTCCATCTACAGTTGCTCCCGCCATGGACCATCATTTGGTATAGGACACGATCTTCACATTGCCGACTCCGCTTCAACCAACACCAAATCGTACTCACTACTTGGATACACCTTCCGCCTGTCATCTGGTTACAGTCCTGGATCCTCCTTCGCTGAGTCATTCCTGGCAGGTAGTAAGAACTTTCAACCTGATGAAGTGGAAGTCTTTTATGAAACTACCTGAGTAATCACGGAGTTCAGAGTCTTAGCTTTACACGCCCTGCACAATAAAGGAGTGGGATGTGGGATATTAGAAAACTTCAATACCTCAGTATGTCAGTCCATATATTTGTATTGTTTTCTCATAATATGCGAAAGCGAATCACGTTTTTGCTGAGTAATAATTATTGTAATTGGCAGTTAATTGTAAAGGAAGATTGCATCAAAGTAATTACCGGAAATCAAATTAAAATAATTGATAATTGTTACCGTTCTAGGAACCTTTTTAGGTTATTAATAGAAACCGGATCAGATTATTACATGGTGCCAGCCAAGGCCAGTGACTTGGTATTCAAACTAAGGAAAACCGGGAACAGCTCCACCTAATAATAAAAACGACAAAAAATGAGACCTTTAGCTAGGAATGGGTGACCCATATGGTTTTAAGTAGCCTAGATTTTCTTTTTTAATTTAGAATTCTTTCTCAAAAAGTGCATGCCCTGATTAAACAGAGCGACAAGGACTGAAATTGTCAAACGAAGACACGTTTTACGCTAAAGCTACTTTTTTTATTCAAAGAACCAAATAACTTTCTATTGTCCCGGCGTTTCAAGGAGGCAGATCTCATTACCAATTTTTAAATTAATATAACTGAATTTAATTTTAAATTCCTGGAAGCCAGGTTATAATTTATCATGCCAGGCCGGTTTCAAGCTGATCTTGCTGTTTTACATTTTTAAGAAACATAGACCTAGGCAGATTATGATAGTTCTTCTGCAGGGGATACTGATCAGAATTTTCATTAAATTGTGCTATCGAACAAAATAATTACATGCAGTTGTCAAACACGTTATAAAAATAATGTGAAATTATAAAATAGAGCAGGGTGAAAATAACGTGTTATTTTATCTTTGTGCTTGTTCTTATCCGGTTCTTATGTCTGCTATGTCACTAAAATATAGAGGATATTACATGGTTGCGCGGAGATATGAAATTAATCTTCGAGTGTTCAAATCGATATCTCACGAGTGAGCGCAGCGAACGAGTGGGATATCGATTTGAACACGAGAAGATAAATTTCATATCTCCAAGCAACCATGTAATATTCTGTTTATTATATAAACCTACTAATTACGATGGTTTTGACGATTTTCCGAAGATTGCCGACCATTTTCCGAAGTTTTCCGAAGATTTGCAAAATGTTGTCCGAAGGTCGTACGAATGTTTCCGAACATTTTCCGAACTTTTCCGAAAATTTCCGAAGATATCCGAAGATTGCCGAAGATTGTCGAGGAATATCCGAAGATGTTTCGACTTAATATCGATTTACTTTGGCTCATTCAGCATTGAAACAGGGCAAACTTGTCAGAAATTGTTTAGAAATCGATATCTTCACATGTGAAATAACATGTTATTTTCACGTGTGAAGATATGATTTTTTCGCGCGAAAGATTTCCTGGTATTTCACTGATGTTTATATAATAAAGAGTAGTTACTTCACGATATAGCAGCGTTGCCACAGGTCAGGAGGCCAGTCGGGAAAATAAAATTCTTGAAGATTAGGAAAAAGTCAGGGAATTTTGACATTTCGAATTAAGAAAGGTTAGGTAAAATCGAAATTCCAGCAACTCTGATTTCATACCATTGAAGTCTGGGAAACACATTTCAGGTAACTGTGATCTCTTTTGGAAAAGAAGGCTGGGAATCACTGCTATATCTGACAGTTTGTATTTATTTGGTCAGGGAAATTTTATTTTTTATCTGGAGAAAGTCTGGGAATTTTGAAAACTAATGTCTGTGGTAAACATGTATGAATGAGAACAATTATTTTTGCGATACAAGGGAACGTCCAAATTAAAGCCTACTAAGGTACACTTAACAGGTAACAATAAAACGAAAGCAAACAAGAATAGTTTAAAGACTGGGAAAGATTAAAACGGTAACGAATGGAAAACCTGAAACTTTAGGCTATATTTTTCAAAGGGCTTCATCTGTGACATAGCGCCGGTCACGCAACGACATGCAAGATATGAGTAGCAAATTGGAATTCTTGAGAACGCATAGCATATGATAAGCTTGACATGTCTTGGTGACTGCTATGATCTTTAGCGGTGGTTTATGGTGACCCATGGTTAATTCAAAACCCATTAAATTAACGTGTACCCTATTTCACAGTGAACCGCTCGAAAAATCATACCATTTGTCGTTGTACATACCTGAACTGCTTATATTTAACAATTATCCTGCGAAATTGCGCTGAATATCGCGTGATACTTAGCCGACGAGGCCGTAGGCCGAGTTAGCTAAAATCAGACGATATTCCGCAAGATTGAACAGGATAATTGTTTTATTATTCAACAAATTGTCAACGAAACACACTTTGTACATAGAAAAACTGTAATTATGCAGCGCTTTACAAGCTTTCGGACGAATCTTCGCAACCTACGAATATCGCAGGATATCTGTTATGTACGGATGGCAGATATCGTTAACATTTTGACCATATATGGGCAGCGCGCGCATGTGTTAAATAATAACAGGGAGTACCACACCCCTCCACCCTGCTCTCCTGCCCGATTCATGATAACTAACATAAACAAAATGAGTTCATACAGCTTTGTCGAGAAGTGAACAAAACAAAAGCAAATTTAGTAGAATGCTCACAGTCCCCTATTTTGCCGCGTAGTCGTAGAGGTAGATCCTTGAGTTCGGGCGCCGTCATCTTGGTTTCTTTCGTTTCTTTTGTGCGAGCCCTGGGGTTTTGTACACTACACAGTTTTCGCTCACTTAAAGCAACCAAGATGGCGGCCCCTCGAACTCAACGATCTATCTCGGCTGTACCGCAACGACTGCGCGGAAAAATAAGGGACTGTGAACAGTCTACAAAGCACATGTGACGATTGGTCCTGTGCACTGTCGCATCTGTTGATTGACAGAGAGACACAATGATTCCATATGCATAGCGTCTTAAATTACTACATTAGTCGACATTCGTTAAATAAGCTTCAAGCACAAAAGTATAATTGTCACAACCGAAATAATTAAAATATTCAGGTCGCGTTCTTTCCAATTCATCTGTTCAGGTTTTGCTAAAGCAGAAACAACATTACTACCCAGTTTCCGGCATTGCGCGCTGTCATTTCCTTTCTTGTCTTTTGATTTCTTTTATCCCTATTTTCGACAATCCTCAAAGGATATGTGAGGAACTTAGCTTCTCCAGGTAACATTTGAGAGATGTAAGCAGGCCATTATAATTAAATAAAAAAAAATGTTTGGAATAAAATGTTCCCTCTGAGGAATCAACTTTTTTTACATGGAGAGAAAAAGAATAAAATGTGCTGAAAATGGTTTATATTTCATCGGAACAGAGAAATATATTGCTTATCTAAAATTATAGTACTGCTTGCTGCATCTGTTAATTAAGTTCAGGTTACGTTTGAGACCGCTATTTCGGAAAGGGTGTTTACTTCCGGGATTTGCTTGTCTCCGTAAATTTGCGCCCTTATTATGGTCGTCACGCAAAGCGTTCCCTCACTAAGTTGGTGAGGTGGGAAAGTTGTGTGACGAGCACAAACAACGGCTGCAACAGCTGCGAAGGAGACTAGGGATTTGCGTTGAACACCGTGAAGCAAAGAGTCTCCATTCTTTTGTAGTCTTTTATCTTTTGTTTCGATGATTAAGTGATATAGAGGAATTGCTACAAGTAACATGTGTATGTAGGTGATTATAATTGAATAGAAAATATTTCGAATAATTTTTTTTTTACTTACAGAAAAAAAAAATGCTCAAAGGAATTTATATAATACATCGGTACAAAGAAATATATTGCCTTTACAGGGTAGCATGTAAAGACTATATGAAACAAATACCAGCTCATTTTAGTACTGCTTGCTGTATCTGTTATTTTCAGTTCAAGTCGTGTGTGGGGCCGCTATTCTCAAAGCGTCGTTACTTTCGTGATTTGCTTGTTTCCTTGAGTCGTCACGCAACGTAAGTTGATGGGGAAGGGAACGTTTCGTGACAAGCCCAAACAAAGGCTGCGAAGGAGACCAGGGATTTGCTAACAACTGTGAAATTGTATCACTACTATCGGGGGGTCGTTACTTTTGGAACCTTCCGGTATTTTAGTGTTACCTTATTGTTACTTATTTTCGCGGGAACTTAATTTCGCAAAAATAGAACAGGGACATTTCACGGAATTTAAATTTCGCGATTTGGCCATAAAAATATGTTAAGGGCGGACAATTTCACAGCTTTTTTGACATTTACATCCAATTTTCAGTGCCTGATAAATTCATTCGATGTGGATACAAGTTAAAACGCGCCTTTTAACATGTTTGTATAACAACGAAAAAATGAAAAATACTTCGAGAAAAATGCTCGCCCGTCTCTGCAACCCCCCTCCCCCCTACCACCTCATGGGGTAGAGTAACTGGGAGCAGAGTTTCTGCAGAGTCCCACCCCCACCGGTCCATCCGCACGAGGGAGCTCCGACAGAGTGATTCTGCGAATAACTTTATATAAGAGCTGTTCAACTCTTTTCCTCCCATGTGGAAGGCATTTTCTTCGACTCTACGAGGCCTAGCCTCGTTTTGGTGCTAATCTTGTTTTCGTACTATAATGTCATAAAGTTGCTGTTTTGGTTATAATTCTTGCAGAAGCATTGAACTGGAGGATTTCTCGATAAATTTTAGCTGGATGTCGGTTACATCTTGAATTTGTGGAAAAGCTCTTTCTTCAGGCAGGGGTTCACCTGAAGCTGATTTTTCACCGCTTAACTTGGCTTCAATGCGAATATCTCGTTCGCGTTTCAAGCAATCCAAAACCCTATGCTTTTTTTTCAAATCTATGTTTAGCGGTGTTCTGTAAATTTTTGGGTGATTTTTGGGGATGTTTCGGAAGAGACAGTTTTTCTCAAAGGATTAGTAAAATTTGGATAAATAAGAAATATCGAAGATTTAATGTGATTTAAAAATTAGAATTTGAAGTTAAAAATTAGTAGATGGGCACCAAAACAGTCCACCGACAACCTGGAGTGCTCTTGCGTAGGGGTCAACTGTCTGGTGGTGTTCAAAAATAATTTTCTTTCTTCTATCCCTTCTTTAAACCACTTAAAATTGCACTCAAATTCACGTGTACCCTCGCCTTAAAAGCAGGGGCGTAGCCAGGATTTTTCCAGAGGTACGCCCAATTTTGCAAATCCCCCTACAAGTCCTCCCACTTCCCTCCCTTCCTCCCAAGTACCAAATGTTTAAATGTTTTTTTCTTTTTCTCACGTGCTTTGCTAAGATTTTTTTTGTTGTGATGAGAGTGTAATGGTGAGGTGTTGTAAGTGAAAGCGTTCTTTCTTGATATAAAATGACAACCACCGGTAAGTCGAAAATTTAGCCGGTTTCCCATTACAACCACGAAGCTTATACTCTGTCTTTCTTCCCAGCAAACCCATAATGACCAAATTTAAAGTCTAATTCCTGATGTTTATATGAACATTTGTCACAAATAGCATGATACCTGTACATATATTTTAGTAGATTTTATTTTGCTTTATTTCCCCCTTTTTTTCAGGTACGCACGTGCGTATGTGCGTACAGGTAGCAGGGCCGTAGGCAGGATTTTGCTTGGGTGGGTGCGATTTTTTGAAAATCGCGAAAATCGCGAAAATAAGTAACAGTAAGGTAGTTCTAAAAAATTGTTGGTATTTACAGATAACATAACACGATCATTTCTTTATTCTCACAACCTGCTGCTAGATATTGTACTAATATTGTAAGGTAGATGTTCACCCATCTAAGGAATTAAAAATAATGATCCCACCATCCCACCCTATCTTCCCCCACCCCAACCCCCAAATAATAATAACAATCCTTATTTTACATTTTGCGTTGCCTCAGCGCATTTTCAAAACCTCCTGCTTAACCTAAACCAAGGAGAACGTTAATAATATCATTGCCTCATTTTGCAGAATGTTCTAAAGTGCACAATTTGTTTCATATCATATGATCTCAGCAGAAATTTCCAGCAGAATAGATCATACATGAGCTGAGCAGAATTTCCAGCAGAATAGATCATACATGATCTGAGCAGAAATTTCCAGCAGAATAGATCATACATGATATGAGCAGAATTTACAGCAGAATAGATCATACATGATCTGAGCAGAATTTACAACAGAATAGATCATACATGATCTGTACAGAATTTACAGCAGAATAGATCATACATGATGTCAGCAGAATTTACAGCAGAGTAGATCATACATGATCTGAGCAGAATTTAAAGCAGAATAATTCATACATGATCTGAGCAGAATTTACAATAGAAAAGATCATACATGAATCTGAGCAGACTTTACTAAGGAATAAATCATAAATCAAACTGAGCAGAATTTACAGCAGAAACGATCATACATGACCTGAGGAGAATTTACAGCAGAATAGATCACACATGATCTAAACAGAATTCACAGCAGAAAGATCATACATGATCTGAGCAGAATTTACAGCAGAAAGATCATACATGACCTGAGCAGAATTTACAGCAGAAAAGATAATGCATGATCTGAGCGGAACTCGTGTCAAGCAAAACAGCTATCCCCAAGCTGAATGTCCAGCACAAGAAATATTTCTGCGCAGAGTTAACGCTAAAAGCAGATTTATTGGGTCAATTTAAGCTGAATGGAGAGCAGAATAATTTAAGGAGTATTGCCAGAGGAACAACTATTACTGAGCAGAATTTTTAGCGGAATTCAAAGTCTGAGCAGAGAGCATGACAGGGTATATCTGAGCAACGCGGCTTTTGAAAACGTGCACTAGCGTTTTAAGTAAACAATAATGCTCGGTAACCGCCATGCTCAATTACACATTACCCCTTTATAGCTGCATGCAATGATACAAAATATAAATCGATATCCACGTATGACGGTCCACTATTCTCCTCGTTTTACTTTAGTTCTATACGTATTTTGCGTCAGCGTTTACTTTCAAAAGTCTTGTGTAAGATATTTTTGACATGTCACGTCAATTCCTTGGAGATGATTCTCACCTGTTCGATTAGCTCCATTCATAACTCGACATTTTAGGGCAACCAATAAACATCACATGAGGTCATCAGTAACCAATAGAAAGAACTTCCTGCCAGCTTTACCCTTGTCCTTACTATTTAATTGCCAGTGTTCATTGCCAGAAGAGCACTTTGTGTTTGGGAACCAGAGACGAGGTATGTTCTCTTTTGCATTTTTTTGTTTCTATTCTGTGTTATGTTCACTGCAGTATGTGCCTTTTTTTTATCTAATCGTTCATATATTTTTTCTTTGCAGGTTTGGGACGTTTTAAAACTGAAGCAGCCACTTTGAAAAATTAACATCCTTTATTTTAAAGATCAAGGCAACATCCTGGGTGAGTATGAAGCAGTAATTTTGTTTCAAGATGTCATCTTTCAAATCTTTTCATTACTGCCCTTTAAAAATGATGCTACCTTGAATTGTCTTTTATACCATGCCATAGAAAATACAGCCAATCAGAATACAGGAAAGCCGTTGTATATTCGACGGTATTCAACCCAACCTTCCCATAGTGCGCTGCGACTGTATTCTCGACGAAATCTAGTAAGCGTCTTTTCTATGGCATGGTATAAAATACTTACACAACACTTTCTCGTGGTATACTATGGAATATCCCACTTGTCACTTGTATTTTCTTGGCATACACACTCGCCTAAAGGCTCGTGTGTATACCGAGAAAATACAAGTGACTCGTGGGATATTCCATAGTATACCACTCGAAAGCGTTGCATAACTAGTATATATTCTGCCGGTTATCTTTACGGGGCCTTACTTAATGAGTTCATAAGTCATTTTTGATAATTTTGTTCGTAAATTATAGTTTTGCATGTTATTTTCTATTTAAGCTGTTTGTTTTGTCGATGTTTAAGTAAACTGGAAAATCGATACAAGTTTGTGACTTTTATCGCTTTAGCACAAGGAAGCAAAGGCCTGTAAAAACAGCTCTTAATTCGACTACATATTCAATAAGCTAATGAGTTGTCCGTAGTCTAATTTGTAGGAGGAAAATCAAAATGCAGTTTGTCAGGGTAGCGAAAACATTGTAGTCATTATACTCATTTTTTAAATCGTCTCCTAAAAAACGAAAACGCAAGCGCATGACTGAAATGCTTACGACATGAAAATATTCGACGACCCAGAAATCTTATTTTTGCGCCTGTGTTGTCCTGTGTACATTTCTTAGCCGTGCTCCGCATTTACTAACTTCTTTTTATTGTTTATAATGACCATCAAAAGCCACAGAAAAAAAAATGATATAAAATACTAATTATGCGCACACTCATTTTGTCTTTTCGTAACTCTATATGATCGTGTCGTTTATGGTTTATACCTTTTTACTCTGACATTACTTTTTTCAGTATATATATAATTAACTAGAGGATAGAACACCTTCATCACATGGCAGACCAAAATTCAAGCTATTGCTACCCTAAAGGCGCGTCATGTGATGCACTCTCGCCCAGTAGAAATGGGCATTTAACTTTTTTATTTCTTTATTAATATTTCACAGAAATGGCCAGTCATCTGAAGATTGTTCTTGTGACGTTTCTGCTGATGTTCATTCTGACGGAAGAATGCAAACCCGTCCAGGCTAAGGGAGGGCAGCTGAAACAAAAGGTAAAGCTATCGGAAAAGAGCATGGCGGAAATGAACACAAAGATGAAAGATCAGGAAGTAAAGATACAAGAACAGGAAGCAAAGATACAAGAACAGGAAGCAAAGATAAAAGCATTGGAAGAGTGCAGTGGTAAATATACACACCCATATATCTCAGTCGCAACTCAGACCTGACATGCCTACGCCACTAAGAAATGACATGGTACATGTATATTGTCGCGGCACCCGTGTGCCTTATCTTGTGTCACGCCTGTCACGTTTGCGTGACGATTCTAGTTTACGTCATTACTGGCGTCATTACCCTTGAGCATGCGCTTTAGTCAGTTTAGTTTGTTCGACCACGCGGTGCCCTTTTCAGCCCGGAAAGGCGTAACTTTTGATCTGTCGTTTCTTGCATTGTATTTTTCTCCTTTTGTTTCTTGCCACTTGACAGCTTTACTTTGCAATAAAGTTTGTTCAAGCCACATGGGCCTTTGTTGTTTCAATTACAAGCACCCGCGCCGGGACATATATATTTTTCCATATTCGCCTGTGCAAAAAAGGTGCATGGTTTGAATATCCTGAAAGCCGACGGAGAAGGCGACAAAATAATTCTTTTTCCTATCTGACTTTGGCTACTTGAAAAACAACTTTTGTTTTTGTTTTCGATAATTGGCCGTTTTTATACAGAGGGTCCACATATCAGATGTGAGGCTGAATAAAAGATAAAGCTTTCCTGCTATTGTCGGGTATTTTGTTTTGAAGTAATACGCTGATATGCAGAACAAGATGGAAGATTTTAGCTTGAAAGTTCGTATGTCCTCGTCGTATCTTTTTACTGGTCTCAAGGAAAACGTTTTGGACGTAATAAGCACCCTTCAAGTTTCATTCATGGAACTTTAGCACGGGGGGGGGGGGGGGGAGGGGAGGTAATCCGAAACCACTCTATTTGTGGGACAGCAAAATAGGCAAAATAGATGTGGTTATTAGGAGCAATGGATTAGAAGCTTTTTCAAACATCAAGTGTTACTTTATTTGGGGCATGACACACAGCCGTACATCAAACTTCCACTTTGGCAGAAGAACTTTACCTTTGTTCAAAAACATCTAATGTCTAACATCTAACGGTTCTATAAAATGCGTTCAATGTCCACCTTTCTTTTTCAGCACCTGCAGCAGCTAGTTTAGAGGATTCAGAAATCTTAAGCGGGGACGGCGGTTATCTGAAGGCTTTAGGTAAATTTTTAGCGCCTGTCGTACAAAGCAGCTCTCCGTGGAAGCGTTGTTGGCGTGCGTCGCGGGATGGCTGGGCTGCAGCAACTTTTCATACCAAATGTGATGGTAAAGGCCCCACTGTTTCGATCGTACGAGTCGGAAAGTACATCTTTGGGGGGTACACCAGCGCCTCATGGACTAGTGGTAAGTGACATAATTATATTGCTTTAATACATGCGCATACTAGAAGGTAAAACAAATATGGGTACACGAAATGGCTTCAATCTTTAGCATGCTTTATGAAAGGGCATCTTTAAGACAAGAGTAACGTCGCCCTTTAGATAAATGGATAATTATATTTGAGCAGGATAAAAACTTTCTTCAGCCTTAATTTAAAAAGTTTTCTAAAATGATCTGTAAGTTATATTTTTGTCAGTGACTGTTCGACTCCGGCCAGGGAAGGCAGAGTTGGGGTAGTGGGGGGGGGGGGGGGGGGGGAGGGGGTTGGGAAGAGGACACTAAATGGCACTTAGCATGACTTAAAGGATGAGACCCTGATATCCGACCAGTGTCACTTAATCATTTATTAATACAATAGTAGGGGTAAAAATGAACCTAAATTGAGCCAAGCCTCAAAAAAACTATTTTAACTCACATCCCGTCATTTTTTAAGTGTGAGTCCCCGAACATATTCCATTTGCCGATTTGAAAACAACTTGACTCTACAAGTATTATCAAGGCTGAACTAGACTGCGTGAAGTCGGTCTTTATACCCCAGATTCTCCGCAAGAGTGGAAATGTTATAAGTTTTTCAAATGAGTAATTAGCGTCACAAAGAAGAAAAGAAAAGAGACTGCCTTCAGTCTAAGGCTTAAGATCTAAAATATTCGTTGACATCAGACTTTGACTATATCTGAAAAAATCCAGAGTTTTTTAATCCTGCTGCTCTGAGTAGAAAAAATTGCGATAGCAAAAGGGCTCAAATTCAGTTGCTAAAAAAAGATTAGCGTAACTAACACTGATGTATGGTACCTAAGAAAGGCATGCATGTAAGATGGTCCGAAATAGAATATGTTTTGTACTTTCTGGAATTGAGTAATAAAGCCTTTTTGTATTAAAAAAATTTTAGTTGCCGTTAATAACTTGAAAATTGAAACTCGCTTCAAATGTTTACGCAAACAGAACTTGCCGTTTCTGGGTACCAGATACGTGTATTTATATTAGAAGAAAGTTCTTAGTTCCTAAAAAAACTGTTGTGCAGCATCGGCGGTCAAGGAAAACAATTAGATGATTATCAGCTAGAAGTTAATAAATACTACTTATTAACCGAGAGTGAGGTCATTACAGGGGAATCTCAGACCGAGGCCTTGATGTATTGACCGAGCGACAGCGAGGTCAATACATCAAGGTCGAGGTCTGAGATTCCCCTGTAATGACCGAACGGACGAGGTTAATAAGTTATTTATTATATGGCCTTTAAGCACTATTCAAAAAAGAGTATAATAAAAAACACTGGAGGTAAATCTCGCTCTCGCTCTCTGTGGCTCTCTTGGTCCTCTCTTCGTCGCTCATACTGAAGAAGTATCGGTATGCTTATATTTTTCTATCAGTTATTGAAAAGATAGTTATATTTTGTCGGCATTTTTTGTTGTTTTTGCCCCCTCGCTAGTAGCTTTTACTCAGAACTCAAAAAACCGTCGAGCCGAGAAAAAATTTCATAATGCCCGGTCATTACAAGAAAATAATGCCCGCTCAGCAGCCAATCAGAGCGCGCGTACTATTGTAGCCATATAATAAAGTTAAAAAAAAAAAACCGCCGTATCGAGTATTGAAAAGCTGACGTTTCGCGTGTTGCGTCGGAGTAAAGTTCCCAGCGACTAACGCTCGCTAGGGCAGCTAGTTTACCTTTATCAACTTCCAGTTGATAATACTGAAATTATGCTTTCTTGGATAGCTGAGCTTATGTACCAGACATTTTTAATAGTTTTAGAGGTCTGAATGATGTATCGACTTTTTATAACGTTTTGGTCCTAAATAAGGTAAACATATTTTAAGAAGTAGGTCGCACGTCACCACCAAAAATTTCGGGATTATTTCCCTGGCCTGCTAATCGGACGGTTAACCTCATCAATTCAAACCTCAAGACAAATTTCAAGGAAACAAGATACAGTACAAAATTTACGAATTATGGCGAAATGTTGCCCACCAATCTAATTAACCTTATGTAATACGTTCGATGTAAAGCAGTTCAAAGCGTTAAGCATCATTTATTTTTGACATTTTTTCCATTGTTTATTTCCGATCAGGTGGTTGTCAGTGGTGGTATGATTCAGAAGCCTTCCTGTTCTCTTTGGTTAACAAGCCTGGTTGGCAACCACTGAAACTAGATCAAACAGGACTGTATAGTAATCTAAAAAGCTATTCCATCTACAGCTGCTCTAGCTATGGACCAACATTCGGAGCAGGGTTCGATATTTCCATTGCTGACAACGCCTCATCGAACAATAATTCCCAGGCGAACCTTGGATTCATCTACAGCCCGCCAACT
Organism: Oculina patagonica; assembly: GCF_052425735.1. Taxonomy (NCBI): domain Eukaryota; kingdom Metazoa; phylum Cnidaria; class Anthozoa; order Scleractinia; family Oculinidae; genus Oculina; species Oculina patagonica. Next base: position 29,464,912 of record NC_135766.1, on the reverse strand, counting down.
GGTTACAGTGCAGGATCCTCCTTCGCCCAGTCATTCCTGGCGGGTAGCCTGACCTTTCAACCTGATGAAGTGGAAGTCTTCTTCGAAACTACCTGAAGGAATCGAGTTCGGAGTCTTAGCTTCACACGCCCTGCAAAATAAAAAGCAAACTTTAAAAATTTATTAGTGGGATACTGTAATACAAAACCTTTAAACTATATAGAAGCGGGATATTAGAAAACTTGAGTATCTTAATATATATGTTCACATATTCGTATCATTTACTCATAATATGCAAAAACGAATCGAATTATTATATTAATTACAATATATATAGTAATTGGTAGTTAGTTCTAAAGGATGATTGCAGCAAAGAAATTATCGGGAATTAAATTGAAATAATTGATTTGTCGTGACGACAGCGTTCTTGGAACATCATGTTAGGTTATCAGTAGAAAACGGCTCGGATAATTTTATGGTGTCGGCCTGACTTAGTATTCAAACTAAGAAAAATCGGGAACAGATCTATCCAGTAATAAAACGTCAAGAAATGAGTCCGTATATATGCTTGGAGTGGGTGGCATATGGTTTTGAGGGGCGTAACTGGATTTTCTTTTTTAACTTAGAATTCTTTCTCGAAAAGTGCATACTCCGAGCACACAGAGCGACAGGCAAAATGTCAAAAGAAAACACGTTTCACGCTTAACCTACTTAAAAAAATAACTTTCGACTGCCCGTTTTAAGAAGGCAGATCTTATTACCAAGTTTTAAATTTAATTCCTGGAAAGCCAAATCATAATTTAACATGCCAAGAATGTAATATGTAGGTTTCAAGCTGATTTTGCTGTTTTATATTTTTAAGGAAAATAGGGCTAGACAGATTATGACAGCTCTTGTGCAGTTGAGTAACGGTCAGAATTTGTTCACTAAATTGTGCTATCCCACAAAATAATTACTTGCAGTTGTGAGACAACCTTGTAAAAGTGTAAAATAATAAAATAGAGCAGGGTGAAAATAACGTGTTATTTTATCTTTTTGCTTGTTCCTATCCCGTTCTTATCTCTGCTATGTCCATGATTTAGAGTTACTGCACGATATAACAGGGTTGCCACAGGTCAGAAAATGGCCAGGAAAAAATAAAATTATTGAAGGTTAGGGAACGTCAGGGAATTTCAAGATTTCGAATTAAGAAAAGTTCAAAAAAATTAAAATTTTAACAACTCTGATTTTATATCATTGAAGGCTGTAGGCTTGGAACCACTGCTAAATCTGTCAGTTTGTTTTTATTTAGTCAGGGAAGTTTTTTTAGGAAAAGTCAAAGAATTTTGAAAACTGATGCCTGTGGTAGCCATGTATAAATTAGAACGATGCGATGTAAGGGAACGTCCAAAATAAAAGCCCACTATCACGGAAACACGCTCCTGCTTTTTAATTGACCGTCTACAACGTGTTGCTGTTCGAGCCACCTACTCATCGTGGCCTCGTGTGACTTGGGTTGTTCCCCAAGGCACAATCTTAGGTCCACTTCTTTTCCTAATTTAAATTTATTTAACTGTCAAACATAACTCTAGACAGTGAAACCCTTCAATCCGACATAGATCAGCTCGTAAACTGGGCATCACAAAGGCAACCGCGCTTTAATCCCGTATGAAGTATAACATATAACGCACAAACGTGATATATCCGCACCTACATATACAATGGGTACAACTCTTAATGCCGGAAAGTGCGTCAAGGATTTGGGCATCATGGTCTCCTCAGATGTATCCTGGAACGATCATGTCAACACTTCGGTTAACAAAGCCAATAACCTTTTGGGTTTAATTTTCAGAACTAATTTAATTAATTTAATTTTCTCTACATTATAAAAATCTCTGTTACGCCCTATACTCAATACGCAGCTCCGGTCTGGAATCCATATTTGTCTAAGGTCATTCTAGCGCTAGAAAAAGTTCAACGAAGAGCCTCTCGTCTTGCCCTCGGTCAGAAACTTGGCGAGATGGAATATGAAGATCGTTTAAAAAAGTTGAAGTTGCCGACATTGGAAACACGTAGACTGTATCTTTCTCTAGTAGAATGCTACAAAACTATCTTCGGTATAAACTTTGACGATTTTTTCGAGATTACAAAGTGTAGCTCTACCCGTACTAATCACCCTTATAAATTATTTGCTAAGTCCGCTAAATGTAACCCTTTTAAGTTTTCGTTTTTTATCCGAATCGTTCGTGACTGGAATAGCTTACCAGGGTCTGTTGCTGAAGCTTCTAGCTTGGACCGATTCAAAAGAAGATTAAGGCGTTTTCTCCGCTTTGTAGGCATTGCACGTTAAAGGGTCAACCTCGTGTCTCCCTTTTCAAGATGTATTTTTAATATTGTATTTTTTTTCTTTCAATTTGAATAAATCATATGTTTATGTTTTATGTTTATGTTTATTTTCGACTCTTATCTCGGTCACACCTGCCTGTTTGGATATCCCAATGAAACACTGTCTCTTGTGTTTGATATATTACGTGAAACTCTGACAGTGTGGACGGCTTATGCGGAATCCTTTATGCCAACTGTCGTTATTCGTTCTTTGAGCGGCTGTTCGTAAAATAATCAGTAAAACATGAGTGTACAAAGAGTTTTATAAATTCAAAAAGTTCGCTTCCACAATCTCAAAAACAAACAAAAAAGGTGGTCACAACGGTAATTATTTTTATTAAGCTCCGCCAAATGCTGTATCATGTTTAGCTGTTGTTGTTGCTGTGGCATCGTAAGCTAACAATCTTACCCAAAATATCCTTGTACTCTTGTCTGAACTGCTTATTCGTGGCAGCATATATAAAGGGGTTCATACTGCTACTCACGTGAACCAGGAACCCGTATGTAAGGTACGCCTGTCACGGCAAAGTGTGTTCCCCGCGCGCGGCGTCAATGTTATCCATGATAGAAATAGGAAGCCAACAAAATATAAAGCCGACCATTACTGCTGCTAAAGTCTTGCTCACTTTTGCTTCTTCCACATTCGCTCTGAGCTGTTGGAGGTTATTTTCGTGCTGGAAGACTCGATTTGAACGTGACAGTGTACGAAACACTTTGGTGTAGCAGACTGTGATAACTGTTAAGGGTACATGACGACTTGGTTACTTCATTGTAAAGCACTTTACTCTCTTTTTTAAACGGGTTAGCAACGTTCCTCGTTGTGGTCAACAACCAATCAATTAGACGTATGTCTTCTCGTTGTGAGACAAAAGCTGTTTCAGTGAAGACATCCCAGCCATTTTTTGCCTCAGGAAAAACTTTGCTCTAGCGTTTAGGTTAAGAGTGATTCCAATTACTTTGCTGGCTCTCGCATGTTTAAAAGTGAAAATTATGAATTCAAGAATTGCGATTACTTCTCTTTTATTTCAGAAATGGATATTGTATTGAGTTATCAAAGGGCAAAAATAGATCCTTTTTTGCGCATTTTCCTTTCAAAAACACGTCTTGGCTCGATCGCTCACTGAAGGCAAAAGCCAAGAACGTTATTCACAGTTTGAAAAGTTATCTTTGGAACTGATTTTTCACCTTTGAACCAAAGCTCCAAACATATCGCACTTTCAAATGAAAAATAACACGTTTTTTTTTTTATTTTTAACGTATAAGGCCGAGTTTCATTTTATTTCGTCGGAAATACTCTAAACCAAACCAAAGTTCCCATCTAAATGTACTAATGTTTATTGTCTCCATGGAATTCATAACCACAAGTTTACATTTTTTTCAAAAGGCTTGCCACTTTAAACTTCTTACCTGCGTGTTTGCATGTTAGCGTTCTATTTAATTAACATAATGCATCCCGATCAAATATTTGCTCGTAGGGCTTTTAGCTTGGAGCGAACGTGACCAGAAAAAATGAGCTTGTTTTGGTTTCTCGCAAATGGTACTGTTATTTTTGCTTCGCTTAACTTTCAGGCTAGAAAACTTTCTTCTAATAAGAAGAGTACTAAGTTTTTAAAAAAAGGCGATTTTCAACATGAAAAGGGGAAGTCCTAAGCTCTTATCTATCCCCTTAAAACAAACTGTTCTTAACTTCAGTTCCCTTCATAAATTAATTACAACAAATAGGCTGTACATGATCGGCAGTGGATTTGCAAAAAACTGCTTGTAATGAGAATGATGCTGGAAATGGTAAAACCAAAGGACGGCATTGTAACGTGACACTGAGACCTTTTCGCTTTGTGCAAGTCCGCACGACTCGCCATTATTTAACGAATAAAGCGCGTTTCCACACCATTGGGCACCATTTCGCTATATCGAGAGACTGTCTTTCAACGATAACTGTTTTAACATTGTTATCCAACAGTTGTTTTCTTAGTTGTTTCAACAGATATCATAAACTTTTTAAAAAGCTTTTAGTTATAATGATAATCGTTGAGGACTGCCAATCAAACAAAACCGTTTTGACATTGTCATTCGATCGTTGTTTTCACAGTTGTTTTGTGGTATCATAAACTTTGAAACTAGAACCACTTCGTGGAACTTACCGGGGCCCAATGGCTGGGACACGGGATTGCATAAATAGACACAGCGGTCAAACGCCAAGGGCCTGCGTTGTAGTAAAACTTTCGGGCGAGCTGTTTCCGCCTAAACTATGTAAACAAGAGCATTTTACGGACAAAAGTCAAAGAGCTTGTTACTTTTTGCCAAAAACTAAGAAAACTAGCTAAAAGCTAAGGTTTATACTTTTACATGTAAAAGAATAATAATTTTTAGAAATCTCCCGAGTTTCGACTGCGAGTGTCGAAACTCAGAAGTTATGTAAATTTAATTTCTCTTTTACATGTAAAAGTATAAACCTTAGCTTTTAGCTAGTTTTCTTAGTTTTTGGGAAAAAAGTTACTCTAGGTCTTGCCAATTTTGTCCGGAAAATGCAATTTTTATATAGTTTAGGCGGGAAAAGCTCGCTTGAAAGTGTTTCTAGTACGCAGGCCCTTGGCGTTTGACCGGCTGTGTTAGTTAATCTATTGCACCGCTCCCCCCTCTTCTGTGGTGGCCAATACTGACGTAATTCACAATCAGAGACAAAAAACCTTAAAGTCACTTCAGTGTTATTATTCCTCCGTATTTTAACTCATTGACGCCTGAAGGTTTTACGCACGCACCCACCCCTAAATACCTGGCTCTTTTACGGCTTTGAATGCAAACGTACGAGTGCAAAAAATAAACCATATGCGCAGAAAATTCAGACAAATAATTAGTTTCTCAAGTAAACTTTTATTAAAACTAGACATGTTGAAAGACCAATTTATGACTTAAAGAGATTATCAGCCTTGATAAATTGATCCCAAACTGAAGAAAAATCGTAAAATAGTCTGGTAAAAGATAGGTTTACAATCTGTACAACTGACTCTGTCATTAATTCAATAACACTAAGCTTTTTTCTTGGTGCAGAAAACCGGAAATTCGAGATGATAAGATTATCTTCAAATCACGGCGGCGTGGAAAAGCATAAAAAACGCTTAGGCCATCCCAATAAAATGTTTCGTTTCCCATCGCCCCGTCTCTTGTGATGGTGGGTCGGTCGGTCGGGCAAAAAAAAAAAAGAATGAACACTTGAAGGGTTCTGGGTTCCAGAAAAGGGCGGGCTGCTAATTAAGAAAGCCTGATTACAAAGTCAACTCTAAAACGTGGTCTTTTCGTTCGTTATTTCTTAACAGTCTTTAAATAACGTAGTATCGATGTTTATTTAAGACAAAGACATCACATCATACCAATTGTTGTTAATAAAACAGGATCGTGTGCTTGTAAATCGAAGTACTTGCTTCTTTGACTAGTCAATCTGGATTTTTTTTTTACTAATTTCGAAAAAAAATGGGTCGGTCGGGCGATGGGAAACGAAACATTTTATTGGGATGGCCTTACAAAATTACAGAATTCAGACTACTAAATCAACACTAGGACCGCTTTCCATGCGTTCCTTTACTATTAATGTTAATAGACATACTCCTTTGACACCCCTCTGTAACAGACCTGGTGAAACCCGACCTGGTGGGTTATTTTGCCCTCCCTGGTGGAAATTTGACCTCCCTGGTCCCTGGTGAATATCTGAAAAATCCCTGGTCAATATTATTTCTCTCCGGTGAAGAATTTTGTTAACCTGGTCAGGAAAACTGATCCAACCAAAATCTTTCCGCTGGCTTTAATAAACAGAAGAAAACGACGCGCGGCAAAAAGATAATTTAATAATTGACTATAACTTGATGTAAATATAGCAAAAAGTAATTGTTAACTTTTTTCTATTGTTTTTGTCGCTTATTCCGTTTGTCAAGCACGTCACTGAAGAGACAAAACAGATCTGTTTCCTTTTCTGTATGTAATACGAGCTTGTGAATGATTCAGAGCGATTTGAGATTTGAACAGCGCGCGCGGCCCAAAACAAATGTGTGGAAGTATTTTTGACACGGCTATCTAAAGCGTTTTATGGTATAACTACGCAGGGGATAACCAGCTTGACCGACATAATTCTTGGTGAGTAGTAAGCGGCTTTTTTCGTCGATTAAGCAGCCTTGAGCAGTTTGAGAGGCGTTTGATGTAAATATCGTGTTTAACTTTGCAGTCCGCCGGCACAATGTGATGTAAAAAATACGCAAGTTATTCAAGTACATTCAAGATCATTCAAGTGGCGTATTACGGTAAATCTTAATTAGGCTGCCTCAAATTGTAAGGACTGTGTAAGTACTACTTTGTGTAGCTTTCACCTGCATGAAACTATTGATGCCTAGCTGGAGGACAGCAGTCATTAACACGTATTTTTCATTGCTCGCTAAATCCGAAAAAAGGGACAATTTATTCGACCTGTTAAGGATATAAGCAGACGGCTTTCTTTATTTGATTTTTTATGCTTTGACCTTCCAAAAATGGATCAACGAATAAGAGCCGGCATTTTGAACATTTTGCAACTGTAACGGTAAACGGACGACACAGTTTAAATTTAGGCGCGCCCGTACTAGACAACCTCTGGATCTGTCTCTTGGTGCACGGCTTTTTTGATAATAAATCTTTATGTCAGTTACCTTCTGGAAAATACTTAAACTTGTATTTAGATTAGCAGGGCTTGAGAGACGTTCAAACTAGGGAGTCGAGAAAATGATCCCACGATACGTTCTCCAATCTCTTTGAAACAGTATCGAATATAAGGCTAAAATAAAATTAACTTAGACTTTCTCAAAGTCCTTCGACGCGCGGTTTAGGAATTTTAAGTCGTAAACTGGGTTTTGGTGGTGTAATCCGTCAAGCGCAAGGTTGGTTGCCTGGTGAGGCGCGTTCCCCTTCCAAAAATAAGGAGCTTTGATTTTAACTGAAAAGGTCTAGAAATAATCGTGTTTTTTTTTAAGTTTACTTTAAGCTGCCTGGTTGCATGTAAACTCCCTTCAAAACGCACGAAATGTGGTTTCGGGCTGTCTAATCTTTCAAAATTTCATCCCCAGTAGCTTACATCTTCGGCGTTCACACGATTGGATATTTCAGATCTTTGTCGCTCTGAAGAACCGTCGTTTTAAATCCTGCCCACAGGCCTGCTAAGAACTGGAAAAGTAACATGCATCTAAAGCAAGTTTAATCATTTTTAAGGCGATATCGTTAGTCACCATCGCCTTATATCATAAGGCGGTCGGCGGAATTTGTTCCTTTGTTCATCATCGCTTCTGCATGCATTGCGTGCCGTTATGATACCTCTGATGGACAAAAACGTGCGAGAATTTCAGAGGATTTTAGGAAAATATCCCCGGCAACTGATTCAGGTCCAAGTGCGAACTGACAGTGTCAATAATAGGGTGACTTATTGGCTCATTGTTACAATGATTTGCTAAATTTGACCCATTGCAGATCTCGTGGCGGTAGGTAATGCACTGTTCGATACAAAGAACGCTCGGGGATCGCAAAATCTGCCCGTTTGCCGTATAACGCGAAGGCCTTAAAGGACTTCTAATACAAGAAATTAAGCCCGATGCCTTTATTCGATTCTGTTTCTTCTTTGCCACTTTTCTCCGTGTAAGAGCAGGATATAAAGAGTGCATTACTTCAGTTGTTTACGTACAATGCGAAGAAAAACACGGTGTCATCTACAGCCGTTAGGCGACATCGGTGCGGAAAAGTGTACACGATTACCCCGCTAAGTTTATTGCATACTGGGTCACAGAGTTTTGAATGTATATACATACATGGTTAGATTTAATAAATCATCGCCCTCTGTGGAGAAAAAGTAATCAACCTGGTGGATTTTTGACTGCCCTGGTCGATTTTTGTGTTGAAAACCTGGTGGAAAATCAGGTGTCACCAGGTCTGTTACAGAGGGGTGTCCTTTGTATATTTTGAAGCACTGTTGTAATTTTCAAAAGCGATAGACATAATTAAAAACATAATTCAAAACAAAGCGAAGCTAGACAATGAAGAAGCAAGTCTCCCGAAAGATAGATCTCAGATAACAACACGTGCGCAACAAATTCGGATGAAGCCAGGAAATGTGTTCACAAGCGTCAGAATATTGAAATTTTTCGAGCCGTGTTGTACTGAACGGCAGAATTAATTATTCACATATTCATGTTGAAAGCGAAGTTTTACATGTAATTTTAGCAGGCAGCTTTTGGAGTCAATTGTACACTAAATGGATTTACCGATCGTTCAAAAAATTACATCCAAGTTCGAAGCAATAACAGTACATTACCATTTCGTTCTCAGAAGACTTGAGAAGCCGCATTTAGTCCGTGTTCAAGTCCATGATTTGAATTCAAAACACATTTGTAAGCGCCATTACACCATGTCTTCGTGGTGGTGGAAGGAAAGATAAATCCTTCATCAATAAGGTTTTAGCACTCTGTACTCCATGGTTTTCCGTTTTAGGGCCACTTTAAAATTCTATAGTGTTTCTCCTTTCCGTTTTAAGTCCCAAACATGGTATTTTTCTTGTTCAGAATCAAAAACAAGGCCTTGGAAGTTTGTAAATACGTGCCGCATGGCTCCATGATTTCCTTGTACATTTTCAACGCACGGAATAAGACGAAAAACCTTCTTTCTAGGACCCCTAGAGTTCCCTAAAAATATGCGCAGAAAACGGATTCTGATTGGTTCATTTGCCCTTATTATCTATAGAACAATAGGAGAACCAAAAAACTCAAGCGAGGGAGGGAAAGGGCATTTGCCAACACACTCCCAGAAGTAACAAGCCAGCGATATATCTCAAGTCAAGTCAGCGATATATCCCTAAAAATGTAACGTTGAACGACGACACAAACTGCATTTTATGACAGTTGGCCAGCCTCAGCCTTCGGCTGGGCTGGGCCCCGGTCAAAAAGCTTTTAGGATAATGTGGAGAGACTAACAATCAAATATACTTGTGCACGGTCGTTGTTTGTGTCTTCACGGCATGCACGGTCGCGAGAGAATGGGAAAGTTTTATTTGTGATTGAAGCTATCCTCAGCATCTGCTTGAAAAAACTGCACACAAGAATGGGAATAAATATACATAGAAATGACCTATTTGAGCCGCCTTGCAGTTATTCAACATATATTTAATATAAAATATACCGAAAACGTTAACTAGGTATACAGTAAACTCAATATTTACTCAGACAACTAACTCATCTCAACTCATAACTTGGTAAATATCCAATCCTAAATATTGTAAGCAAAACTTGAGACCCTTGAGGCTTTAAATAAGAGTCGTCATTTCTGAGTGACTTGAGACGACGCCTTCCCTTCATAGTTACTAGAATTAACCCAGTGACGCTTCAATCTTCGAGGATCGCGTATTTATTACACTTTTAGTGGCGAAAATCGTTTGCGTTTCACCAGAGAGGAACTAGAGATGTCCCGAGGCTGCGTTCTGTTGATAGCCGCAATGGCGTCCCTTTGCGGTCTAGCGAGTGAGTATATACTTTTAGCATTAAATAGTAAGGTCTCGTGATGTCCCGTCCCAGTAATTTAAAAGCGGAATGAATTTTCTTTGAAAAGGACACTCTTAATTGTTTTTTGAGTTCTCTAACATTGCTTTGAGGGAAAGACGTCTCACATTTTGTTCCGAATAACGAGCACTTAGCAAAGGGCGGCAGTTTTTGGATTAGCACGTTTGCTCGTACAGATTTCTTCGAAATGTTTCTTTGAAATGATTTGTTAAATAAGTATTTTCTATAGTTTTCGCTGCTCTTATTTTGGTGGGAGTATCCATAATATATGAAGTTTTATTATATATTCTCGCTGAAAAGCGGTTGTTTTGCGACTGTTACGGCGTAAATTATACTGTGTGAACACCTATCTTTTCACACCCATGGGACATTCGCTACTAAGAATAGCCTTGAAAGAGGATGTTCCTTTGTTCCATTTTCCTATCGAACGTAAGGGATTTCACAGATTCTACTCTTAAGATAGTATAAATCATTTAATTAAAGAAGAAATTCTCATCGAGTGCATTAGAAATTGACGCTGCATGCTAGCTACATATGGGCTGAAATGCGTTCGGTTAAGCGCCAAAGCTTAAACTTTGTAAAGAAGTGTTACATTAAAACGCTTGCTAGAAAATTACGCTGTTTCAAGTTTGTTTCAAATTTGAACACCGCGCATAATTTAATTTGTTTCTGAAAGATTGTTTTGTTCCCGTTTAGTGCTTTCTTTCTGTGTTAAACTGTGTGCATTGTTTGCAAGTGGACGCCATTCTACAAGGATATAGTTTCGGCTACAAAAAATTTTCACCAAACATCAATATTTCTTTAGAATTTAAAAATATGAATTTACAATTGCTGAATGCATCCTGCTTCAGAGATGGATGTTTTTTAAGAGCAAAAATGGAACACATTTTGATTCTATCGCTTACTGAAGGCAAAGTCAGTACGTTATTCACAGTTATAAAAGTTATTTTCGGAACCAATTTTTCACCTCTGAACCAAAGCTCCAAACATATCGCACTTTCAAATAAAAAGTGACATGCTTTTTCTATGGTGAACGTATAAGGTAGCCTTCCATTTTTATAATTACTTCGCAGTAAACGAAGCACATATCCCCTCGTCGCCTAAAAATAACCCTTACTTGTATTTCTATGAAAGTCTCAACAACAAGCTTACAATTTTTCAAAAGGCTTTCTATTTAAATAAGTTCTCTTCTTGTTTGCGTGTTGCGTGTTTAAGTGTTTGCGAATCAATTTATCAGAAAACATCGCGATCAAATATTTACTCGGAGGGCTTTTAGCTGGGAGCAAACGTGACCAGAGAAAATGAGCTTGTTTTTGTTTCCCGCGGAATCTATTGTTAGGTTTTGCCTTACTTAACGTTTAAGCTAGGAGACTTTCTTCTAATTAGAAAAGTACTAATTTTGAAAATAATCAGCGACTTTGAACATGAAAAAGAGCAGTTCTAAGTTTTTATCTATCCCCGCTAAAAAATTCACAATTCTGCCTTCATAAATTATTTACAACAGATAGGCTGTTCAAATCGTTTGTGTGTTTCTTGTTTGCGTGTTTGCGTGTTCGTGTGTTTGCGTTCCATTTAACATGAAGCACCCCGATCAAATATTTGCTATGAGGGCTTTTAGCTTGGATCAAACGTGACCAGACAAAATAAGCTTGTGTTTGTTTCCCTCAGAATCTATTGTAAGGCTTTGTCTCACTTAACTTTAATATGCTATGATACCTTCTTCTTATTAGAAGAGTGGTAAGTTTGTAAAAAAAGGCGATTTTCAACATTAAAAGGAGCAGTCCTAAGTTCTTATCTATCCCCTTCAAAAACAGTTCTTAATTTCAGTTCCCTTCATAAATTATTTTCATCAGATAGGCTGTTCTGATCGGCAGTGGATTTGCAAAAAAGTTGCTTGTAATGAGAATGATGCTGGAAATTGTTAAGCCAAAGGACGTCAAATTGTAACGTGACACTGAGACCTTTTCGCTTTGTAAATTGTGCAAGTTCGCACGACTCGCCTTTTTTCAATTAAACGATTACGTATCATAAAGCTCGTTGTCATACCATTGGGTGTAGAGTTTGTTTTTGCATCGCTATATCGAAACACTGACTATCAACAATAACTGTTTTAACATTGTCATCAGACCGTTGTTTTCACAGTTGTTCCAACAGGTATCATAAACTTTTTAGTTAAAAGGATAAAAAGCTTTTAGTTAAAAGGATAATCGCTGAGGACTACCAATCAAACACTTATCTGTTTAAACATTCTCATTCGATCGTTGTTTTCACAGTTGTTTCGTGACATCATAAACTTTTGAAAAGCTTTTAGATCGTGATGATAATGTTGAGAGAGTGACAATCGAATAAAACATACTTGTCACAAGGTCGTTGTTTGTCTTCACGGCATGCACGATCGCGAGAAAAATGTGAAAGTTTTTTGATTAAAGCTATCCGAGGCATCTGCTTGAAAATACTGCATAAAAGACTGGGAATAAATAAAACGCAGTCACGATTTTAGCCGCCTTGCTGTTATTGAAGATATATTTAAAACGAAATATACTGAAAACGTTAACTTAGACCACAGTTAACTCAGCATTTACTCAGACAACTCAGACACATCTCAACTTATAACTCTGTAAATATCCAATCCCAAAAGTCGCTTGTAATGAGAATGATGCTGGACATTGGGAGCGAGGTCAATTGTGAGTTCATATTTTCCCGTGAGAGGAAGCCCTGAATTTTTTTTCAGGCTTCTTTATTCCAATTGCTTAAATTGGAAATTCACTGCGACGATCATTTATCACTTTCATATACATCCGCAGTTCATATATGAATCATTTCATATACATTACATCATTTTACTCCTCTCACGGGAAAATATGAACTCACAATTGACCTCGCTCCCAAAGTGTGGCTTCAATAGCTCAGTTGGTAGAGCATCCCACCGGTATCGCGGAGGTCACGGGTTCGAATCCCGTTGAAGCCCTGAATTTTTTTCAGGCTTCTTTATTCCAATTGCTTAAATTGGAAATTCACTGCGACGATCATTTATCACTTTCACTTTGAAGATATATTTATAACAAAATATACTGAAAACGTTAACTTAGACCACAGTTAACTCAGCATTTACTCAGCCAACTCAAACACATCTCAACTTATAATTCGATAAATAGCCAATCCTAAACATGGTAAACGAAACTTGAGACCCTTGAGGCGTTAAATTACAGTCGTCATTTCTGAGTGACTTTTACATTTCGAGACGACGCCTTTCCTTGGCAGAATTAAAACTAATCCAGTAACGCTTCGATCTTCGAGGCTCGCGTATTCATTACACTTCTGCTGCGAAGAAGACCTTCGGCGCTTCGACCGAGAAGAACTAGAGATGTCTCGAAGTTGCGTTCTGTTGATAGCCGCAATGGCGTCCCTTTGCGGTCTAGCGAGTGAGTATACTTTTAAATTTGAATTGCGGGGTGTCATGATGCTCCGCTTGTTCCTTTTAAACGCGGAGTGAAGTTTCTTTGAAAGGGGGACCCTTTGATAGTGTTCCAAGCTTTCTAGAATTCTTTTGAGGGAGAAACGTTGTGTAATTTGTTCTGTATAACGATGACTTAAGAAAACGTTTGTTCGTAGTCACTCTTTCAAGGTTGATATCTTAATTTTTTTTTGTTTTAGTTTTCGCTGTTCTTATTCTAGTGGGAGAAGCTAGCATATACTCTTGCCGAATAGTCGTTGTTTTGTGACCGTTACGACAGAACTTACGCTGTGTTAGACACACAATGGCGTTTCACCGCTAGGGGGCATTTGCTACCAAGAATAACTTGCCTTGGCAAGAAGATTTTCCTTTGTTCCATTTTTCTTTCTAACATAAGGGATTTCACAGATTCAACTTACTCTCAGGCTTAAGATAGAATAAATTCCTTTCCTCAAAGGAGAAACTCTTATCGAGTGCGCTACGTTTAAAAAAAAAACCCGACGCCGTTAGCTACATATGTGCTGTTTTGCGTTGTAGCACCAAATAAACCTTATCTTAAATGGCGCTGGTTTAATTCCGTTCACATTTGAACACGGCACATCATTTTAATTGTTGCTGAAGGATTTTTTTGTTACCGTTTAGTGTTGTTTCTGTGTTAAACTATGTGCGTTGTTTACAGTGGGCTCGCCATGCAGGTCGTCACATTCTACAATAATATCTTCGTCATGCTACAAATATTTTGCATCAAACATCGATATTTCTTTGATTGATTTTGTATGTTTAGGAGTGCAAATCATGAATTTAGGCCCCGTCCACACTGACCAGGGTAAATTTGAAAACGCATCTTTTTTTCTCCAGTTAGGCCAACCGTCCACACTGAAACGGCGTTTTCCGTCATCGAAAACGGAGCTTTTCAAAAACGCTCACCAATGAGCGTTTGGACTTGGAGCGTGAAATAGTGTATTTTTATATTTTATTGTAAATAATTTTAGAGGGCCACTGGTTTGTTAGTATTTTTTTATGTTATTTTAGTGCTACCCTCGTTAAATAAAGACTTTAATTTACTTTTACTTTTACTTACTAATGAAGCGTATCGTTTTCAAATTTACCCGGGTTAATGTGGACGGAAAACATTTGACACGGCGTTTTCAAATTTCTCCGTATTCGAATTTACCCGGGTCAGTGTTGACGGGGCCTTAGAATTGTGTAATATTCTACCCTGGGTATTGTTATTAATGACATGGTAATAAGGTATGGAGAATCGCTCTGGCCTGCGACACGCCCAAGACCAGGCGAGGACAGAAGCTGAGGGGGTCAACCCGACTCACTCGATTGGGGGAGAGGGTGGGTAGCCAAACCCTCCACTTTCGCGGCCTCGAGTAGAGTGATGGTGTGGAGCACATGTAGCCTCTTTTATAGTCTCATTTGCATAATCCCCAGGGTATTTTAATTTTAAACTCGATTTGCATTGGTAATTAAAATTACCAATGCAAATCGAGTTTGCATAGCGTTTTCCTTAAGAAGGCTTTTTTTTGCTTCAAAGAGGGATATTGAGTTTTCTAAGGGCAAAATGGTCCTTTTTGATGCATTTTCTGGTTGGAAACATGTCTTGACTTGATCGCTCACTGAGGGCAAAGCCCCAAGGACGGTACTCCCACTTTAAAAAGTTATCTTCGGATCTAAGTTTTCTCCTTTTAACCAAGCTCCAAATATACAGCGAAGACTTTCAAATGAAAATAACATGCTTTCTCCGTGGTTTACGTCTAAGTTGTCTCAAATTTTACTTCGTCTAAAAACAAACCCATCGTTCTCCAATAAATCAGTTTACAAGTGTTGGTTATTTCTAGGAAATTCGCAACCACAAGTTCACATTTTTTAAAAAGGACTCGCACTTCCCCTTCTTGATTGCATTGCTTGTTTGCGTCCCATTAAAAATAAATAAAGTATCCTGATTAAATATTTCCTCGCCAAAGGCTTTTAGCTTGGAGAAAACGTGACCAGACGAAAAGAGCTGGGTTTTGTTTCCTGTACATACATGAAAAAATTCTCCAATCTGAATGGCTTAGAAAAATACAGGGTTAAATTAATTAGATACAGAATTAAGATAAGTCAGTGCAGTATTAAGGAAATTCAGTGCTAATAAGAAGAACAAATTAAAACAAAGCATTATGATTGGTTAATAAACCAATGTACCCATAGAGAGCCAATCAAACGCTTTCACGGTATCAGAATGGCACGAAGTTTGGATCTGCTTCGAGTTGCGAGTGTCTCGCTTCGAGTAAAAAAACAATGGCTGGCGTTTTGAGCACAGTAGCGAAGTGAATAAAACTCTTCTAAAATACCTAACAGTGAAAAGCAGTGGTTTTTGGTTTTCTGTTTGGAATAAATGGTTTCTAAAGAGGCGAATTGTCGACGAAATCGAAACTACCAGCCGACTGAGTTGACGCTAAAGCTTTGCTTGAGCGAATTTATTTACCTCGAAATATAAAGCAAACACATTTGCGAAGATTATGAACCAGATCGGCACAAAGTAATGACTACATCGCTTGATAAACAATGTAATTAAAGCACAGAACCTATAGGATTTCAGTTATACGGGACAGATAATCGTTTTAAGGGAAGGCGAAACAGCTTCATTTGTTTTCTGAGCTCTTAGCATTGATCAAAGGGAAATATGATGTGCATTTTGTTCTTTGTAACGAGGATTTATAAAAGGGAGGGAGTTTTTGAACTAACAAGTTTGTTCGTAGAGATTTCTTCGATGTGATTTCTCAAATGACTTTTTTCTCCAGTTTTCGCTGTTTCTATTCTAATGGGAGTAGCCAACATAAAGTACTAGTCTTGCCGAACAGCCGTTGTTTTGCGACCTTTACGGCTGAACTTAATCTGCGCCGCACAGCGGCGTTTCACCCCAACGGGACATTTGCTATCAAGAATAGCCTTGCAAGGGGATGTTTCTTTTTTTCATTTTCCTTTCTAACGTAGGGATTTCATAGATTCTACTAATAAAATAGGATAAACTCCTTTCCTTAAAAGGGAATCTCTCATCGTTTGGGAATTTCACGCCATTAGCTAGCTACATAAGGGCTGAATTTTGTTGAAGCGCAAAAGCTTAAACTTTGTAAATAAATGCTATGTTACATTGGAACTTGGGTGAAAAAATACCTTCGGAAAAATTTTTGAAATTCTTCGGAAATCTTCGGAAAATAGTCGAAAATCTTCAAAAAAAACGTCAAACAACTCGTAATTAGTAGGTTTATAAAATAAACAAACTATTGAACACTCGAAGAAAAATTCCATATTTACGCGCGCCCATCTATTATTTTCTATTAAACACACTACAGCAATCCGACACAACTCCAGTTTTTTGGAAATATCATCCATGTTCTAAATGGTAACTTCATTCGCTCTTTGATTCAAACCCGAATCAGTGATTGGTGTGACATGGATAGATTACATCGCTCGCCACTAAGAAAGCCAAAGAGCCGCTATAAGGCCTCAATGGCAAAGGGTTTCCGTATACGTACCACAAATCTCTAAAAACCACCGGCAAATATTTAAGAAATAGAAAACATGTTCCGTGTTTCTATCGAGTTATAGAAACACGAGTGGAAGTTTGGGAGAACGAGAAATGCTGTGGGAACACGAGTCGATAGACGAGTGTTTCCACAGCTTTTTCGAGTTCTCCCAAACTTTCACGAGTGTTTCTATAACTCGATAGAAACACGGGAAACATGTTTTCTATTTCTTTTAGAAAACAGCACAAAGTAAATAACGCACATCAAAGTAATATTTAGCGCTTCATTTAACATCAAAACGTAGATTCTCTTCACCTCGCGGTTTTACGTCATGAACATAATCAGCCAATCATAGTAAGGGAGTCGATGAACAGAAATAAATCAACTGTTCAACATTTGATTCAAGGCTAAAATTCACCGTTTTTTTGGCCAAACAAACAAAGAAAAGAGGCCCCCAAGTTAACGTAATTATGAGAAATAACTAAGCCGATGGTTTAACTGAAGTCCAGCACTGGAAGGAGTCAAGAATTGTGGTTTTATTTCGCTTCATTGAACTAACCGAATGGTTTGACGACCGATGCTGTCGATCGAGCGACTCGAACCTTGGAGGTGAATGTGCATTATTTTTCTGTTAAAAGAAGGTTGACTTGGCATTCTGAACGAATAACTTGTCCTGTTGAGGAGCTGTGAATAGTTCTGAAGTGCTGCAAAGCCTAGAATGGAGTGAAGTTGCGCCAATTCATATATTTCTTTGAAAGGTCAGCCGCTTCGATAATTTCTTTCACAGACTATTTTTGAATGTGAAGCGGGCTCTGTAAACATCTTACTCGCTTGTTTTCAAGTGTGCAAATATTTGTTTTGTCTTAACCTGGTTTTTGTCAGCTGTGACATTAAAATTTGGGACAATTCTTAGTTGTTATTTTTGCATTGCTTATTTCAGCGCCGTGAATATTGATTGCCGTGTCTACGACAACTGTCTGTGTCTCCATCGAGTTATAGAAACACAATTTTTAACCAATCAGCGCACGTATTTACTTTGTGCTATTTTCTAAAAATGCTTTAAAAATTACCTATATATTAAGAATGCCCATCAAGACACGATATTACAATGCTGGTGTAGATTGGATATACGCTTAAAAAATATCTGAACATAGACGTTGAAATGTCTGGAAGTGCCGAGAATCTAAATTGTCTATTCTCATTTAGTATAAATCTACTAGCGTTCTATCACGAATGCTGTTCTCTGATTGGCTACGCTACTCACCTTCTATTTAACAATTAGACGGCAAGCTCGAGGTTTCTACCGGCTGATAGTTGGCGAGGGGCGAAGCCCCGAGTCAACTATCAAAAGCTGGCCATTCTGTTGACAACCGCACGCTGTTTCGCTACTCACCTTCTACAACAGATTAGCATAACCACACTGACCTACTATTGGTAATCGCGCAATCTGATTGGCTACACAGGTGCCTACTATTGATCCGTAGAAGGCTCTCGGAGCGCGCGCTTAGTTTTCGCTTAATTTTATCAATCAAAACCTTCAATAAATCAATTCTAGCGATATTCTGAGTTTAATAGATCGGTCAGTGGGTTATGCTAACACAATTAGACGGCTCGCTCTCGGTTTCTACCAGCTTTTGATAGTTGACTCGGGGCTTCGCCCCTCGCCAACTATCAGCCGGTAGAAACCTCGAGCTTGCCGTCTAATTGTTAAGTAGAAGGTGAGTAGCGAAACAGCGTGCGGTTGTCAACAGAATGGTCGCCGCTTTTTCGCTTTTCTGGCTTTTAAATTGACCGTAAAGAAGGACTTGGATTATTTACTTCCAGCCGATGTTGGAGAAGATAAAGACTGTACCGAAATATGTAATGAAGATTTTACACGGTAAGAAAAGCAATTAATATTCGTTTACGCTTTTAAAAGCGGGCGAATCTATAATTTTATAACATTCAGAGATGCGTTTCACCGAGACATTTTGTGGAAATAAAGTTTAAAATGTCTGGCAAACTAACACAGTTTCATCGTCCTATCAAGGAGCAGTAAAAGAAAGGCTAAACAGATTCGACCTGCAAGTTTTTTAATGCATCAATAAGACTTAAATAAAACAACAAAATTGAATGCGAATTCAAGGTTGCGGGCGAATCGTTCAACTTTTCATAAATTTCTTATCGTTCAAGTTTCCTACATATAAAACAACTTGACTTCCTAAGGGCCTTTGTAAGTCAGTCTATCTTTAAATTGTCATTTTACAATGAAAATCCGGCTTTTAGTTCAATTTCGAGCAAACGACGGTTTAAATAAATCGTGAATGAAATGCAAAGGCGCACACAGAAGCTAAACAGTGCAATGTGGTTTCTTCCTTGCGAACAACTCGCTTAACTTTTTTTTTATCTTTTACGTTTTCGAATTTTAAAAAAACTTGACTTCCAAGGGCCCTTGTACGCCAGTACATCTTTTAATCGTCATTTTACAATAAAAAACTTGGCTTTTCCTTCAGTTTCGGGCATATAACGGTTTCAATAAATCGTGAATGAAATGCAAACACGCACACAGAAGCCAATGCAATGTGGTGAAGTTGTCAATTATCCGCGTGTTGTGTGACTTATTTGCATCATTATTTAATAAAAACGAGAACCTGTTTTGTTGTTAAGTTTTGAACGTCTAGTAGATTTATACTAAAACAATTAGATTATTCGCTTTCGATTTCTATGTGTGATAGTTGATTCGGGCTTCGCCCTCATCAACTATCACACGATAGAAATCTCGAGCTCATAATCTAATTGTTAAGTAGTCACGGTGACTCATTGCTTACTAAAACTACCCGTTCGTGAAAACAAAATTGTCAATTTACCTTTCGCAACTAGAAATAAATATATCTCGCCTTTTACATTTGCCTGCAGCAATAATTACACAAACAAGATATAAAATAAATAAAATTAAATAATTAAAATTCAGTCTAAAATTTGGCATGAAGCATCTAAGTGTGACTCTTTATAACCCTACATTTTTGTTTTTGATGAAAATCTTTCAGGTGCCGAGAAATTAACAATTCTGTTCAACGTGCCCATACATTGCTCTGTAATTAATAATGAAATAAGTACCATTAAATAATTCTACGGCTTGAATATTACACCTTTCAGTCTAAAATTTGGCATGAAGTATCTCTGTTTTAAGAGTCAAACAGAGATACTTCATGCCAAACTTTAGACTGAAAGGTGTGATATTCAAGCGAGAATTATTTAATCACAGAGATGATTTACATAATTACAGAGCAATGTATAGGTACATCACAGAATCGCAAATTTCTCAACTCTTGAAAGATTTTTATCAAAAATAATTATTATAATTATACATTGCTCTGTAATTATGTAAATCGTCTCTGTGATTAAATAATTCTCGCTTGAATATCACACCTTTCAGTCTAAAATTTGGCATGAAGTATCTTTGTATGACTCTTAATAACCCTACATTTTTGTTTTTGGTGTGGATCTTTCAAGAGTCGTGAAATTAGCAATTCTGTGCAACGTGCCCATACATTGCTCTGTAATTGCATAAATTTAAATCATTCGCTATGCTTGAATATTATTGCTACATGCAGTGCAGAAATTTGGTGGAAATTATCTCTGTACGACAAACTAAAACAAAGCGATTTTTCAGTGTTTTGCTTACTCATAACTGAGTAATTAAACATGTTTTTTTAAAGCGCGTCCAAATATAATATTCTGTACCGTACAAAGTTACGATAGCTCAGTTGGTAGAGAACATTTCTACAGAAGTTGTGTATACCTTGGTCGTTGGTTCAAATCCAAATAGAAGTCATTATTATTCTTTTTTTCTCATTTTATTTTAAAAAGTCAGTATGCCGTTTAATTTAAAAGTTTAAAGGCTGAACAAACGCAACAGTAAAGTTTTATATTTCAGTATGTTGAGATCGAACGCAGGCTATTTCAGTGAGACTTCAACCGCTGATGTCAATAGAATTGGAACGCTTGTAGTGTAGAAGAAAAAAACACCACCGAGAAATCAAGCTATGCGAGCGAAATTTTCGTTCGTATATCTTTATCTTAATTTTGCTGGGCAAAAGTCCCAAGTGTGTGCGTCCAGCAAAAATTGTACACAGTTTGATTCCTTTGCTGAATAGGAAGCTAGGAGCTACGTTGTTTGATATATAAGTGGTGTAGGGCCACTACCGCGCATGTTTAGAAAGTTAAAGACTATCGTACCATTCAAATAAATATTAGCGAAATTTCTCAAAAGTATGAGCGAAATTAAACATTTGAAGAAAAAAAAAACACACTTCTAAATTTCAAGGACATTTTTCGGACACTTCGTATCCATTATGAGTTTGAAGACGTTTCTTTCACGGGTACACGTCTCAAAGAGGATATCCCGCTCCGTATTGTCTCCGTGACACTCCCCGAATAAGTAGTACCGCTCTACTTTTTCTCTTTCATGGATGTGGCGTTCATGGTATTTTCTAACTAAATGTAAACGGATGATCTCGGAGAGTCAATAACAGTGAAATAATGTTAAACGAAAATCACAAAAATGATTGTCACTATCTTGTTTGTGCGGTTGCCCCTAGATAACTACACAAACAAGATATAAAATAAATAAAATTAAATAATTAAGTACGATTAAATAATTCTACGGCTCAAATATTACACCTTTCAGTCTGAAATTTGGCGTGAAGTATCTCTGTATGACTCTTTATAACCCCACATTTTTGTTTTTGATGATAATCTTTCGAAAGCCGAGAAATAAGCAATTCTGTTCAACGTGCCCATACATTGCTCTGTAAAATTAAATAATTAAGTACGATTAAATAATTCTACGGCTTGAATATTTCACCTATCAGTCTAAAATTTGGCATGAAGTATCTCTGTATGACTCGATCTTTATAACCCTACATTTTTTTTTTATGATGAAAATCTTTCGAAAGCCGAGAAATTAGCAATTCTGTTCAACGTGCCCATACATTGCTCTGTAAAATTAAATAATTAAGTACGATTAAATAATTCTACGGCTTGAATATTTCACCTATCAGTCTAAAATTTGGCATGAAGTATCTCTGTATGACTCGATCTTTATAACCCTACATTTTTTTTTTTATGATGAAAATCTTTCGAAAGCCGAGAAATTAGCAATTCTGTTCAACGTGCCCATACATTGCTCTGTAAAATTAAATAATTAAGTACGATTAAATAATTCTACGGCTTGAATATTTCACCTATCAGTCTAAAATTTGGCATGAAGTATCTCTGTATGACTCGATCTTTATAACCCTACATTTTTTTTTTATGATGAAAATCTTTCGAAAGCCGAGAAATTAGCAATTCTGTTCAACGTGCCCATACATTGCTCTGTAATTTATAATAAAATAAGTACCATTAAATAATTCTACGGCTTGAATATTACACCTTTCAGTCCACAATTTGGCATGAAGTATCTCTGTTTGCCTCTTTATAACGCTACATTTTTGTTTTTGATAAAAATCTTTCAAGAGTTGAGAGATTTGCGATTCTGTGATGTACCTATACATTGCTCTGTAATAATGTAAATCATCTCTGTGATTAAATAATTCTCGCTTGAATATCACACCTTTCAGTCTAAAATTTGGCATGAAGTATCTCTGTTTGACTCTTAAGTGGCTGTCCAGCTAACAGCGGTCTGGCGACTTTCGGGTCGCGAGTAAACCTTCCCTTTATTTTTTGTGACAGAAAAGGACTTAATGTGAAATGATTAAAATCGATCTCATTTTTTCCAGAAACTTTTTCTGTGCTTCGCTACAGGACAAAACGTATTTTACTATCTGAGAGCGGTTTTCAGGGTTATTCGATGGCGGAGATTCGGCGATTTTAAAAGCCGTGTTTCTTCGAAACGGATAAATATCGCTAAATTTTAAATAGTACATTACATTAAGCCGCATTTACCTTGTCTTATCAAGGAATATCGAATTATTTGATGACAAATTAAATTAGCCTAATAAATCAAAGACAACGCGGTTTGCGGTATGTTTTCTCGCATGACAGATTCCTCAAAAGTAAAAGCTAAAATCTCCAAAGCGGTACAAAAATCACAGGTATAATGCACTTCACAGCAAAGATCTAACCCTATTCTAATAGAAAATAAATTAAAAGGTCCGGGTATCGTTCTACTTTGGACGCGAACAAACGTTTTTAAGAGCTCATTTTGGCAATATTTACATTAGATTGCTCGTTTGACGGTTTATGCCCAGCGCATGTGATTAGATAGAAATATTTTATCCAGCAGCTCAGAGTCTTGCTGTACATCCTCGAAAAACGCGTACTTTTGGTTTTCATGGCCGTTTTAGTTTGTATAAATAAAAACGGCTGAAATGCCATAAATAGGAATCGTTCGTCCGCTCGCACAATATGCAAATTTTGCTCATTTCCAACAGGTTGTCGATTTCGGCAAAGTCAAAATTATCTCAAAGATTAAAACTTACTTTTTCTCAAACGTTTTCCTTCTTGAATTTGAACACTCGGCAACTGGAGGCCTTTACCTTATTCTGACATAAAACAAACTCAAAGGTGAAGGTATCATTTTGCTTTGCACGCGAACAAGTGGTTAGGAGCTTCTTGGTCAATATTTACATCAGAAATACTCCTTCGACGATTACACGTAATGTCCAACGCAAACTGTATGACTGAATAGATTTATTTCTTAACATCTCAGATTCATTTTATGCCTCTTCAGAATAACAAGCATGTTTTCTTCTAAGCCTTTGTCAGTTTCTAAACAAAACATTAAAGCGAAAAAAATTCTTGATCTATATTATTTACAGCGGGCTGTCGATTTCAGCTTTGTTTGTTTACATCGCAAAAACGATAAAGCTCTTCCCTAGAGAGGGAAAGTGGACAATACGAAAATAAATATTCAGATGCGCTTTTGGTTCTTCTTGAATTTCTTCCGCCGCAGTTAGGTTTTCCAGTTGCGTCGACGTCATATCTGATTGTAAAGGAATGCCGGCCCTCGTGGCGTCGATCTCTGTGGATGTTATTCTTTTCGCCGCAGGAGAATTATCTTCACTTGATGCACTACTTTTCGCGCTTCGATTTCTCGTTCGGTGTCGTTTCTTACCTGGCATTATATAATTGATTTTCCAGGTTTTCCAGGTCCATTTTCATGGTTCTTCGGAGGCAAAGGGCGCTCTAGCGAAAAACACGTCCGTCCGCCTCGACCATCTCGTCCCAAGTCTGATTGATTTCAAATTAATGATAAAGCGCCAAGTGCTGCAAATCCCGCACTCTGTTTGCAGGGCAGTAGGATAAACAAACAGACAAACCACTAGCTGGTGTAAAATGGCTTTGAGCAAAAGGTACATAGCCCCTATAATTGATGATAATAATTGAAAGGTCCTCCACGTACGCATGATAATTAAAAACAAAAATCAGCTCCACCACGCAGTAGACAACATGTACAAAGCCATTAGGTTTATTTTAACAGTCGCGGCCGAGCACCTGGACTATAACAATAAGTTAAAATACAACTTCAAGTAAGCAATACGTGATAAAGATCTGAGCGACAGTTTACGAACATACTACTGTCAGACGGAGGCCAGAAAAAAAAACCTGCCGGGAAAAAAAAACCCGATGGGAAAAAACAAGAAAGGAAACCTGGGTAGGAACCATGGCTCAAGCTTTAACTAGCCCATCCTACGAGGCTACACTGTACGAGACATGTATGACAACGAAGAACAGCAAATTTTAAATTAAATGTCCAAAAATTAAAAATAAAGTATGCTTAAATCGAGGTGTCGGCCTAGAGTGATTTCTCACGTGATAATCATCTCTTATATAGCCCTCCCTTATACACATGCTCACTTCGACTGATAATTCGAGCTGAGTGCGGTATATCCCGCGCTCTGTTTACTGGGAAGTTAGTCCATTCCCTGAACGCTCTCTTCAATTGATGAAAGAATTGAAAGGGCCTCCTAATATTACACGTGCGCATGGGAATGAAAGGAAACAATGTTCCACATTGAAACTGCTAACGTCACAAGTGCTATCTTTTAACAAGTGTTTTGGTTTTCCGTAGATGCTTGATCACGTAGCTGACTAATTTCATTTATAACTTCCTCTTTTCTTTTCTGAAATAAATAATAAAGCCGAGTGCTGCATATCCCACGCTCTTTTTGCAGGGCAGTAGGATAAACAAACAAAAGCCGCTTTTGCATGAGATCAAAAAAACTTGAGACATGTATTGCCTCTTTTGCGTCAGCCTGTTGTTTGAGTCCCTGTTCCTTGTCAGTTTTGCCCTAACGTCGGTTCCTTAATGGTCTTGCCTCGGACAGGTCTTCCTATTAGTAACACGTACGGATGGGAATAAATGATAACAAAAGAAAAATGTTCCGCATTGAAATTCACTTCTAAGGTCACAAGTTCTCTCTTTTAACAAGTGTTTTTGGTTTTCCGTAGATGCATGATCACGTAGCTGACTAATTTCATTTATAACTTCCTTTTTTTTCTAAAAAAATAAATAATAAAGCTGACTGCTGCATATCCCGCACTTTGTTTGCTGGGCAGCTGTAGGATCGACAAACAGAGAAGCCATGAGCTGGTGTGATAGCTATGACCAAAAGGCTCCTAGCCTCTTTAATTGATGAGAAGAATTGAAAGGTCCTCCTAAGATAGCACGTACACATGGGAATCAAAACGAAATGTTCCGCATTAAAACTACCAACATCAAAAGTTCTCTCTCTTAACAAGTGTTTTGGTTTTCCGTAGATTCATGGTCACGTAGCTGACTTATTTCATTTATGCCTTTCCACTTTTTCTAAAACAAATTAAAAAAATAATAAAGCTGAGTGCTACGTATCCCACAATCTGTTTGCTGGGCAGTAGGATAAACAAACAGACAAGCTACGAGCTGGCGGTGTAAAATGACTATGAGGAAAAGGCCCATAGCCCCTTTAGCAGATGATAGGAATTAAAAGGTCTTCCGCCTATGTTCCGAATTGAAACTACCAACGTCGCAAGTTTTCTCTCTTAAGAAATATATTTTGGTTCAAAATACCTTTCTACTGTTTTTGTTTTAGTTCCTGTCCCTTGTCAGTATTTGCCCTAACGTACGGGTCCTTAATAGGTACACTTGCCTAACGGAAACAAGTCTTCCTAAGTTAACACGTACGGATGGGAATAAATGATAACAAAAGAAAAATGTTCCGCATTGAAATTCAACTTCTAACGTCACAAGTTTTCTCTCTAAACAAGTGTTTTGGTTTTTCATAGATGCATGATCACGTAGTTGACTAATTTCATTACGTCTACCCCCTTTCTCGATAAAGCTGAGTGCTGCATATCACGCACTCTGTTTGCTTGGCAGTAGGATAAAGAGACAGACAAACCATTAGCTGGTGTGAAATGGCTTTGAGCAAAAGGTACATAGCCCCTATAATTGATGATAATAATTGAAAGGTCCTCCACGTACGCATGATAATTAAAAAAAAATCAGCTCCACCACGCAGTAGACAACATGTACAAAGCCATTAGGTTTATTTTAACAGTCGCGGCCGAGCACCTGGACTATAACAATAAGTTAAACTACAACTTCAAGTAAGCAATACGTGATAAAGATCTGAGCGACAGTTTACGAACATACTACTGTCAGACGGAGGCCAGAAAAAAAAAAAAACCTGCCGGGAAAAAAAAAAACCCGATGGGAAAAAACAAGAAAGGAAACCTGGGTAGGAACCATGGCTCAAGCTTTAACTAGCCCATTCTACGAGGCTACACTGTACGAGACATGTATGACAACGAAGAACAGCAAATTTTAAATTAAATGTCGAAAAATTAAAAATAAAGTATGCTTAAATCGAGGTGTCGGCCTAGAGTGATTTCTCACGTGATAATCATCTCTTATATAGCCCTCCCTTATACACATGCTCACTTCGACTGATAAAGCTGAGTGCGGTATATCCCGCGCTCTGTTTACTGGGAAGTGAGTCCATTCCCTGAACGCTCTCTTCAATTGATGAAAGAATTGAAAGGGCCTCCTAATATTACACGTGCGCATGGGAATGAAAGGAAACAATGTTCCACATTGAAACTGCTAACGTCACAAGTGCTATCTTTTAAGTTTGAAAAAGGTTAATTCTGTGATGTTTAATTTTTTATGGAATGGAAAAGATAAAATCAAACGCTTAGCTCTGATCAGCGATTATAAAGATGGCGGTCTGAAAATGCCTCACGTGGAGTCTGCAATCAAAACTCAGAGAATCATTTGCCTAAAGAAGTATACTGAGAACTATCATAGCCCTTGGAAACTTATTCTATCAAGGATTCTCAAAGATCACGGCGAGAAATTCCTTCTTCATTGTAATTATAATGGTGCTGATCTACCTAAACACCTTCCTAAATTTTATCGCGAGTGTTTTGAGACCTGGGCGACAGTCAATACTAAAGAAATGTCCTCCCGAGACGTCATCATGGATCAAATACTATGGAACAATCAATTTCTGCGTATTGGGGGCAAACCTCAATTTTGCAAAAAATCATATATGGCTGGAATTGTAAAGATAAAAGATATCCTTCTCCCGAACGGCAAATTAAAAACTTGGAATTTCTTTAGAGAAAAAGGGCTGAATTTTAACAATTATTTCTTAATCCTTGGTCTGTCAAAAGCACTTCCAGACGCATGGAGAGTCTTGATAAACTCGAAAAATCCACAACCCCCTGATGCGCAAGAGCAGAGCACCACCACAATTTTGGATTTAACTCAGTTTGTGCTCAATTGTAATAATGAAGAAATTAAGCTCAGTGAACTCACGAGCAAAAGACTTTACTGGATTCTGATAGGGAATATACACGTCCATCCTACTGCAAGATTAAAATACAACTCTTTATTTGATGATCAAAATCTTGACTGGAATCAAATTTATTTAACGCCACAAAAAGTGACTTTAGACATTAAAACAAGAATGTTTCAATTTAAAATTCTTAATCGTATAATATATACTAACAAATTGTTGAATAAAATGAGGCTAATAGATACCTCGTTATGTACGTTTTGTGGAGAGTACGAAGAATCTCTCGAGCATTTGTTTTTACACTGCAAATTTACCATAGATTTCTGGACGCATACTACTAACTGGTTAAATAAATTAAATATTACCATTTCTAGGCTAAATGACAGCGAAATTCTGCTAGGTATTACAAAAGAAAGTCCTCATTGGACTCTTCTCAATCATATTCTCATTGCTGGTAAGCAAGTAATCCACGCTAATCGGCTCAGGAAAACAAAACCACTCCTACCTCAGTTAATAGCTAAACTTAAATATATTGAACACATTGAATATTGTATCGCTAAGAAAAGGGACAGGCTTAAATTTCACCTACAGAAATGGGAAATACTTAAGTTTTCTTGAGAAATTATTGTATCTTTAAATAAGTCCTTTTACTTAATCTTCATTGTTGTAAATAGGGCATAATTAGTGTCAAATAGAAGTAGCTTAGCAATCAATCAAAACTTTTGTTAAATAGGAGTAGCGCTTTACGTTAGCGACAATAGTATTGTTTTTTTTTTTTCGTGTTTGTAGTGTATGCAATGTTAGAATCGTCTTTGTAAGTAATTGTCAGTAATTGTATTGTAATGTAGTGTGCATGAATCAGTAAGAGCAATAAAAAAAAAATAAAAATAAAAAATAATAAAAAAAAAAATCTTTTAACAAGTGTTTTGGTTTTCCGTAGATGCTTGATCACGTAGCTGACTAATTTCATTTATAACTTCCTCTTTTCTTTTCTGAAATAAATAATAAAGCCGAGTGCTGCATATCCCACGCTCTTTTTGCAGGGCAGTAGGATAAACAAACAAAAGCCGCTTTTGCATGAGATCAAAATAAACTTGAGACATGTATATGCCTCTTTTGCGTCAAGAAACCTTTGTTTGTTTGAGTCCCTGTTCCTTGTCAGCATTTGCCCTAACGTACGGTTCCTTAATAGGTACTTGCCTTACGGAAACAGGTCTTCCTAATTAGTTAACATGTACGGATGGGAATAAATGATAACAAAAGAAAAATGTTCCGCATTGAAATTCAACTTCTAAGGTCACAAGTTCTCTCTTTTAACAAGTGTTTTTGGTTTTCCGTAGATGCATGATCACGTAGCTGACTAATTTCATTTATAACTTCCTTTTTTTTTCTAAAAAAATAAATAATAAAGCTGACTGCTGCATATCCCGCACTTTGTTTGCTGGGCAGCTGTAGGATCGACAAACAGAGAAGCCATGAGCTGGTGTGATAGCTATGACCAAAAGGCTCATAGCCCCTTGAATTGATGAGAAGAATTGAAAGGTCCTCCTAAGATAGCACGTACACATGGGAATCAAAACGAAATGTTCCGCATTAAAACTACCAACATCAAAAGTTCTCTCTCTTAACAAGTGTTTTGGTTTTCCGTAGATTCATGGTCACGTAGCTGACTTATTTCATTTATGCCTTTCCACTTTTTCTAAAACAAATTAAAAAAATAATAAACCTGAGTGCTGCATATCCCACGCTCTGTTTGCTGGGCAGTAGGATAAACAAACAGACAAGCTACGAGCTGGCGGTGTAAAATGACTATGAGGAAAAGGCCCATGGCCCCTTTAGCAGATGATAGGAATTAAAAGGTCTTCCGCCTTGTTCCGAATTGAAACTACCTACGTCGCAAGTTTTCTCTCTTAAGAAATATATTTTGGTTCAAAATACCTTTCTACTGTTTTTGTTTTAGTTCCTGTCCCTTGTCAGTATTTGCCCTAACGTACGGGTCCTTAATAGGTAGACTTACCTAACGGAAACAAGTCTTCCTAAGTTAACAC
This sequence comes from Oculina patagonica, assembly GCF_052425735.1. Classification (NCBI taxonomy): domain Eukaryota; kingdom Metazoa; phylum Cnidaria; class Anthozoa; order Scleractinia; family Oculinidae; genus Oculina; species Oculina patagonica. Next base: position 29,435,227 of record NC_135766.1, on the reverse strand, counting down.
GTACGGATGGGAATAAATGATAACAAAAGAAAAATGTTCCGAATTGAAATTCAACTTCTAACGTCACAAGTTTTCTCTCTAAACAAGTGGTTTGGTTTTCTGTAGATGCATGATCACGTAGCAGACAAATTTCAGTAAGTCTGCCCCCTTTCTCGATAAAGTTGACTGTTGCATATCCCGCACTCTGCGCTGTTTGCAGGGCAGTACGATCAACAAACTGACAAGCCACGTGCATGTATAAACTGATAGCATTGAGCGAACGGCTCATAGCCCTTTCAGTAACAATTAAAAGGTCCTTCAAAGATGACACTTTTACATGGGAATTAATGAGAAAAAAAATCCGCATTGAAACCACTAAGGTCACAAGTTCACTCTCTTAACAAGTGTTTTGGTTTTCCGTGGAAGCATGAGCACGTAGCTGACTAATTTCATTTTTCCCCCTTTGAATACTCTGCAAGGTAAGTGAAGACCAATATTAATCAAACTTTTTTTTTTTCAAATGGAATGCCCTACAAAGACGTATTATTTGTCTTAACTTAAAAATAAGCTAAGTGGAATAACCAGATCAAGTATTATGGCGTGCACAATATGACAAAAGCTCCTCAATAAACTGATTTCAGTTGGTTAAGACGACTGGAAAAGTTGCATTGTGAGAGCTGGCACTACTTTCGCAGCCTGTATCTTGATTTTGTTCCGCGTTCAGCTTAATGCACGTGACCTCTTAGAAGTACTTCAATCAAATGCAAGGTCAATCAATGCGGAAGAAAATTTGTATCAAAATCCTGCGCTGATAATTACTTATCGTATAGCTAGGAAAGCCGAAAACTGAACAAAATAATAAAGGGAAGTTGGTAAGCTATAATTTTTTATTTGGTGGGGAAAAATACTGTAGTTATAACAATAATAAACATTTCGCGTTGACGATTAATTCGTGATACGTTTTTAAAGTCACGACAGTGATCATGACCTTCATTAACTAGAAAGAGCGTCAGTTCCGGTGTGGTTGTCAAATCTATTTACTTAACATACCGAGACGGTCGGAAACATGCGCCCACAGAATTTAACGTTTTCGATTGGATGTACGCCGTTTTGATTTAAATATAAAAGAGAGCTATTTTTCTGCAACTGTCATTGCTACAAAGCGGTGATCACTTCGAAGTAGCAAAGATGATATTTTCAGTGAGACGAAGCTTGTTTCTGCTGGCTTGGATGTTGTCATTATACAAAAGCGTCAAAGGTATTTTCATTATTCTTTTTTTGTTATAATTATTATTTTTGAACAACCGCTCCTGTATAATAGTTGCAGAAATTTTTCAACACTTCTCAAAACTTGTTATCGTGTTTTAGTTGATTCATCTTCTCCGGTTATATGATTTACTTAAACAGGAAGGTAGCAAAGCTTTTGCGTATGAATTTCTCTCCTTTCTCAGGAAGAGCGTCCAACGATTCTATTGCCAAGACAATATATATATCATCAGTTTTTGCTTCTAGCCGGCTATCCGCGATAGACCGTGATCATTAAACTGATCAGTACACAAGCATTTCGTTAAAGTTTTTTTTCCTTTATTACACTTACGTTAGATTCCAGCAATTGTGATTGAAATTTCCAGCTTAAGATCATTTTTCGCTATACGTTTGTTGAGCTCGTAAAAACTGCGACTTTTTACATGCAATTAGCACAACTCTACTCCATTTATACGATTGAAGTTGTGCAAGTTTGTTAATGTCTTACTGTTTTGTGTTGTTTGTTTTGGTTTTGTTTTTTGTTCGTTTTTTTTTTTTTTTTGTCGCAACGAAATGCGGTAAAGTTTAGTGAAAAAAATTGAGCAACTTTGTTATGGATCTCTGACTATATTATATAGGATGCAGCAAATTGAACTCCTGTAATATACATTTAAAGTTTTCCACTTTACTGTACGCTGTCAGAGATTTTAAGGCAAGTAGAATGCATCATAAAAAATAGAAAAACAGCAAAAGAAAAGAAAAATAATACAGGCAAATGCAAGATAAGAAATATTATATAAAAGTTCTAAACTTCAATGCTCACTCCACATTTACCTTCGGACTAAAAATACTAAACCAATTTCCATGGGCTACTTGTAGTCTTCCATCGATTTTTAAATTGTTGTTAAAACAATGATAATATTAAAACGTCTAAACAGAGGGTCTTACGGGTCTTATATTACGGAAGACTCTCTTGGCAGGAAACGCATTTTTATATCCGGTTTGTGCTGAAATCATTTGATCGATCGATATATATATTTTTGAATTTTGTCTCATAATGTGGAAACAAATGTAACCACTGCAAAATGGTAAAATTTTCCGAAACTAAATACGTCACAATTTCTTCGACTTTACCATATAATGTTTTTTTCTTGAGTGGTCACGTAGCTGATTTAGTTGATAAGCACAACAATTTCTTAGGTACTCACTCAATTAGCAAGCTGTACATAGCTTTCAATTGTAATACACTATTTTTTATATAACGACGTCTAATTTTCAACCGACTGAACGTTCTTAACTTTTTCGAAGATTTGAGCATAAAATGTTCTTAACGTTTTCTTTTGTTCTTATAAATAAAAAAGAGTGTTGTACTTAACTTTGTTCATTTTGGAAAGAGACCATTTTATGCAACGTGAGACCACACATGTTGTTTTCTTCAAGTCCCCTGCCCTTTGCTGACCTCTCAGTAGATAGGTACTTGAAAAAAGGAAGCAGTTCTTGATGTCAAGAAAGCATGATCGCATGGCGAATAGTTCCGGCTTGAGTATACATACGTCACAATATCTTTGTTGATCAAGTAGCTTATTAACTTCATTGTGTTTACTGAACACTGTAGAACGCATCATGAACTCTCAAACCTTTTTTTAAAGCAGGCCACATTTGATGGACACGTTTTGTACTTTTGAAAATACGCCGTTATCATATGACTTCGAAAATTAAGGATTAGTCAACATCGGCAGAGATTTGGAAACATTCAGAACCTTATGAGGTTGTTAACTCCGTAAAAAAACAGATGGCTTTAAATTACAGAAAATATAGAGTGAAAACAAGGAAACAAAATGTCAATGGTTAACCGGCTTTCATGGCCGTTTCACAGTGGTGAGCGTGATGAATATGTTAACTTAAGGATGTATGTTCTCCCTTCTCTCTTTTAAACTGAATTTAGTACCGTACGGAAATGTAATAATTCTGTTACGCACGCCTTTTAAGGCGTGCGTAAAAAAAAAAAAAAAAATTTTTTTAAAAAAGAGTTAAATACAAAAAAAAAAAAAGAAGAGAGAGAGGAAAAAAAAAAAAGGAAAAAAAAAAAAGAGGGTTATGGGGGGGGGGGGAAGAACGAAAGGAAAGGTAAAAAAAAAAAAGAAGGGGTAAAAAAAAAAACGGAAGCTCGGTGTTGTTGTTGTGGTGCAAATTTCCAAAAATGCTTACGGGTTTATATTGATTAGATTTTGTTACTAATATTGATTACTGTGCAATATTAAGTTTATTTGCTTTATTTACATTTTTCATTTGCTCCAGCTACTTGCATATTCAGTTTAAAAATTATTTTGAGAAATCGGGCTGAATATCGCTTATACTTAACCGACGAGACCCTAGGCCGAGCTGGCTAATTTCAGACGATATCCCGCAAGAATGAGCAGGGTAATAGTTGTTGTTATTCAACAAATTGTCAGCGAAAAATGTTTTACCATGAGCTATAGGATAAGTGGAGTTTTTTCTAAATTAAAAGCCAATATCTTACCACTAAAGTCTTTTCTTTACTACTCTGTTTACTTCTTTGGTTGTTCGATCACAATACATGGGTAACCAGGCTTTTGTTCAACCGAGAAGACCTGGATGCTAAACTAATTTGCATTTGGTGTTACGGCGAATAATAAAAACACTGGGTAGGAAAAACTTTTACTGTTGCTAGGAGATTTTGGTTTTTGGCCAATCACTAAACTGAACAAACAATGGGTATTGTTTTTTAATTTCGTGTTGAGCTCGTAAGATCAACGAGCACTCTCAATCCCCTAGTGAGGTATAAAAAGGCGACAAACTTGAGCCTTTCCCCACATGGACGAAGAAAGGTTTGGCAACCGGAAATGAATTTTGGTTTGTTTAAGAGGTGTTCGCAACTCAACGGTGGAAAAAATGTAAATTTCGGATAGTTTTGTGGTCGTTGTCGTTATTTTTTAAGGCTTTCGCTATGGAGTAAGCTGGAGTTGTCTTAAATTGCCTAAACAAGCAACGAGTGATCGGTGCAGCATGAACGGGAAAACACAGGCGTTGAACTCTATGCGTGTGTTTGTCTGTGTGTTGTCACAACTTACAAATATGAATATTCAAATCTATTCAGTAATTGTTGTTGTGAATATTTAAGCTTCGAAAAATCGGCTTTTACGACTGAGTTTTTGAAATAAAATAAATAAGAAAAATTTCCGCTTAGGTTGAGTTAGTTTTTATGCAGGTTTTTTGACGAATTTAAGCTTATGAGAGCGCTTCTTTGTTTAATGTTTTCGACTTGTATATATAATACAATTATTTACATGCGGCGTGCAATTTATTATCGTGGGAGAATCCACTACTGTTTCTGGAATGTAGCCGATAAAACTAAATATTTCTCTCAACATTAGAACGTCAGATTATGACAGTAAAAAAAAAAAGAAAAGTAGTTAGAGCGGGCGAGCTCGTATTATTTCAATTTACTTCAAAGGTGATGTTAATAGTTCTTAACTCCAATTCATAGTCGCAAAATTCAACCATTTAATTAAGCAAGACTCCAACGACTTCGGGTAAACCCATGTTCACCTCATCCCACTCCCTGTGTGAATGAATGGTTTCCTTTGTATAACCCCCAGGTGGGCCACCTTTACATTCCTTATAAGGAAAATGGCCACCTTTGGATCTTACGAGCTTCACACGAAAGAAGGGATTATCTTCCTACCCATGGTATTATACACATAGTCCCAAATGCAAATTAGCTTAGTGGTCCACATGTAGGAATACCTACCCCCAAAGGCATGAAATGGTGCTTTTTTTTCGGGGAGTGGCCAGGGGCACTCCAAATGCAAATTAGATTAGCATCCAGGTCTTCTCGGTTGAATAAAAGCCTGGTTACCCATGTATTGTGATCGAACAACGAAAGAAGTAAACAGAGTAGTAAAGAAAAGACATTAGTGGTAAGATATTGGCTTTTAATTTAGACAAACTCCACTTATCCTATAGCTCATGGTTTTACGTTCAAAAATACTGCAAGACGTTGAGCGAATCTTCGCAACCTACATATATATTATTGCAGGATATCTGTTACGTACGGATGACGAACAGCAATGACTTTCTCATCAGATCTACGCCTCGAGCGAGACAAATTGTTGAATTATATAAAAAGTTAAAATCTTTGGAACCAAACACGCGATATTAATTTAAACCACCGGTTAAAGTTTTCAAAAATAACCAGGTTAAATTAACCAAGTGTAATCTCGTCTTTTTGTATCTATCTATACAGTATTTTAACTTGCGAATAAAGATTCACGAAGAGGCACGAAGTATCTCTGTACGACTCATAATAACCCTACATTTTTGTTTATGGTGTGGATCTTTCAGAAGTCAAGAAGTAAGCAATTCTGTGCAACGTGCCCATATATGCTCTGTAATTGCATATATTAAATCATTCGCTACGCTTGAATATTATTGCGACATGCAGAGCAGAAATTGGGTGGAAATTGGCTCTGTACGACAAGCTAAAACAAAGCGATTTTTTAGGGTTTTGTATACTCGTAACCGAGTAGTTAAACATGTTTTTTTTAAGCGCGTCCAAATATAATATTAAAATATACAAAACAAAATATTCTGTACCATACAAAGTTACGATAGCTCAGTTGGTAGAGAACACTTCTACAGAAGTTGTATATGCCTTGGTCGTTAGTTCAAATCCAAACGGGAGCTATTATTATTCTTTTTTTCTCATTTTTTTTTAAAGGGAGTATGCCGTTTTATTTAAAATATAAAGGTTGAACAAACGCAACAGTTAATTTTGATATTTCAGTATGTTGAGTTCGAACGCCGGCTATTTCTGTGAGACTTCGACTGCTGATGTCAATAGAACTGGAACGCTTATAGTGTTGAAAAAAACACCACCGGAAAATCAAGCTGTTTTGCCCCAGATGAAACTAATTTTTTGCAATGTTTTTGTCGTTATTAAACCGGACTCTTGACTGCCTAGGCTCCCAAGCCATTGCGACAAGAAAAACCCGCAACATTTGTTGAAATGAAAAGAAAAAAAAAAAAAACAATAAAGTGTGTTCCTAGCTAGTCACATTTTTCGTTGCTGAAAAATAAAGGCTTTTGAATGATTAACACACAACAAAAGGAAACAAGACTTAAAAATCTCGCCAGCCATTTGAAAAATAGTTTGCAACAAAGCAATTGCGCTAATTAACAGCTTTATTCAATTAAATATAGCGCTTAAATGCAAATTAAAAAATCACGCCAAGATACTTCTGGTGCAATGCAACGGCTTGGATTTAGTTTGGGATTCTCAAGAACTAAATTAAAGATCCTTGGTAAGTACCTCCCATCAAATATTTTCTTCTGTTCGAAGGCAGAATTTCATATCGCGAAGTTAATTGTTATGTTTCGGTTCCGTAAAGCTGGTTTCCATGTGACACTTCCGATTTCTGCGATTGCTAGATTCACTTCGATTCCTTTGGTGACTAGGAAGCTAGGAGCTACGTTGTTTGATATAAAAGTGGTGTAGGGCCACTATCGTGCTTGTTTAGAAAGTTTAAGACTATTGTACCTTTCAAAATATTAGCGAAATTTCTCAAAAGTATGAGCGAAATTAAACATTTGAAAAAAGAAACACACTTTTAAATTTCAAAGACATGTTTCGGACACTCCGTATTCATTATCAGTTTGAAGATGTTTCTTTCAAAATATGACGTTTACACTGACACACGTCTCATTGACATGGTCAAAGATGATATTCCGCTCCGTATTGTCTCCATGATCGAGCTACTACAGAGTTTGGTATTAGGGTAGCCTGTTCTCTGCAATTAATGTGTCACTCAGGGCGAGGGTCTAATGTGCTTGACACTCTCCGAAGAAGTAGTACTGCTCTACTCTTCCTCTTTCATGGATGAGGCGTTCATGTTATTTCCTAACTACATGTTAAGGGATGATCTCGGAGAGTCAATAACAGTGAAATAATGTTTAAATGTTAGAACCGATCACGAAAATCACAAAAATGATAGTCACTATCTTGTTTGCGCGGTTGCCCCTAGATAAATAAATAAATAAATAAATAAATAAATAATTACACAAACAAGATATATTAAAATAAATAAAATTAAATAAAATTAAATAATTAAGTCGATTAAATAAATTTACGGCTCGAATATTACACCTTTCGGTCTAAAATTTGGCATGAAGTATCTCTATATGACTCTTTATAACCCTACCTTTTTGTTTTGGATGAAAATTTTTCGAGTGCCGAGAAATTAGCAATTCTGTTCAACGTGCCCATACATTGCTCTGTAAAAATTAAATAAATGCCATTAAATAATTCTACGGCTCGAATATTGCACCTTTCAGTCTTAAATTTGGCATGAAGTATCTCTGTATGACTCTTTATAACCCTACATTTTTGTTTTGGATGAAAATGTTTCGAGTGCCGAGATATTAGCAATTCTGTTCAACGTGCCCATACATTGCTCTGTAAAAATTAAATAAATGCCATTAAATAATTCTACGGTTCGAATATTACACCTTTCGGTCTAAAATTTGGCATGAAGTATCTCTGTTTGACTCTTAATAACCCTACATTTTTGTTTTTGATAAAAATATTTCAAGAGTTGAGAAATTTGCGATTCTGTGATGTTCCTATACATTGCTCTGTAATTATGTAAATCATCTTTGTGATTAAATAATTCTACGGCTCGAATATTTCACCTTTCATTCTAACATCTGGCATGAAGCTTCTCTGTACGACTCTTAATATCACTACATTTTGGTTTTTGGTGTTGATCTTTCAAGAGTCAAGAAATTAGCAATTCTGTGCAACGTGCCCATATATGCTCTGTAATTGCATATATTTCAATCATTTGCTGCGCTTGAATATTATTGCGACATGCAGAGCAGAAATTGGGTGGAAATTCTCTCTGTACGACAAGCTAAAACAAAGCGATTTTTTCGGGTTTTGTTTAATCATAACCTTAAGCGCGTCCAATATAATATTCAAATATACAAAACAAAATAGTTTGTACCATGCAAAGTTACGATAGCTCAGTTTGTAGAGAACACTTCTACGGAAGTTGTGTATGCCTTGGTCGTTGGTTCAAATGCAAACGGATGCTATAATCATTTTTTTTTCTGAGTATGCCGTTTTATTTTAACAAACGCAACAGTAAATTTTGATATTTCAGTATGTTGAGCTCGAACGCCGGCTATTTCAGAGAGACTTCAACCGTCGATAGAATTGGAACGCTTGTAGTGTAGAAAAAAAAAACACCACCGAGAAATCAAGCTGTTATGCCCCAGGTGAAACTAATTTTTTTGCATATATATAAATAATTCGCTCCCATTCAATATTAACGAAATTTGGTGGACATTATCTCTGTATGACTGGCTAAAATAGAGGCATTCGTTTAAAGCAATTTGTTTACTCATAGCTGAACAATTAACGATTTTTTAAAGCTTGTTCAAATATAATATATAAATAATCCAAAAAAAAATTTCTGTACCGTAAAACGTTACAATAGCTCATTTGGGAGAGAGTAGTTCCACATGCTGTATGTCCCGGTCGTTGGTTCAAATCTGGACGGAACTCATTTTTTTTTTCTTTTTCCTTTTTTTTTCATTACGAGTAAAAGTCTCGCTTGCTCTTTTGGGCGAAAATTACTTTTAAATTATCTCGAGCGTGTACGAGCAAACGTCTTGCTTATATATTTTCTTAAAACTTGCTAACATTTATTTTGATCGGCAAGAGTTCAGTTTATTTATCTTGAGTGTGTGCGGGCACATCTCATTGCTTAAATTGTTGGTTAAATGCATCAAAAGTCTAACTTACTTTTATTGTTTACATTGAGTTGTTTCGTTGAGGGAGTAAGGGGTCGCTATGCGAGCGAAATTCTCGTTCGTATATCTTTATCTTAATTAGTACTAGTTTGCTGGGCAAAAAGCCAACTGTGTGCGACCAGCAACAATTCTACACAATACAATTCCTTTGTTGACTAGGAAGCTAGGAGCTACGTTGTTTGATATATAAGTGGTGTATGGTCACTGTCGTGCATGTTTAGGAAGTTAAAGAAAATCGTACCTTTCAAAATATTAGCGAGATTTCTTAAAAGTATGGGCGAAATTAAACATTTGAAAAAAACATACTTTTAAATTTCGAAGACTTGCTTCGGACACTCTGTATCCATTATCAGTTTGAAGATGTTTCTTTCAAAATATGACATTTACACGGGCACACGTCTCATTGACATGGTCAAAGAGGATATCCCGCTCCGTATAGTCTCCATGATCGAGCTACTACAGAGTTTGGTATTAGGTTAGCCTATTGTCTGCAATTTATGTGTCACTCAGGGCGAGGGTCTTATGTGCTTGACACTCCCCGAAGAAGTAGTACTGCTCTACTCTTCCTCTTCCATGGATGTGGCGTTCATGGTGTTTTTTAACTACATGTAATACGGATGATCTCGGAGAGTCGATAACAGTGAAATAAAGTTTTAATGTTATAACCGACCACGAAAATCGCAAAAATGATTGTCACTATCTTGTTTGTGCGGTTGCTCCTAGATAAATAAATAAATAAAGAAATAAAAAATAAATAAATAAATGCACTAACTGACTTTAGAACTCTTTTATCAAAATTGTTTTCCTTCTTAACGTAAATTTTCATTAAATTGAAAAACGAGAACTGATTTCACGTTCAAATTGTAACGAAATGGCAGGTTCTATCTTATCATAGATTCGATTAAAGGGCGAACCAGAAAAAAAAAAATAAAATAAAATAAAATAAAAAAACAAACAAAACAAAAAAACAAAAAAACAAAACACCAATACCCAAAGCCCTCCTCACCCAAGCACTTCGTACACAAATAATGTGATTTGTTGTTCACTTCTTCCTCCAAAAAGGTACTTCCATGCAAACTGGCATCTTTAACATGTCGCAGACCGCGCAGGACGGGGGCTGCAGCAGTGGCTGCTCTCAACATTGTCGCCTGCCACGTTGTGGAAACGTCGTATTTCCATTTCCATTCAGTGGATCAGGAACGGTACGTACATAATAGTGTTAATACACCCATCTGTAATTGCAGTAAATACCCGGGGGAGGAAGGTCTTCTTCCGGGAGAAAATAGTGAAGTCGTGCTGCCGAGTTATATCTTGCATCAACAGCATAATAAAATTTTGCATTTGTCCCCTAAGTAGCGGTTGTTATAACAGAATATTCTTAGTGCGATTCTGAGTGAGATCCATTCTTCCTTGGTGTTCTGATTACAGTGTATGTATTTGGATGGATTTTGTACGATCGCGTGTGGTTTGATTCCACGTTTTTCTTTTGTCGTCAAATATACATCACTGGATTTTTTTGTCCCAGTCAAGGGTTCAACAAACTGTTGGCAAACATTAAGGTCCCCAAGCTCCACCCCTGCCAATACAAAAACCAAATCAATACAAACGGGGTAAAAATTCAACTATGTCAAATGAGAAATAGCAGAAAGAGAATCTTACTTTCTTACTTTATTAGGTTCAGGTTCATGTAACATTGAGTCATGGTGAGCAGTTTTCACGTGTTCACTCGCCTGCTGCTTTGTGGGTCGAATCAGTCAGTACACGTGAGTTCAAGGTTTGTGCACGTGAGTCAGGCATGGGAACAAATGGAACTGGAATAATCAACTGGCTGGCTTTTCAAGACCAGCCACAATTGACACGTGGAAGCGTTAGTTTAAATGGCATTTGGACAACAGAAACTAAATGCGAGAAAGTTACATTCTCTCAGGTAAGATGATTTGTTACAGGTATTCATCACGAAAATTTCTCTTGAATGTGACGCATTTTATTTCTATGAACGCATTGCAGAGCTTTGGTGGAAGACCTTCTGTGTTTGTCTCAGCTAAGTACACACGTGACACAAAGCCTGATGACGCTATGTACGTCTGGCTGGAGAATGTAAAACCCGGAAGTTTCGAAGTGTGCCTCCGAGAGTTCCTGGCGTTTGACGGCAAACACCAAGATACTGTTGTGGTGGGTACACGACCGATCACTCAAGTTAAAATGTATAAACCGTTTCAAAGATATTGGTGAATGCTTTCAACAACTGTTTCGAGTTATATACGGAACAATACTTTCGAATAATTAACAAGTATCGCATGAGCGCGTGTTGGATAAGAGGTGGCAGATAGCCTTTACTATGTCATATCCAACAAGCGCGAGTGGAATAATAGTTTTATTAAGAAAGCCCAAGTAATTATATTATTTCAGCTCCCCATTTCGTTGACCTGTACACCTACCATATTTGCAGTCCATAGTGTATGAGCTCATAACCATGGCCTGTAAACTAATCATGTCTCAGGAATTGCAATATACCATAGCTGACAGCTATGTTTATCAGGCACTACATGAGTTCATGTTTATTCCTTTGAAACAGTTTCCAAATCTCGTCATTCCTTGCGGACAATTTTAAAATAAACAATATTATTTTAAATTGTACTCACCATCTGACTTCTCATTGGCTAAGAGCCTACAGCTTATTCTAGGAATTCGCGCAACTACAGTTAATAGGCTATTTCCGATATATTAAAGTTCTAACTTGGCTCCGAGGCTTGGGGAATAAAACAAAAGATATCACGTCGAGGTTCAGGAATGAATAAATCATTTCTTTTGTTTTATTCCCCCAAGCCTCGGAGCCAAGTTAGAATATTAATATATCGGAATTGGCCTATTCACTAATCTGCCAGCCGATTATTGAATAATCTGTAGGTTTTGCACGCAATGCATGATTTCCGAGAACAAGGTCGAGTTCACTTGTGGTGAGTACATTAGTGGAATCTTGCACACAGCGAAAATAAAATGGCTCTTTGATTCTCTTCTTATTAAAAAAAAGTTGCGAAGGAACTGTTCCACGAACTCCTTGAGGAGATAGTATTCAGAAGCCGAACGAAAATAACAAATAAGCACAAATTTTGAAATCTTTCTTTGTAATTTTTAAAACAATGTATGATAAAACAATTATTAGATTCTGTGTTTGAGATATCCGAAATAATCAAGGTCTCGGTAAGAATTTATAATAATTGCCTCGAACTTGATTATTTCGGATGTCACAAAAACTTCATACAATAATTGTTTAAAATTGCTTGTCAATAGAAATAATGGACCTTGGTCTGCTTGAAGTATGACTTGTTAATTTATTCTTGACTATTTCTTTCTTCCCAGGACTGGTTTGCATTCACTGGCAATGGTTCCGAGCTAAACTTTACAAGGACAGGGGAAGTTTACTTCCCCAACAGCGGAAGTCCCACGGCGGACAATAATTATGGCTTCTGTCAAGTAAGTGACTTTGATAAGCTTCAATCACATCATCCGAAAAAAGAAATGGAGGCCTTTTTGTTCAAATTAAGTTAAAAATACATTCACTCAAATCATGTGGGTTTTTTTACCACTGACAGTAGAATTTTGAAAACTGGTAAGCACTGGGGGAAAGACTTGATCGATATGCCTTTCATGTGTGCATATATTACGGAGGGCTTACATACCGAGACCTTTTTTGTACAACCTTACCTTTCAAAACTTTTTCGGTTTTAATTTAAACGGGATACTGCGATTGACTAATACTTAATATAGCTCTCTAATCATATCGGATAAAATCAAAAAAGACCTTTCATTCTATAACAACGTGAACTTTGAAAAGATTTAATCTTTCTTAAGGAGCTATTACTAAATTAAGCCCATCTGCTTATATTTGGGAGGACCTATTTAAGAAATGATTTGTGGGGATTAGATTTGGACGATGGGGGAGGGGAGGAGATGGCATTTTCGGGAAGTGTTTTTTTAGGAATCTTACGGTATTTCTTTTTATTATTTTTCAGGAAGTTCAGTATAACACCACTTTCTATGAGTCCCCAGCTGTGCTGGTCTCAGTCGGTCATCAATATGACCGAAAATTGAAAAGCCATGTTTTGCCAGAGAATAACATAATAACAGCTTGGGTAGAGGTAAGGTTTCTGAGAGTAGTAAAGCCCAGCGGTTTAGGCAGTAGGTTCTAGTACGGTTTGGCAGAGGTTCTAGTACGGTTTTGGCAGTAGGTTCTAGTACGGTTTAAGTAGTAGCCAAATTAAGAATTTTTTGGAAAATCAAAGTCATTAAGCATGCAAGAGGTCGAACTACTTGTGACGTCATAAATTTGTCACGCAAGGGTGTCACGTATGACATAAATAGTCACACAATTATATTTTAACATATCTTTAATCTTAAAATATCTTAGCTTTACAAGTTGGGTGACCAACGCACAACATTATGAATACTATTTTCAGAGCACGGTGTCTGCAACGAGAGTGTGTCTTGTCCCACTGAGCGTATGCATGGAAGTGTGTTTTGCGAGGGACTTATTCGCACAAGAGTTCGCACAAGAATTCAACGTTCATGTCGTCCTGCTCGTCCCAGGCCACATTAAGCTCTCGTAACATTTCCTCATCTTCCTCGTCGGGGCGTAGGTATTCGTAAGGGTACGAAAAGAAATTATTCGTGTCCACAATCCGTTTGTAGCGCTTGTAGCGCTTGATTGCGGTTACTGTTTCTAATTGTTTGGTATTGACAGCCCGTGTGATCTTGTGTGGGTTGAAGACTGGGATCTCCCGTGGATCTGTTAGTGGGTCAGAAACTTCAAGGATGACGTTTTCTTTGAGGAATTCAAAGTTTAGTTGTTCTCGGCCTCGAGTGTTTAGGGAAAAACCACGAACCTTACATTTCACTTTACCGCGAGCCGTTCGATACCCGTATTTTTTTGGACCAGCGGATGCGAACTCAACGATGTAGTCGCCGTCTTCTAACTCGTACGTAAATTCGCGTAGGTAATATCCCAGGGAAAACACTTCTGGCCTTCTTGACAGGAATAAATGATCGAATCCGTGTCGAAATAAAGCACTTGGCCGGGTTCCAATTGACTGAAACCCTCTTGGAACAGTTTGAGCCGAGCCTAACCTTTTGTAGAAGTAATGAGCCAATCAACTGCGAGATCCTGAACTGACCAATGAGAATCTCGCCCCATTCTTTTTCGTCTATGAAGTAAGGGGGATGGGGGGTATCCCCTACAGTAACGTGCCACGTGATTATAGTCCAATGAGACGTCAAGGGATGGGGTGTATCCCCTACAGTAACGTGCCACGTGTTAATGGTCCAATGAGAAGTCAAGGGGTGAGGGTATCCTCCCCCAAACAGTTCATCTGTGTTGTGTCTTACAAATAATGAGAGAAACGCTTCAACCACACTTTGTTAAAGGAGTCCTGTTATTGGCTTATTCAGTGTATCACTCTGAGGCTTCAACCTCTTCTTCCCCTTCTTCATCATCCGACTCGTCGGGGAATAACTTCTTTGTCATGACTCTGTTTAACAGAAATTTCCGCTTTTCTACTGCTGACTCGGCTGCTTCGTCAAAATCCATGCCGTCTTCGTCAATGAAGCGGCGAAGAGTTTTCGTGACTTTACGGTGTAGTGCGTCGCGTTTGATACGATGAGTCCATTTTAAACGCTCTAAGTAGATCCTACGTAGTCTTCTTCTGCTAAGGGGTAATAGGGCATTGAAAGCGGCAGTCGCGGCGTAGTCTCTGGTTTTACCCTTATCGAGAAACCGTTTGACTTCAGCCATGAACGATTCTATGAGATCTTCCCCCACGTTTCTACGCAATGGACCCCACGGGTCATAGTCAGTGTCATCGTCCTCCGCCTTTCCTTCCTCTTCGGAGCTGCTACTATTCTCCTCTTCCCCCTCTTCCTCCTCTTCCTCTTCAGAATGTTCTTCCTCTACATTTTCTTCATCGCTTCCACCTTCTGACTCGGTGTCAAATATATCTGGTGCACGATCTGCCATTGTCTTTTTCTCCTCGTCAACGTTTCACCCAAGGCAGCGTGCTTCAACTGAGTAAGAGTCGTTTGAGGATATTTCTAATATACAATTTCTGTTAGCGTTCAAGCGTCCGCCACCTTTCTTCGATATCAGCGTGGGTATCCTTCGTGCGTCAAGAGGTGGCTAAACACCCGTCTAATGTCATCGCTGGCTGGGTGAAGATCCAAGGCCAAGTACCCAAAGGGTCGTTTCGCTACTTTTTGATACACGGTCATGATGTCTTGCCAGTAGATGGGAAAAGCTCGTAGCAGTAAATTCCTCATAGCTAGTTGGTCGCGAGGATTTTTGAAGGCTATGATGTAGTGAGCATTCCTGGAAATACTCTTGGCGTATTTACCAGGTGGGAACATGTCTTGACACAGAAACAGGACAGTGATATTTTGTTTATGAGAGTGTTTGGTGAACAAATCCAATAGCTCTTTATCTTCACTTCCCTCTGTCATTGGATCGTCCAACACAAGGAGTCCACGGTTCGGAAACCATTTTCGCAATTGGGAGGTCGTAGGAACATCCTCGTGAAAATGTACCCCAGCCTCTTGCATGTCTCTGAACCCATCTTGCCAGGCCCCGTAACAATAATGAATGGTATCAGGAGGTGTACTAAACAACTCTTCTGAATGATCCAAAAGTAACGACTCGGTAAAGCAAGTCTTGCTACAGCCAGATGGACCAACGACCAAAATACTCGAGGGTGTCTTGAACGGGAATGCCTCTCCCATTTCCATTCCTCCTGGGTTCCCATTGGACGTTTCAGTAGGAGATGTAGCCGTTGGTGTTTCCTCTCTTGTCTTTTCGAATCGTCTGCGACATCTATATTTCTCGTGACGGCTTCTACTGTCTGCACGAGTAAACAGTCTTTGACAATAACGACACCAAAGGGACATGATTGACTCTTTGCTTGTTCGACTAAAACTGGATTAAATCAAATAAACCATTATTTTTATATTTAGCTGGCGGTTACTGGTGGCTATTGGCGGTTTTTGGTGTTTTAGCGGTTAAGGGCGGCTATTGGCGGTTTTTGGTGTTTTGGCGGTTACAGGCGGATGTTGGTAGTTTTTGGCGGTTACTGTCGGTTCCTGGTGTTTTGGCGGTTACTGGCGGTGTTTGGTGGGTACTGGTGGTTTTTGGAGGTTCTTGGTTTTTAAGTTCAACAGCTTACATGACGCTTGGTAGGAATTACTTTATTCAGTCCATTTTGCACCTTGGATCTGCCACAGTTTAAGCAGAAAGTTTCAAAAATTTATTTTATTTCAATTTACTAAAAAGGTGCACTTTCCTTTATAGGAAGTCCGCCTGACTTCCATGCGAATTTGTGTTAAAGACTCAACTGGAACAGGAAGTCAGCACGACCCTCTGACGGTCAGTTATGTTGTGATTGGAGGTTGGTAATAAAATGAATTCCAAATTTAGCATGTTGTGTTCATTTGTACTATTTCCGAAGCCAAAAGAAATAAAAACATATCAAATGATTATCCCCTTAATTTTCCATTTACAGACTTGAATCCATGCCTTGATGTAAAATGCCCATCATTTGGGGTGTGCAAGACTTTCGGTGCACATGTAGCTCGCTGCGTGTGTTACGAAGACTGCCCTTCCTATCAGGATCCAGTGTGTACTGCAAATGGAACAACATACGACAACAAATGTCTTTACGAGCTCAGCTTCTGCAGGGGACTTGACAATAATACGATTTATCACCCAGGAAGCTGTGAGGGTAAGTGAGCAGCTAGCACGATATAGCTTATGGAATCTAAATTCTTAAAATTTTATGTGAATGTGAATTGCATACAATGTCTTGTCAGTAAGCTTGTCCTTGTTGCTTGGCAACCTTTTTGGCGTTTGGAGCAGCTTTTTGCGTTTCTACCAACCTTGAGCAATGTTTAAGCAAAATGTAGGTTTATCGACCATGACAAAATTCAACGATTGGCATAAAAAATTTAAATTCATGCGAATTTGTTGAATGTTTGTCAACATTTTGACAAAAAAACCTGTGACTTGTCAACGTGTTTGTTTTCGTTTCGTTTGCCCATATTTGCGAGCAACTCTTTAGGCCAAATTTCTAAAGCTTTTTTCTTCCCCAATGTTAGCAATTATTGTGAAGAACGAAAAATAAAGCTTTAAAGTGGCAGTTTCTCTTAAAGCGGTCCATCGCATTTCGGGTCGGAAAATAGTATTCCCTCAACAGTAAGTAAGCTCATTTGCATAATGTGTATGAAATACTCGCATAAGCACGAAATATTCGAAGTCGCTGTGGCAAAGGAAGATAAAAAGTGCAAGGTATTTTTATATTTCTAAGCTTCCTAACATCTATTTAGTAGGATTCAGTTGGAATTTAGAATGGTCTGGTCTGGACTCGTGAAATAAAGGCCGGCGAAGACACCATACTTTTGCATGTTTACCAAAAGCGATCTAAGGGTTGCTGATATTTAAATTTTCACGGACCCGTAAATCAAAATATATCAAAATTAACATGCGTTTCCAACCTTTGAAGAACCACTTAACTTAGGAATAATAATAATAATTTGGTGCGTTTGGTTATTTCTGAGCGGCGAGCTCGTCAACTTATGAAATTTCTCGTTCTGGCCAAGCTCAAAATTAGGCCTTTTGCAGCCTTCACTGTTGAGAGCTCTAAAAAATATATTTTAACGTATTTCCAAAAACTAAAGTCGTTGCATTTACTTACAACCTAAGATAGTTCACTGGGCAAAGTTTGAGGGAAAACTATTTTCCGACCCGAAATGCGATGGACCGCTTTAAGAGAAACTGCCACTTAATTAACGTTCATATAAAAATATCAATGAATTTAATTAGCCTCCATTTGGATTTTGGGCAACTATTAGCAACATTTTAGTGTTCCAGAGAGCAAAGTTTCAACTTTTTACGAACACAATCGGGACAAGCCTATTTGTCAGTGATAAAATTCTTAACGGCCTTGTTAATATGTGGTAAATTTGAATCATGATTGTAATAAATATGACCGTGTTATAGCCGCAGGGCCGCTAAATAGTGCTATGTGTAGCGGATTGGCTGTGATATTGTTAAAATATTTGATGTCGTAGGTATGTAGTTTTTTACAACTTTTCCGTTCAATAACAGGCTTTCCAATCGCGCATGGCCGTGTAAAGCTTCTCCGAGTTCCCAAATGGTCTGACTCAAGCTGCAAGACAGTGGTATTCCCGCCATACCGGTTCTACCCGGATAAACAAGTTCATGTACAAATAACACTGAATCACATGAACTTGAATGACTCGGTAACAGTTCACCACGCTATCACCTCGTGGACGGAAAATGTGAATACACAAAATTTTACAGTATGCGCCATGCAATCTGGGAGGAATGGAAACAACTTTAATCCATTTGCGACTCTGGAATGGATGGCGTATCAAGGAGCAACGCAAGAAGTAATGACGGGAATAATCAGCATTAAAAAATGGTGGTCTGGAACAAATTGCGAAGATATGACGTTTCCAAAGGTAAGCTTGAAATACATCTTTATTAGAATTTCAACACACTTTACAGCTAACTGCATGTAGTGTGGTAACCTTAAAAGCAGTTGTGTGATGATTTATTTCTCTGTTTGGATTGCAGGACAAGTTTAAGGAGGCGCCTGTAGTTCTGGTGACGTCAGAGCACCTTAGGACTGGTAAAGAGTATGATGCCGCGCTGGTCTGGACAGAGGATGTAACCAAGGACTCATTTAAAGTCTGTCTCCGTGAATTGCAAAACTTCGATGGAAAACATAAAGATATTAATGTGGTATTTGATCAAATATTTCATTTATTTTTCAAAACGTTTTGGAACGAACAAAATGAACACATGGCCTCTGCTTAAAAATGAATGAAACACCTTCCCTTTGCGTGCTAGCCTTATTATATTGCAGTCGAGTAGTCATTTTGGAAGTCTGGTCACCCTATGGTGACATATTATTATATTCGGTCATTACAGGATAAACGTTGTGAAGCTCTTTCCTCTTTGCATTTATCGTTGATAAATAAGTTTTTCTACGAACTGAGACTGAAGGTTAATTACAAAGTAATCAAATCATAAAGCCCTTTTGAACGTAGTGTCGTTAGACCAAAGTAATTACTCTAGCAAATCACAAAGGGCACGGATAATATCGGGAACCAAGTAGCAAATACATGTACCCAACACAATGCGTGGGAAACGTATGTAAGTAAGTTGTGATTGGTTTTTGTTTATTTCTGATTGGTTGAAAAAGTGGCGCGAGATTTTTAAACCAATCCGAAAGCATGGCAATACTTAACCAAAGCAAAAAAGAATACAATCAAGTGATAACTGCTCTATCATTTGCAATTTATTTGCAGAACTGGATGGCCTTTGCTAAACTACACAAGCCACTCTTCACTGAACATGGCTCTGTCAAGTTTCCAAACACAAACCCACCAACAGATGAAAACAACAACGCTTACTGTGAGGTAAAGTTACAAATGTACTCTGGGTAACAACACACTTCAAAATACAATACAAATTATATTTGAATTATTCCTGTCAAAATCGATTAAATTGTACAATTAAAGATTTGAATTTAACGAGGAAAACAGTTCAGATGACTGAACTAAAACTGCTTTAAACAGTTCAATTGATGAGCTCCTCGCGGAGTCATAGTCCTTATATCCGGGGTGTTGAAGCAAGTTTTTTCTTCTGTTGAATAGGCGGCCGTAGCTTACCGTCGTGGAAGGAGGTCGGAGGGTTTAAATAGAAAAATGAGAGACTATGGCTAAAAAGAGGGCTTGTGGTGTAATAGAGTACGTATTCATCGTATTTTGTTTTATTGTATAGTTCGTTCAGTTTACACGAGGTTATAACATAACACCATCAGTCCTGATATCAGCCAATCACAGCACAACAGCCAGCGGAAACTCGGCACCAGTTCACAACGGTATCACTACGTGGATCGAGGTAATTATAGTTTTTTTTTTTTTAAAGCAACACTGAAAACTTATTACAGTCAAAGTTTGCATACGGCTAATTCTCTATTATCTCCGATGTTCCAACATAATTTTCATGTATTTTCTGTAGAAAAAACCTCTTTAATGTGGATCCTCTCTAATACGGACAACGGACACTAAATCTTGGCCCTTAAGGAACAAATTCATATAAACTTATCCTCCTTAGCTTATTACGGACACTTCGATTAACAGACAATTATATTTTGTGTTCGTAATGCAATGTCCTGTTTGTGGTTACAAAGAATACCAACATGACGTTTTATTCATCTTAGACGTTTTCGGGTTTGTGTTAAGTGTCATTTTTTTACCTGCAGCATTCATTGTAAATAAACCGAATTTCGCAATAAGAAAACGAAAACCTTATCCACGTCCCTCTCACTTGTACCACGGTGAAGATATGAAGTTGCTTGTACGTCAAAGAGTTAAAATGGTATGGCGTTAATTTGCAGAATATGAACGCCTCTGGATTTAGAGCCTGCGTTAAAGAGTTGTACGAGACCAGATATGACCCTGTGTCAGTGAATTATGCGGTCCTTACAGGTTGGCATATATACTACCGTAACATGTGGTGATCTCAAATATGAATTTATACTGTAAGGAACTGGTTTTTGAAGACCCAAAGCAAGAGAAATAAAAGTTTGTAGCTAACAAGTGGGTGGAAAAATTCAGTATTCTTACTAATGCACATAATTGAGATTTGTGGACTGTCCCCTTGTAGAAGTAAAGATGTATTAAGATGAGCATGTTGTAAGCGAGATATACAAAACACAATATATGCCAAGACCACTAATGGCAACATAAACTGGAGTACCATAAGCTTGTTGTGCAGTTTGCTTGCGAACCTGTTATGAGGAAATTAAACCGTTAATATAACAAGTTTTGCCTTTTATTTTTAGGGATGCTTATAAATTTACTGATAGCCTGAGTGTACAAATATGAACATGTTAAAACACAAAGAAAGAAATAATTTAGGCAATCCTACTAGTACTCTCATCAGAAACAAACGCACTTACATATAAATATATTTAATATTTGCGCAGATATTTGTGAACCTGGATGGAGTTATTTTAAAGGCTTCTGTTACTTCACGAGCGAAACCTGCACAAACTGGACCAATGCGCTATCAAAATGTCGGCAAGCGAACTCCGTTCTTGTTGATGTGAGCAGCAACGAGGAAAATGTTTACATCCAACACAGACATAATGGCGAGAAATCGTGGCTGGGATTGAACGACAGATCAAGAGAAGGTGACTTTACTTGGGCGGACCTTGGACGGGCGAACTTTACAGCTTGGGCTAAAAACCAGCCTAATAATTACAGAGAAGAAGATTGTGTTCACGCCCTTGGTTTGAAGTTGAACTACAAGTGGAATGACGTGAAGTGTAGCGACTGTCATCAGTATACTTGTAAGAAAGGTACGTAATAAATAAGTTAGATACGTAATGAATAAATAAAATTAAGTACGTAATAATTACACAAAAAGATAGCTCCTTCCCCTCTTCCCCCCCCCTGCCTGCCCCTCTCGGGGGTCGCCGCCTCCGGGCCGCGCGGCGTGGTCCGGTGAGGTGGGGCTAGGGTCTCTGGGCCCCGTCTCCCGGTCCTCCTCGGGCGGGGCGGCCCTGGTGGCGTCTGGCTCGAGATCTCGAGAGTGGTCGCTGATCTGCGGTCCCCGAATAAAAAAAAAAAAAAAAATAAAAAATAAAAAATAAATAAATAAATAAATAAATAAATAAATAAATAAATAAATAAATAAATAAGTAACAAGGTGGAAAACAAGTGAAGGGATGATCAAGCGATAGATGGAGAGGTAGTGACTGAGCAAACGCGCGAAAACAATCAAGCAAACAAGCGATCAGTAACTATAAGATATATAATATTATTTGTTCTAAGGCAGGTACCCAACTCGGGCACTACACAGGCAGAAAACAGTCGTTAACTGCATAACAGCGCATTCTGTTCAGTGACGAGAACCATAACGTCAAAATATCCATTTCTTTTCATTTGAAACTAAGTTCCAAACTCATGCTAGCTTACTTTATTTCTTCACTAGATCTTAATGAATGTGAGGGAAAGACACATTCCTGTGGTCAGCTCGCCACCTGTGTAAATAAACGCGGTTCATATTCGTGCAAGTGTAGCCATGGTGACGCTGTAGATGGCTTTTCCTGTTATTATACAGGTATGATAACTTCTACACGATATATCTGTGTACATCCAAAGAATTTGTGTTTCAGAAATGTATTCGGTCTTCAGTTTAATCAACATCCCCCAGGAGCGATGAAGGTGACGGGGAGCCAGGTTATCAGTGTGTCTTATTCATGAGAAACGGTTAGAAGTGAAACGCCCTTAGTTGTATTAAAGAATATTTTTTACTCCTAAAAGGGAGATAGGCAGGTCTAACTTTAGAGGATGGAAGGTGATTGAATTTACCAGATGCGGTACATGTGAACACAATAAAAACTTTTGCCAAAGCGTGAAATGCTTCTCCGAACGTAGGTTTTATATTTTTACAAATTATTAAAAACGCGATATTTTATCATGTATGTATGCATCAGGCGATACTCTTATCTTATCTTAAAAGAAAATATTCTCATACGTTAAAGTTAAATCCTTTTTTAACTCGGAAAAGAGTTGTAGTGGGCGAATTGAATTTACTCCTTCACTCCTTCACTCGTTTCCTGTTAAACATAGGCACGCAGTACGTGCAAGTGTTTTATGGCCTCTAGAGAATTAGATCTGCTCTTTGATAACCTACATTTCTAGATAAATTAAATAATATTAACATGCTTAATTAGCAGCCGAAATATTGTAGTAATGTCAGTTTTCTTGAAATACCGTATTTATTCGGCTATAAGCTGATTTCAGCTGATTTCTGAATCCAGCCGATTTCTGTCAGATCGTGTTACAATGTTTACCCAGACCGTGGGAACGACCGCTTCTGATTGGCCAGTTTCTGGTGTCGCAACAACAAGTCAAAACAACGGTCGATTCCTTCTCTTAAAGAGTTACGTTAGCAGTGATACAGCAATTTAACTGAACTTTGAAAGGCGAAGGAACAGAAACAGTCTCAGGTAGACAATGTAGTGGGAATTGACATGCCGGATTTCGAATGCTCTCGACAGTTCAAAAGACTATCACGTACGCCGACAAAAAATATTCCAAAGCGAGCCGATGGATGACGAATTCCAGCCTAAATAGAGAGGACAAGACGAATAAAAACTTCATTCCTAACGTTGTTTCATTAAACAAAATGGCTTTTAAGGAGTCGTCACTTAAATAAAAGGGGATGGCCAAGAATAAATTGCAAACGCTTGTTAATTTTCGTTTGTTGATGATCGCTCGGCTTATAGATGTATATTTTGAGCATTCAAATTCAAGACTCTTTTCTAGTACATGGAATATTTTTCGGCGGAAATACTCGGCTATAAGCTGAACCCCCAATTTCGTTGAGTTTTGACCAGTCCTGAGTAAGATTTGGTGAAAAAATCGCTCGGCCTATAGCCAATGATATTATTATTTTTCCTAACCTTCAAAAAACAAACAAAATGGAATAATATACGAGAGAAATCAATTTTAAACTGATGGGAACACTATCTCTTGGCCTTTCGGCCTGCTTTCGATTACCAGCTAGATGACAATCAAACTAAGTGAATTGAACTGAAGTGTGGAAAGTTTAACATCATTTTTTAACATCGTTTGGTCCCCAGAACCACCCAACACCCCGGACACAACACTACCTTAAAAATCAACCAATTTACTTATACAGGGAGACAAAGTAACTTCTGAGTTAGAATTTCGAGTTGGATTTCGAGTTACTTTTTCCAGTTGGACTCTCAAGTTGGATTTCGAGTAGGATTTTCAAATTGGATTTTGAGTACAACAACAACGCAATAAATGCTTTATTACCAAAAAGTAATTTAGATTTACAATTCAAACATTTATTAAAACAAAAATAAGTAAATGTTCTCAGAATAACTAAAAAGCTAATTGAGCTAAGTAAGAATTTTTAGTAGGATTTTAGTAGGATTTTCGCGAATAAACCGAATTTTTAACGTGGAAGAAAGAAGGGGAAAGAAAAAAAAAAAGAAAAGCCTACAACGAGGGGTATTCCCAGCTGGTCACCCATCCAGTTACTAAACCTGCCCAACAGGGCTTAACTTCGACAATTGTACAATGAGAATTGGTACTTTCCTTGTGATAATCAATTGTGATAATCGCAAATCACTTCACAAAGGTTAGTCCAGTTGAGCAAAAACGTTTCAAATTGTTCAAAAGATCCATTTAAACCAGGAATATCAATTCTCTAGTTTCATGCGTCTTAACCCTCTGTATGGTCTGGGACTGATACCACAAGGAAAGCACTGTTAAGCCCTGTCGACAGGGTAAGTAATTGGACGGGTGACAAACTGGAAATACCCCTGGGTTGTGGAATTTTCTATTATCTTCTCACTTTCCATGAATATAAGATAATTCAGTAAAATTTCAGTCCCTTAGTTTTACATTCTGTCGGTTTCTTTTTGGCTTTGGCTAATTTAAGACCGATAAGTATAATTTATATGCTGTAATCATAAATATATATTATAGTGTCGCCCTAGCTAACAAATGCAAGCTAACCGCAGGCAAACAGGAGTGAAGCTTATGTCAAGCAAACCGGAGTGGAGCTAAATAACTGCGAGTAAACTGGAGTGGAACTAACTGCAAGAAAACTGGAGTGGAATTAACTGCTAAAAAAACAGGAAATCAAGGCAAAAATATTCCAACTGCAAAATCCAGCTCAAAAAGACTAACTTGAAAATTAAACTCGAAATCCTAACTCAGAAGTTATTCTGTCTTACCCTAAAAGTAAATTTAGTTGATTATTTCGGGTAGTTCGTAGGGGTAGTCCGTAGGGTAGTCCGCGGAGTAGTCCGTTGGGTAGTCCGTGGATCGGGGGTCAGTGTTTTCAACTGACCCTTATTTGTCAGTTTGTTGTTGCCGATGCTTGTTTCATAATAGCTTTTCCGAGATTAGTGGCTTATAGCCACATTGATTATATTGTTTTGCATTGAGCACTATTTATTATAATTTATTATTTTAATTTATAATGTGTATTTTTTCTCTATTAAGGACTAAGAAATTCTGACATCGTTGGGCGTAACGAAAACTACTTGCTTACTTTAACCAACTGGTTAAAACCAGTCGCCCAAAGCAAATCGTCTGACTGGAAGCGGTGTTGGCGAGCGTCGGTGGATGGCTGGGCTTCAGCAACGTTTCATGGAATGTGTGATAATAAGGGACCAACTGTGACAATCGTACGTGTTGGTCAGTATATCTTTGGAGGGTACACCAGCCACTCATGGAGTAAGTGACTTGATTATATTGCTTTAATACGTGTGTATACTTAAAAGTAAAATAAGTAATGGCTACACAAAATAGTCCAATGATTTAGCGTTTTTTAAGCCAATTTTTTTTTAAATGTGCTCAAAAAAGTATACGGCTCCATCCAGGAAAGAAGGGTAGGGAGCGGAAGGGTTAAAGGGGAGGGACTTTAAATGACACTTAGCATAACTTAGGGGATGCGAACCTTATATCCGACCAATGTCTCTTAATCATTTATTAATACAATAGCACGGTAAATTGAACCTTAACAGGGCCAAGCTTCAAAAATCTATTGTCACCCTGGGACCTAGAGGTTTTGAAAAGAGGATGTACTCTGTGATGCTGATACTTTCAGAAGCTGTTTATTCATCTTTTGCGTAAAGTTTGATATGTCAACCATATGACCATGAGTTTGTCATAATTACAAGCAGGTCTGGCCAAAAATAACATTTTTTTGAAATCTTACTTTATTTTCCATTTGTTTTTTTAATTTTCCAACCCAAATTGTACAATTTGTTTTATTTAACATTCCACAGGTACTCTGGCTTGATTTTGTATCAATTTTTGTTATTTTCGGACTAAAAAAAGTTGAAATCCAAGATGGCGGATCGCAGATGGCGCTGTAATGACGTCATGTGACGTCAGATGACGTCATAGCCAACAAAAATTTGGTCATGTTGTAGAGTCAGCTAAGAACTTTCTAGTCAGTGCAAAATAACTTCGCTGCGCATTAATAAAATGAAAACTTAGGGGGAGGAGGTACATTCCTCCCATTGTACCACGGTTGGGGGTTAACTTGTGTTCCCGTCTTTCCTTAAGTGCGAGTCCCTGTGCCTATTCATTCGCCGATTTGACACCAACATGACTCTACAAGCATCATAAAGGCTAAACTAGAATGTGTCAGTGAGTCAATCATTTTTCTCTCGGATTCTTCACGAGAGTGCAAATGTTATATTTATAGTCCAGGCATTTTGTAATCAGACCTGCTACTAATTGCAACAGAAGCTTTCTCAACGTAAACTAGTTAGGAATGAGCTATACAATAACATACTAAAAGTCTCTAAAGATTCAAGCGTGGGAACACCTCCAAATACGATCAACGTCTAAGTACTCGCTTTCTGCTGCAACATGAAAACGAGGCTATAAACAGGAAGTTGCTGTTTACGGCTGTTTTATTGGTATAAATCATGCCTTTTCTTTAAAATTAAGAACATACTCTTAATACAATGTTTCCCTGGCCTTAATCTTAAAATAAAGACCCATAAAAGATCAATTTTTAAAATGCTAAGTTATTCGAAAGTTTTTATTGGTCAAGACACGTTTATCACTTATCTTCAAGCTAGAGATAGAGTCATTCTTGAATTGTAATCTACACAGTCATGCTATTCAAGGAAGTCTTCCGAATCTTCACTTTCGTATTCCAGAGCGTTGGTAAAGTTAGTGCACGCGGACCCTTTGCACTGGCCGCAGGCTGGAGAGCACTGCATACCATTCTTATGTTGCACCTGTAAAAGCGAGTCTGGCGTAGGCGGAAGGTCCGTCGCAACAGGAACTAATTGACAGCCAGTTGCTCATCCACTTCATAAACTTTAGGTAATTTCCTCTTTGTGCGGAAGTGTACACTGCAGGTCTGGTGGTAAACCGCGTCAACAGCAGGCAAATCATGCACATTTAAAAGCCTAGCTCTTATCGTGTCAGACCCCTCGTCCCCTCTCTCTGAACAAATTTTCAATATCGTGTCTTTCGTTTCAATTGTTGTAACCCTGAACGCTTCCCCCAGTCTTTTTCTCTGTTCCCCCAACTCAACTTTGGTACCACAAAAGAAACAGTCAGTTTTGAATGAGAAATATTGTTCTACTTGGCGAGTTAGAGAGCGACGATTACTAGTTGTTTCAGACGTAAGAATTTTCTTGGCTCGCTTGATGTTACTTGGCAGACAATATTCTCGCCGGCAGTTCTGATGAACCTGCTGCACAGGAACCGTAGTGATAGAATCATTTCGCTCTGTGCTCGCCCGATTAATTCTGCACTTCCCTTTTCTCTTAGCGTTACGACCTCGCCCGCGCCGTCAAAGTTTTTTTTTCTTTACAAATAACACACTTTTCTGTGTCATACATAGTCGAGTAACACAGCAGATAGTGCAGGAGCCTCGTTTCCATGCTGCATTATACAGGGACGATACAGGGTTTTAAAAACCCCGTTTTTAGTCACCTTCCCCTGCTCAGATTTTCAGAGACTTTTGATATGTTATAGAGGACATGTTCCTGGATCAAAAGCCGTTAAAAAACCTTCTGTTGCAATTAGTAACAGGTTGACCTATTTTATGTGATAAAATGCCTGGACTATTATGCAAATGAGTAATTATCGTCGCACACAATGAAAACAAAGAGACTGCTCGCTGTCTAAGGCTTAACATGTTTACATATTCGTTGGCAATGGATTTTGACTGAATCTAACAAGACTGATCCCAAAATCCCGCTGCGTTGAGTGAACGGTCGAAAGCGATTCAGTGCAATAACGCTTAAAAAAGCCGCAGAAAGGCGGATAAAACGCCATTTAAAAGTCAACTAACATTTCCTTTCACTTAACTGAAGTATTTGGATCGAGATGAGCCTAAACATGTATTGTTCAGTGCTTTATTTATAGCCACCATAGATTTCTATAAATTTCTATAGTTCGTTGATCTCGTATGTCAATAGAGATTTAACTGCGGAAAACATCGGATGTTCTACCAAGTTTGCTTTTGAACATTTCATAAATTTCAGCGTAATATTAACTTACACTGATGTAAGGCATACACACGTAGGCATGTAAGTGAGATGGTCCGAAATAGGATATGTTTTTTTTTTTTACACTTAAATTAAGTAAAGCGTTTTTAAAATTAATAAATCAATTAGTTCACATATTTTTATTTATTTATTTGTTTTTACAAGAAACTTATTTATTTTCCGTAATAACGTGGAATTTGAAACTCTCTTAAAATGCAATCAGAACATGCCATATTCCTGGGTATCAGACATGTTTATTAATTTTAGAAGAAATTTCGAAGTTGCTAAAGAAACTTTTGGCTGAGTCGGTGTGCAACAGATACACTAACTGGTAGTTGATAAAGGGAAATAAAGTGGCGTAGCGAGTTTTGGAAAGCTGCCGTTTCAAGCGTTGGCTGTTCGTCGGAATAAGGCCTAGGGTCGTACAGGGGTATTCTCGTGATGCGTGATTAGCTGATTTAAGTTTCCTTGAAACGTGAATTTAACAAATTATTCTTCGTGATCCGTGATCCAAAGGTTTTTCGTGACACGTGAAGAACTTCAATTAATAACCGATATTCGTGATTTAACCACTTTATTCCACGTGATTTTGAGTCGTGAGACCTCTGGAAGATTTATGATGAGCGAAAACATCAAACTGTGATCTCCGTACAATTATCCCAGTCTTGTTAGGCAGTAGCAACACGCACGAATGATAAATTTGCCTTTCTCAATTTTGTTTTCTTCAAACACTCCTCCTTTGCCACTTTTCTTTACGTAAGAGCAGGATAAAAGAGAATTTGTTACTCTCTTATTTTCGTGGTTCGGGAAAATGAAATTTTGATCTCCGTGATCCGTGATTCATAATTGTTTCTGCCCGTGGACCGTAGCAGAGACCCCACCCTGTACGACCCTCTCCAAAGGGCTATCCCTCGAAACGTCAGCTTTTCAAAATTCACTACGGCGCTTTATTTACCTTCTCATCTTCCAGTTGATAATCAGTTAAGCATTCCATGGTAGCCAAAGTTAGGATTCAGACGTGTATTAATTTTAGAGCTCTGAAAGAGGTAACTATTTTTTAGACAAATTTAATTCCCAGATAAGGTGAAAGTTTTAAGAAGCAGGCCGCACGCCGTCACTATAATTTAATTGCGGGGTTATCTACAAATTTTAGGGGAACAAGATACCATAAGAATCTATAACTTATAATGAAATGTGAAGCGGTCCAAAGTGTCGCAAGCATAATAAATGTTTGACATTTTTCCACTGTGTTTTTCTTATTAGGCTCCAGCTGCGGATATCGGTACGATTCAGCAGCTTTTGTCTTCTCTTTGGTTAACAAGCCAGGTTGGAAACCACTTAAAATATACCAAACAGGAAAGTACAGTTCTTCTAAGGTTCATTCCATCTACAGTTGTTCTTCCCGTGGACCAACATTTGGAGGAGGACACGATTTTTTAATTGTCAGCTACGCCTCAACAAGCACAAGTTCCTACTCAAACCTTGGATACACATATGGCCCGCCAGCTGGACACAGCTATGGATCATCCTTCACCCGGTCATTCCTGGCGGGTAGCTACAACTTTCAACCTGATGAAGTGGAAGTCTTTTATGAAACAACTTGAATTTATCGCGTAAATCGGAGCCGTAGCTTTACACGCCCTGCACAATAAAAATAAACTTTGAAAACATATTAGTAGAATAATTATTGTAAACCCTTTAAAAGTAAAGAAGCGGGATATTAGAAGACTCCATTTTCTCAATAAGTCAGTCCACATATTAGTATCATTTACACATGATATGCTAAAAACGAATTGAATTATTAAATACAATAATTGTAGTTGTTGGTTCTAAAGGATGATAGCAGCAAAGTGATTACCAGGAATTGAATTGAAATAATTGATTTTATCGCGACGACAGCTATCTTCGCATCGTGTTTACTTCGGTTATCAACAGAAACCGGCTCGGATAACTTTATGGTTTCAGCCTGACTTAGTATTCAAACTGAGAAAAATCAGGAATAGATCTATCCAGTAATAGAAAACGACAAGAAATGAGACCTTAAGCTTGGAGTGAGTGACGTATGGTTTAAAGGGGCGTAACTGATTTTTTTTATTTACTTAGAATTCTTTCTCGAAAAGTGCATGCGCTGAGCACACAGAGCGATAAGCAAAATACCAAAAAGAAAACACATTTCACGCTAAACCAACTTTTTTTTAAATAAACATAACTTTCGACTGCCCGTTTTAAGGCGGCAGATCTCATTACCAAGTCTTAAATTGAATTCCTGAAAAACCAGATCATAATTTATCATGCCAAGAATGTACTGGGAAGGTTTCAAGCTGATTTTGCTGTTTTATATTTTTAAAGAAAATAGGGCTAGACAGTTTATGATAGTTCTTGTGTAGTTGGGTACTGATCAGATTTTTTTCATTAAATTGTGCTATCCTACAAAATATTTACTTGCAGTTGTGCGTCACAACTTTGTAAAAGTGTAAAATAATAAAATAGAGCAGGGTGAAAATAGCGTGTTATTTTATCATTTTGCTTGTTCTTATCTCGTTCTTATCTCTGCTGTTTCCCTGACTTAGAGTTTACTGGACGACATAACAGGGTTGCCACAGGTCAGGACATGGCCAGGGAAAAATAAAATTCTTGAAGGTTAGGGATAGTCAGGGAATTTCAACATTTCGAATTAAGTAAAGTCCGGAAAAATTACAATTTTAACAACTCTAATTTTATGCCATTGAAGGCTGTAGGCTTGGGACCACTGCTATATCTGTCAGTTTGTTTTTATTTAGTCAGGTCAGGGAATATTAAATTTTATTTTTTTTCTGGGAAAAGTCAGGGAATTTTGAATACTGATGTCTGTGGTAGCCAAGTATAAATGAGAACGATGCGATGCAAGGGAACGTCCAAAATATAGGCCAACTAAAGTGCACTTTCAAGTTGCGTCATCTGTGACAAAGCACCGGTCACGCAGTGTCACGCAATTGCAAGATGACAGTTAGCAAACTGCAATTCTTGAGAGCGCATAAAAAAATGTAAGCATGTCTTGGCGACTGCCATGATCTATAGATCATGCGGTTAATCGTGGTTTATTTACTAAAATTTCGTCATTTATTTGTCAACATCAGTCAAATTAGTCTCAAGCAGGAAAAAAAAATATCCTTGTCACAGCTGAAGTAATTAGAATATCCCGGTCACGTTTTCCCAATTCCTCGGTTCATGTTTTGCTGAAGCAGACAAAACAACATTAACAGTACCCAGTTTTTTTTGCGTTTATTTTTCTTTTCTTTTTTTTTTTTAAGGATATAAGTGAAAGACTAGTGCTCTCCGTCTAGCACATTTGCCTTTTATGGTTATTTCTTTTGTAATGTATTTACGGTTCAGCTAGATCATGTCTAGATAAAGAGCTACATCAT
The DNA here is from genome assembly GCF_052425735.1 of Oculina patagonica. Taxonomy (NCBI): domain Eukaryota; kingdom Metazoa; phylum Cnidaria; class Anthozoa; order Scleractinia; family Oculinidae; genus Oculina; species Oculina patagonica. Next base: position 29,403,621 of record NC_135766.1, on the reverse strand, counting down.
GAACAAGGAAGTACTAGTGACCGGAAGTGATAAGTTCGTTCCTCGTCACCAGGTCCTCATTGGCATTGAAATTCAATATAGCCAGGTCACTCAGCACAAAGTTGTAAACATGGAGTGTGAGAATATGGCGGAAGTTTGATGGCGGCGTTTTCTTCTTATGTTCTGTTGATAATACTCTTCAGTGGAAACGAAGTTTTAGCGAAAGAGATTTACACCAATGACTGGGCCGTGAAAGTTCGTGGCGGCCAGCAAGAAGCAGTGAAGCTAGCCCTCAAATATGGTTTCTCTTACGACAAACAAGTGAGTACACTGTACTGACATGTTTCGTGCAGAATCTTTAATACATGTATTTGTAGCTAGTTTCTATAAACATAGATTTCATTACATTTCTGCTTTAAAACCGTCTTGTCGATTGCATGAATTGAACGGACCAGAAAATCAACCCTGGAATTTTAAAACTACCGCTATACATTGAAACTGAAGTCTCAATCAATTTGAAGGTGCGTGTCTAAAGAAAAAAAATCTATTAAAAATGTGGTAATTAAGCTATTAAAGGAATCTATCCTTGTCGAATTGTCGGGAAAACTGAAGTAAAGTCAAGGCAAATATTTTAAGAAGATCTACACTGTATGGACATATTGCTTAAGACAAATTCTAGTGAAACTTTACAATTTACTTTCAGCTGTTCAAGGACTATCATGTCTTTAAAAAACCTGAACTAAAGAAAAGGTCAGTAAAGACTCAGTTAGCATCTGAAGTCGACAGAAAGCTGGATTTAGATTCAAAGGTAAGACTACAGTGCCTGTTGAATATAAGATTCACGGAAAAATTTTACAGTTTTTTTTTTTCAGTGCAGAGTTCATCTATTCAAATTTTAAAGTTACAGTGGCTGCATGTCATTTTATGATTTAATATATGTGTACATGTAGCTGCAAATAATTACATGTAATTTTTATGTAAATAAAACCAGAAAGCTAAACCAGGGAGAAATGAAGACCAGATTGCAGTGGGTGGCAGAAATCTAACCTAATTTTTCCCTAGAGAGATAAAAAACAATAACAACATCTACCTGCAGTACAGTAGCTTGAACCCAGGCAGTCTCAATCTATTAGTACAGTTCCATTACACTAATCGTTAGGCCACTCAGGGCCACTTGCACTCAATTCAATGAGTGAAATGCGTATATTTATTATAAATTATATATAAACATTATCATTTCAGGTTGAATGGTTTATGCATCAGAAGGAGAAAAAGTATCAACTGTTCTCTGCAAAACCTAAAGACCCCATGTTTAAGGATCAGTGGTACATTGTAAGTCATAGTTCACTTTGAATTAGGTCAGATTTAATCCCATTTTATCCTGCCAAATAATTATCCCTGCCGCACACCTCTCACTTAACACAGCAGACAAAATAAATCAGGAATCTGTTTTGGGCATTTGATAGAAAACAACTGGATGCCCCTGAGGGCTTGAAGAAAGTACCCAGGTTGGGAGCCGGAGGGTAGAGAAACAACTGAAAGATTCGATAAACAAAACAAAGTGATCATGTTACAATGGACATGGATGTCACAACTGCGTTTTATGTAGTACATGATTTATTTTAAATACGAATTAACTTATTTTAAAATTGTTATTGAAATTATTTGTAAATAGCTTAGTTAAATTTTAGTCTGTTTTTATTGTAAATATCAATTTTAAGTTTTTTTATTATTATTATTTTTATTTATTTTATGTGTCCCCTATTAGTAGGGAGTGTTTCACTCTCGGCTAGAATTCCTTTGACACATTAATAAAGTTGTTGTTGTTGTTGTTGTTTAATACAAATATCTATACTCAGAATTTGATTGCATGACTGTGCTACTAGCTGGAGTATTGGTTTTAGTGGAGGTTTGACTGTTAATGTCTATCAACTTGATGATTGAATGAGTTTATTTATTTGTTAGATAAGGGCAACTATCTAAAGGCTGATTTACACAGTTTGATTATGTTGCATGTGACGTGCTTATAACACGCCTATGACAATCGGAAGTGAGTTGTAGGTTTGATTCACACAACACAATTTGTGTCATAAGCCTGTCATAAGCATATCACATGCAACAAAATTGTACCGTGTTAATGGGCCTTAACAAATATTTTGAGCTGAATTTACAAGTACAGACCTGGATTGAAAATTTTATAATGCACTGCATTTATCATAGACTACCTTAAGGTTACTATTTTTAAGGGACTACTTATTAAAGCGATTTTTTCTGAGCAAGATTTAGTGACTATTATTTTAGCAATTTTCCGAAAATTAAAAAAAAATAACAAGATGGAAATCAATGTTCAGTATTAGAAAAGAGTCACTAAAATTGAACAAACATTATCACTGTCAGAAAGAACAAAGTGAATTGCAAATGTTAGAAAGTGGGTCCTTGTCAGGGAAATCAGCCATATTCTCCACGATGACGGCGATCCTAGCTCTCTCCCAACCCTTCTTAATAATTGTTGCCCTACACTGTACCTTCTGACATTGTCATATAGTTGAACAGAGCCACTATATTTATATAATTATTGTATACCTCTGGCGGGCAGGGGTATTAATTTAACGCATATTAACGTTTGTCCGAGACAAATTTTAGGGAGTATTAAATTTAGCGATTTTGGCCCAACTCGCTAAAATCGCTAAAATTAGTAGTCGCTTACAATAGTAACCTTAAGGTAATTCAAATTAATATACAGTAACTGCACTACAGAATTGCATTTTCCTCCCATTTTAATTAAATCAATCTTGATTTATTATCATTGCTTAGGAGAGACGTGATGGATCCAGTGAACCAACATTCAATATCGTCTCTGCATGGGAAGCAAATTACACAGGAAAAGGAATTCTGGTGGCAGTAGTTGATGACGGAGTCGATGGCAGTCATCCTGAACTAATAACGAACTATGTAATTGTCTTTGATCATTTTTAATACTTTTATACAGTATTGATCCATAAATGATTACATCGTATAGCCACGAGTGGCATGTGAATGCAGACATATAATTCTGGATGTTGCTTATCTCCAACAGTCTTTTAATTACACTCATGACATTTTGGCTCTTGAGTGTTTTGGCAGAAGTAATAAAATCCAATATAGTTATCAAACTTACATACATTCTAAGGTCTGTCAGCATCATTACTTTTCCTACCCTATACAGTACCAAATTTCCTCGGCCCCCCCAATTTCCAAAAAAAAATCTCGGCCCCCCCTTTAATCCCCGGCCCCGCCACTCCCAAAACCGGGTTTAAAATTTCGAACCGTCCCAAAAAGTTCGAAATAGAGCTCGAGTTCCCCGGTGTCTTTGCATGTATACTGGGAGGGGAAACATGGGGGTCTAGTCTTCACGATCCCATGCCCTTTATTCCCAATTCCCTCCCATTTCTCAAGAATTCCCACTTCTTAGTGGTGAATTTTCTAAATGTGTCAAAGTAGTGAAGAAATTATTCTACATGACACGAGCGTGGGACAAAGATCTGGTCCCCGCGGGTCGACCTGGCCTCCCGTCCGGTTGGGCGCTCTCCAACTGGCTACGTGAGCTCGCTGTGAGCTATTATGGAGTTTTTTAACAAAATTCCAAAATAATTATTGTTGCCAATTTCTCCCTGTTTCCACCTCATTGGAATCCAACTTGAAGTCCAAATTGGCATCAGTCTTAAAAATAATTCAGTTAGTGGCTGGCCTGGGCAAAGTGTAATTCAGATATTAATTATATGTTTCTTAGTTCATACATGTAAGTGCAGCGATTTCACAGTAAGTTATTATTTGAGCCTTTTTTCATCATTTTCTACAAAACACAATATACATGTACTGGGTAGGTATGGCTGGTGTCAATGTATTTCTGATCAAAAACTTTTTTTAATAAATGAAATTAATTCTAATATTAAATATTAATTGTTATTATAAGTAGTTATAGTAACAATATTTTTTTAAAAATATTTACATTCCATGTTCTTTTTCAGAATTCTACAGCAAGTTATGATTATGTGGATGGAGGATCAGTTCCTTTTGGTAAACGAGTGTCAGGGTAAGTGGACATAGAATACAGTAGAGTCCTCGTGGCTCAAACTTGAATATTTCGAAAACCCTGCCACATTTTTAACTTGAACTAACTTCCATTTCCTTTGGATTTAACCCCACTTTTCAGTCATTTTTACTCAGTTAATTCAAACTCGGATAACTCGAAACTTTGCTGACTCGAACATGATTAAAATTTTGGTCAAAATTATTCTTGGCTGATAACTCGAAGTCCAGTTCTTGTAACGTCATTGATTAGAGCAACGAACAGATCACAATTCTTCTTTTGTTTTCTTTCAGAGTTCGACGAGTTACTGGGCTTCTATTATAAATTTTTTTTTAGCTTTGTGGCATATATTTATTGTGAAACTGTTATTATAAATTAGTACTTAAAATTTTTGAAACGAAAAAAAAATCTTCCCTCAGTCCAAGTGTTTTTTTTAAACTAAGGAAATTAGATGCAAATCAGTTGTAATTAGTTACCACTATCACCCCCTTCCTTTAAAGCGCTCTCCTGCAATAAGCCCACCTCCACCATCAGTAGCAGGTCATGTCACCCCTTTGCACGGTTACCCTAAGTCATGTTGCCCCCTTTTCTCGTTGCGCCAAAACTGAAGTACATTACATAACGTTGCCCCAAACTCTAAAGTCATGTTGCCACCAAATAAGTTCAGTCGCCCACTATAACTTAAGTGAAGTCTTCCAGTGTTTGAAATACCTTATATACTTGCTGAACTTGTGTAAGGAAAAAAAAAGCAACAACCTGACCTTTATTGGGGCAATGTAACTTGGGGCGACCGTGCAATGGAGCGACGTGCCCTACATCCTCACCACCCCAATACCCTTGATCACCATAAAACCATCAAGACTAGCCTCTATAGGAAAGCAATTTACTAATGATATGATAATAAGGCTAAGAGCATAAGGCTAGTTTTGCTTTAATGTGTTACTGACCTGAAACATTGCCATTCATATTTTTAATTCTTTTGTAGTCATGGCAACATGTGTGCTGGTGTGATAGCAGGTTTAGCAAATAACAATTTATGTGGTGTGGGGCTGGCATACAATGCTAAAATTGCAGGTTAGTTTGTTTGAATTCAGTCTTTTGAGTCATAATATTAATTTAAAGTTAAAATCGGAGAGTGTAATTTTCATTAGCAAAAGAATTGCAAGCATGTGAATTTTGTTATTCTGTGGACCCCATCAGTTGTGGGGGGGGGGGGGGGGATAAGTGCCAGTTGATGGCGTCACATCACGTCTTGGAAAAGTGACTAAGCCTGCGGTTTTTGTTCCAGAAGTTGCTAAGAAACATGACATCATTGTACTCAAGTGGGTGTATGTGTAGTGTAAAAATTTTCTACTCAGAGTACTCAAGTGTTCTCACGCTAGTTTTTAACTGGATGATACATGTATAATTAGTAAATTCTCCAAGTGCTTTGCCAAACCCAGCACTTACTGATTCCTACAACTGCCAGGTGTTACATACATGTACACTGTATGTCTTCTGTCAACATTTAAATTACCGATTATTTTTATTTCTCTGAATTTTTTTTTTTCTGACTTGTCTTAGGTATCCGGCTTTTCGATGATGATATCAAGTCAACTGATGCAACAGAGTCCAAGGCATTAATTCATGAAATAGATAGTATTGACATTTACTCTAACAGCTGGGGGCCTGGTGACATGGCCTGGCAAGTGGAGGGGCCTGGACCCCTGACTACTGAAGCTCTAGAATTTGGCATTGAAAAGGTACTGTGTGACAGTGTACTGGTCTCAACTTCATGTCACATGTCTTAGTAACAATGATGTGGAACCTTGGAAAACTCGTAGACAATGGCCATACATTTTGTCCCCAACATATTTGCATGATGTGCTATCCAACTTTACTCTCATATATAAGCTTTTTTGGTGTGTGCCACTGTAATGGGTAGGTTTTTCAGGCAGTTAAGTCTGGGATAGGGTATAGCAATCAGAGGGGAAGAGTTCTGGTCTAGAATAGGGTATTTGTTTGCCAGAAAACTGATCAGTGGTATGAATAACTAATAATTTATGTCCAGTATAGGAATATAAATTTTAAAAAGAAAGAGATGCTACATAACTTAAGTGGCAACGTTGTTGACAGATGGTTTTACAGTTCCATAAAAGCATGTCTGGGATAGGGAAGAGATTTTTCATCTCTACTGACTAGCTAGTACAGGATATAGGTAAAGTCTGCGTCGAGCCAAGTGGCCCATACAGCCAAAACTTATCCTGGTTTACATGTACGTAGCATTAAGTGACCAGGCGAATTTCTACTCCCCTCTGAATGTGTTTGATAGTCTATCGCAGGGTCACCCCTCTCCCCCTCGCCTTCAGCATTAAATTTTCCAGTACCCATGAAGAGAGGCACTATGAGAGAGGCACTATGAGAGAGGCACTATGAGAGAGGCACTATGAGAGAGGCACTATGAGAGTGGAGAGAGGCACTGTGAGAGTAAGTGTCTTGCCCAAGAACACAACACAGTGACCCCAGCCAGGGCTAACCATAAGACAACCACATTTCCCGTTCATGCAGTCTAGTATAAAAGGGTTGTAAAATCAGCTGAAGATGACTGGTATAAGGTGAGGGTTTCAAAATAGACACAGTACCCCCCCCCCCCCCCCCCAGAGAATTACGTTCACCTCTACTTATGTTCTGCTTTATTACAGGGTCGTGGAGGACTGGGCGCCATCTACACCTTTGCAGCTGGAAATGGTGGTATAACAGGCGATAGCTGTGCGTATAATGGATATGTTAACAATATTTATACCATCGCCATCAACGGTGTGAACCCGGATGGCTCCAATCCGAGCTACGCAGAAGAGTGCCCTGGCATCATGGCCACCGCCTACAGTGGCGACACTTTCTTAGAGATTGGAAAAGTCGTGAGTACAACAATATAGGCCATTGTCATGTGACCTTGTTGCAATAATAACCTAATTAATATTTCTGGAATGAAACTAATGTTTGCCAATTTTGAGGCCACTGGAGTTTAAGGGCAAGATTTTAGAACGGTTTGGAGGTTTCATTAAAAAAATAAAAAAAAAAATAGAAATTAAATTGGTATGCTGGATAGCAAAACGTACCACGCAGCGACTTCTTTCATGCAAACCGCTTTTAATAGAAATTTACATTTAGGCATTATTCAATGGCCTTAAAATAAGCAAACTTACTAATATCATCACACTCTGACACTCTGTCATTTCTAGTATTCATTTGGTACCACGGCCATTGTATGTGATTGTCAAAGTCACGTGACAGAGTTATGCAAAGAGCTTGCATGCTTTTGTATTTCAACGCTTTTCACGCATTCCTTGCGTTCCTTTCCTGATTGACCGACGGCCGACGAACAGAAGTGGCCCTTGGGTAAAGTGCCACGTTTTTTTCTTGGTATTTACGTACGTTACACGCACGTTTACGCACGTAGCGATCGCGAGTGTTTTCCAAAAAGTTGAACTGAGTTCAACTTTTTTCGCGGCTGTCTGCGTTTACGCAGCGATTTACCCAATTATACTTTTGGATTTTGTCACATGACACCACTTACTAATGGAAAACCATTTTGTTTTAAATCGACGACAATTTACATGAAAAAACATTCAGATGTAGAAGCACTTCTCATCGAGAAAGTCCGAACATTTCCAGAAATAATCTGTAGAACTGACTACAGAACCAAATTACACGAACGCAGTAGTGTAAGAAAACGCCTGGCGTCAGGTCACGTGGGTTTTGAACCGGCAATCCGGGAAGGTCGCCTCAAATCTTTTTTTACTTGATGGTGTCTTTCGGAAGTATTTATATAATGCCTCTTGGTCATGTTCACGCATTTCTTTTACTAGCGTGTGGTGCAAAGTGTTTTCATGGCAGCCATGTTGGAAGAGTCAAACAACAATATATTTGCATAAAAATGTTAATAATTTTTTTCCCAAAGGAAAAAAAAAATATTGTTTCACTCCTCCAATATGGCAGCCAATAACACACTCTATTCACCAACTTGATAATTAAGGATGGTTGGCATTTACGTACGTTTAACGCACAAAAAAAAAAAGAAACGCTTTTTATTTATTTTTACGCGACAGTGGAAATTTGCCTACGTTTCTTTTTTGATGCACGTTTTACGTACGCAAATATTTACGCGTCGGTGGAAAAGCACCTTTAAGCGGGGTCTCAGAAAAAAAAGTCACGGTACATGTTTTATCGATGCAAAGACGAAGGCAAACGTTTTTACGGCAACAAAACGTTGTGTTATTGTACGGTAACTGTAAAAAATGCAAACTCTTAACTCTCTGACTAAAATTACATGTAATAGTTTTTACGAAAATCTTACGATCTAGTCAGACACTCAAACCTAACTTTAATAAACTCGCCACAGGAATTATTTATTTGAAAACGTCGCAACCTAACTAAATACATTTCAACAGCAACATAACGTTTTCTATAAAGTTTCCTTTGATACTGAAACTCTGACCGTAACCGTTCTTAAACTCTACCAACTCATTTAAAAAAGTCGGTGACTTAACTTTGCACGGAAGGTTTTTTAGCTTGCGACACAACCAGGCGGACTGAAGATTCGACAAAACCTTTGCAAAATCGTTTTAATTCGTCGAATTCTGTCATTGTTTGACCAGGGTAAAGTTAGCAAATAATCGCGACTATGAAAATTGACAGTGCACAGATAAACAGTGTCCGTAAAGTGGGGTTCACAATGTATAAGAGTTTGTCACTCGGGCACAGAAAAGTGTCAGTTGTGCGTATTAACGGGTGTCTGTATCCCGGGGGGGGGGGGGGACTCCCATATTAAAGGGACGGGGATGCTCGTCGGAAATTTTGAAAAGAACCCCTAAAAGAGACCAATCTGGGCGTGGCTCAAGCTATTTTAGACCCCTAAAAGATACCAAAATTCTGAGAAAAAGAACTAATCTTATATTTTTATATTTCTTCGTGTGCAACCCTAACCGAGACCCTGACGGCTAAAAATATTGTCATTTTCTTACATTTTCCCTTGAACACCCTAAGCGAGACCCAAAGTCCGAAATTTATACCCCTAAGCGAGACGACGAGCATCCCCGTCACTCTCATATGGGAGTCCCCCCCCGGGGGTCTGTATTAAGCGGGTTAATTTTAGAGAAAATGTATGAGGTTTTCTTCGGGACCAACGAAACCGTCCGTAATAGCGGGTGTCCAAACTAAGCGGGTGTCCGTAAAGCGGGGTTCCACTGTTAGAATAATGTAAACAATCAAGTTGTATCGACGACGTTCCACATTCAGAGTGGTGGAACCTTAGTGCTATTTCATCCTTTCCCAGACAGCCAGACCAAGGGCTTCGTTTGTGTTCTTGGTTGCTAAAAATTGTTTATTTGCTACCAAATGTAGATAACCGCTGACAATCGTACAGGATGCGTTGATGATTTTGGAGCAACTTCAGCGGCTACGGCCATGGCGTCAGGCCTGATTGCACTGACCCTGCAAGCAAAGTAAGGGTGTTATTAATATTCATGCCTAACTATGGGTAAGAGGGGAGAACGAGCATACATTATGCATAAGCAGCGTTAAAGGCCGATATTTTCACCCCTCAGTCTTCCTCTGAGGCAGTTACTAAGATAGAGTAAAAAATCATTCTCTCGTGTCGCGTGTCCTGCCTAAGTGTACAACGCAATGAACCCCATTACGCCAGCAATACATAAGGCTGGTAACAATATAGGTGGTAAGAAGATACAACAGGCAGGGCGGCTTTATAAGGGCGTGTGTTTACACGTGTTTTGCAAACATTTGCTGAGTTTTATTTCCCTTTCAGCCCTTACTTAACATGGCGTGACGTGCAACACGTGATAGTTAACAGCGCAAGATCAGCACCAGGGATCCCAGGAGTCACAGGAACCCCACTAAAACGAGGCCACTGGGAGCAAAACAAAGCTGGTTTACACGTCAGCAAGTTTTATGGCTTCGGGCTTATGGACGCTGCTAAGATGGTGAGCCTAGCAAAGGACTGGAAAACAGTACCTCCACAACTAAGATGTGAGATTAAAGGCAGTGAGCAGAACAAGTAAGCATAAAGAAATTTAATTATTTATAATATTTTTTCATGTATATATATATTTATCGAGAATATGTTCAAAAATGTAGTTCCATGGGTTTTAAAGGCTTTATAGTTGTGCTGATAATTTTCATGCTGAAGTCGAACCAAAAAATGTACATGACTATATAATAGTTGAAATTGAGTGTAAGTACATTTTACAAGGAAAGAAATGAAATGAGAAAAGGAATGAATAGCTGTTATTGCAGTTGAGCCGGCGATAAAATATTATTTTGTTAAGAAGGTATGCAAACGAGGCGAAAGGGTCAACACACATATTGAAACCACATGGAATTGGCCTCTTTTGACGTCCATCTGTCAATTGTCAACTAAAAGTTATAATAATTTTAAATCTTCATTTGAACTGCATTTACATGAATTATTTACATGTAGTTTTGATCCACTTAATCCCCTTCCTTTTCTCTTCCATACACATTTTTAAATCACCCCAATGTCCTTTATATTTCATGGGTGTTTGGACTATAACGGTATTTTAAGACTGCATGAAACTTCACAAGGCAGTGAGAAATGGTGCTAAAATTTATGGAAAAAATAGCATTCAGGTATAACACCTCTCCATTTTTTCTCTTTTCATTACTTGGAATAAATAAATTAAATTAATTGATATTATCGGTATTTTACGATGGTTGCACTTAACAGTCTTGCGACTAATCTATTCTGTGCCCTCCGGACGATCGAATTTGAAATTTAGAAGTGTTGTTCTTTGTGGAGGGAGGAAAACTGGAGAACCAAACTGAAAAAATCCCGCCGAGCAAGGATTCGAGAACAAACCAACAACAGACTCAACCTGCATATAACACCAGGCCCGGGGATAGAACCCGGGCCATATTGGTGAAAGGCGAGCGCTCTCGCTACTGCGCCATCCCTGCTCCCCCAATTAGTGAATAAACGCCGATTTACAGTTTTTGAAGGAGCATGGGTACGATATTTTAAGTCATTTTTCTTATTACTTCCAAATTGAAGGAAACCTTAAAATAATAGTTGTGTAATGTAGGAAAACAACAAAGGAGTAAACAAAACGCGAAAATAACCAAGATGGTTTCAACTGACGAAGATTAAGACGGGTTACGACTGACAAACTTAAAAAACTTGCCAGTTTTTTTAAGATGAGTTGTCCGTGACTAAACTCCTTTAATTCGAGCTGTTGTCATGGTTAACAAACTGTTCTTCAATTACTTCTACAGACCCATCTCAGTTCAGGATGAAGTTTTTTCAGTAACATATGAGAATTGCGCAATAAAATTCCTAGAGCACGTGCAAATCAAAGTGAATCTTGATTTCACGCGTCGTGGAGACTTGTCGCTGCAGTTGAAGGCCCCGAGTGGTACAATATCTCCACTGAATCGAAAACGCTTCATCGACAACCTTACGGGATACAAAAACCTGACAAACTGGGTCATTACAACCCTGTTTAACTGGGGTGAGAGTCCCGCAGGGAAATGGGAGTTGATTGTTGGAGATTTTGACCCCAAAAACCCAAGTTCAGGTAAATAGAAGTTCCATTTATTTTACTCTAAATACAAAATAAGTAATCCTTTATCAGCTCACAGTTATTTCAAACCAAAGCAGCATAATTATGCCCCTTGAGCGAAGTAAACTTTCCTTCTTTGCTAAAATAACAGTTTGTTTATATAAACTTAGCGTTTTTACAAATTATATTTTTATTTTATATAAAAAAAAAATATTTATTTTTTTTAAATAAAAAAATATTTTATATTTTATATATATAAATATTTTTTTTTTTAGAGAGTGCCAAAAAAAAGGGTTTTCCCCCACACACAATACACGATAATAAAGTTGTTATTATTATTATTATTATTATTATTATCCGTAGCAAGACGTGAATTAGACTTGCTCCAAGTCGCTCCTTTGATTCTTAAGAGACCACTGTATACGAAAATATGGAGGACGCGCGCAGGCACGAAAGCAAAATGGCGGAAGATTGTGGCGAAACGAGCGACTTGTCTCACCTGCAGCGCGCCAATTCTGAAATGTGGCGTCACAACTGGATTTTTTCATCAGTGCGCGCGCTCTGCTCAGTAGCAGACCAGGGTCCTTCTCACATCGGCAGTTAAACCAGTGTTTGAACAAACAGCACAAATGAAATTATTTTCATTTGTTCCTGTCCCTTTCAATCGTACAGAACTACAGCAAAATACTTATCTTCTTTTTTCCCTTGCTTTCTAGGTACACTTTACAGCTGGTCTTTGATTCTGTATGGAACGATTACAAATCCGCGAAGTAATATCTCCGATGTTTTCACAACCGCGAAACCACCCTCAACCTCAAATGCACCAACAGGTATTTAACTATTGACTGTTTTCAATTTGCAAAAAGCTTTTTTTTTTTTTTGTCAAACGAACTGAAGTTACAAGTTGATGTTTTAAAGAAGTACGCAAATGTAAGAATGAAAAGACACCGCCTAAGGTGCGCTTAATACAGTTTTGAGGGGTAAGTGAGCCCAACTTTTAACTCTCTTTAAAAATATTCGGAATGTTCTTTCTTTCTGTATTACTGTTCAGTTTTTTAAAGCATATAGCCATCATATGCGACATTTGACCAATAAAAATGGTAATAAACAATCAATAGAGCCAAAATGAATGGCCGAGTGCTTAAGAGGGACTGGGCACTAGTTGTTTTAACAGTGTTTTTCTCAAATTACCTGTTGACCCCACCTCAAAATTTCGAAATTAAAAATTGGCTTTGATGAAAATTCATGCAGGATAATAAAAATCTGTAAAACAGATTTTTTTGCATAGGAAATGTGAATTTACCCCTTTAAAAAATAGCTCAAATTCTGTCTTACAGATTTAAAGTTTAAGAAAGAAGAACATTCCTGAATATTTTTAAGAGATAAAAATGAGGCTCACCCCTCAAAACTTATTAAGCCACCTTAAAGGAGGTACGCCACGGGCAACCCAACTTGAAAAAAAATCAGTTTTTTCAAGTTTGTTGGTCATAATCCGCCTCAATCTTCGTCAGTTAATTGGTTGGTTTGTTACTTGGTTTGTATTTTCCTTCAAAAGAAAACTAATATTTTGAGGTTTCCTTCAATTTAAAAGCAATCAGAAAAATGACTGTCTTGACCTCAGCCCAGCCACTGCCAGGGACGGTTACTACAACTAAAAAGACTCCACCACTGAGTGCATCTGGTAGGCCTTTTTTTATTATGTTGTTATGCTTTCTAGAGAAAAAAAAAGATTCGCGCTGAATTAAACGCACAAGGACAATAAAAAGCATCTGTTTTTCTCAAAATATATCAACTTGTAACTAGTCAGTTTGACAAAAAGACAAAATATAAAATTGATTCGCACGCTCTATTTCGTGATAAGTTATTTTAAAGCACGTACTCTGCTTGTAATTTTTAAACCGTTATGGTAATTTTCACTGACGCGTAATTTTTTACGTGCGTGAAAGAATTTAGAGACAATGTATGAACGACTTGCGTAAACGTGTACGCGAGTCGTTCAAACATTGCCACTTATTTTTTTACGCAAGTAAAAAGCTACGCGTCAGTGGAAATCCACCATTAGTCTAGTTTATTTCTTCCAGGTAGCTAGGGGTTAGAGCAAAAACTGGTTTCCGTAATCAATATCCTTTTGCAGGACGAGGAAATAGCCCCATGCCCAACCCCGAACGTGGAAGGCCTGGGTTTTTCTTTTAAGGTTTTCTCCCCATGGTCATGGGAAATTACAAACTACGCTGATTTTGAAAAATTGGTGCACGTAATTCAGCCTAGTTTACAGGGTTTATGTGGTAAAAAAACATATCGAGGATGAGTAAACGGAGGCAAACGATCTTAGTAATATTTGGTAGAAGTATACGTGTTGCGTAAATAGTTTCTAATGTTACCATTCTTCTTGTAAGACTTAACCTTGGAAGAGATATTTGAAACCGTTGGAAGGCAAAACTGGTTCCCGTTATCGATATCTTTGTACGGGGCGGAGGGTTGGCCACATGCCCGAAACTGAAAGGCCTAAGTTTTTCTTTCGGGTTTTCTTCCATTTGCGACGGCTTCCAGATATTAAAAAGCGCTGGAGCGCGTTTTGTCAATGTCACTTAGCTCACCGTTGCATTACCATGGTAACCAAACGAAGGTCTGACAATACTTGATGGTAGAATCTTTTAGATACGGTAGACATTTCTTGGGGCTTTCGAAGCTACCTTGTAGCAACAATAGTTCCCACCGAGTCATTCTACCAGCTTGTGACCCAAATTGAACAGCATTTGTACAGTAATACCGTATTTTCTGGATTAAACGCCGGACCCCGATTAAACGCCGGCCTCGTATAAACGCCGGGTCAAAATTGCTATTTTTAAATAAACGCCGGGGGCGTTTGTTCGAGGTCCCGGCGTTTATTTGAGGTCAAGCTAAAATAAACATCTGTTTTCACAAATCTTGATTGCAACATAAAATATTCACCGTATATGAACTGGGAAATAATAATTTGGATACCAGGGACAGTTTCGGGGCAGAACGAAGAGAAAATCGTCCCGCCTTGACAAACTGCCCCTTGGTCTCGAAGATCGGCAACAATAAATCAATCTGAAAAATGGCAGAAAGTTGCAGTCCGTTAATAAACGCCGGGCCCAGATAAACGCCGGCTTCAAATAAACGCCGGGTTCACCAAGCCAAGTTTGAAATAAACGCCGGGGGCGTTAAATTGAGAAAATACGGTAGATGCAAAGTCATTTTTACAAATCAATTATTTATTATTTGTTTATTTTTTCTTTTCCGTCAGCGTCGTGGAAGAAAATTCTGCTCATAGGTGGCCTGGTGCTGATTGTTGTTGTATTTATTGCGATGAGTTTGTGGTGCTGGTATCTTCATAAAAAACGACTCAGAGAAAGGCAGGGAAGAAACGACGAGAGCGAGATTAGACTACAGGAAAGCGAACGAAGAGAGCAGTTTCAGAATGAAAAACAACGAAGAGAAGATAATGAAAAACCTGAACACTCAAGGCTTGTGTATGTTGGATCGTATAAAGATTCACCCGAAACTGGCGGAAGCGGAGGGATGGTTTAAAAAAGGACAACAACAAAAATGCAAGGGACAAAAAAGTAAATTATATTGCTTAAAGGAGCTATGCAGTCACGGGGATTTCGCGAATTTTTGGTCTAAACTGTTCTAAGAGTAATTGCAAGCAACTAAACCCATAAAAGGCATAATCTTTGAACATTTATAAAGGAAGATACAAGCCTTAGTTTGCGGATAGAAATCAACTAATGGTTATCAATATCGATTCTTTGATGACGCGCGGAAACAACTTGAAAACGTTAGTCTAGCTTTTTCAAGTTGCAATCTGTTTCCACCCTAGTCATCCGCGCCAAAGATGGTCGTTTATAGTTTCAGTGCTCTTATATAGCAATTTTTACTTAAACTGGACTATTATTTTTAGGTTTCCTACGACACAAATATCAATTTTGGCTCTTCAAAGATCTTGTAGAATCCGTGACATAGTGCTTTTGAATATCAGAGAAGCAATGAACTGGTTCATTTATATATTTATAGCGTCGATAAATCTACGTGGAGGTTGAATTAAGATGCCGCATTGTAATGCGGGCACCTCCAGTTTTTGAGTCCCGCGCACAAATTAACTCCGACTGGTGGAGGGGTGAGCAACTGTTTGTTGAGATATACCCTCCCCTCCCTTTTCATCTTGGGTTTAAGTAAGCTTATCCCGATTAAGATGGCGAAAGATGTGCTGACGACAGCTTAAGGATTCCGTTAAACATCTTGCTGTTAGGAAAATAATGAACGTTTACATCGGACATTATTCCTATGTTACTTTTAAAAAAATGACATTTTTTTTTTTTTTTTGCTTTTATAAAATGTGCGATTCACACATTTGACGTAGACCATAATTTAGCGTATGGACCTAAAGTTTAAAGAATTCAGTTTTAAAGTGCATTGTTTCGTAGTTTTAAGCGATAGCTGCCGTGGAACAGATTGCACGCAAAAGAAATGACAATTAATTTCCAAACGAAACACGATACTTTCTTTATAAAACGAGTATACTATTAGTCAAGTTGGGTCTTCGTCATCTAAACTTTTGGCTTATTACAAGACTTGTCTTTTAGACTGTTCTACTTCGCTTTGAACGCTTCTATTTTGACAAGCCTTTTCCGGCACGAAACACTTCCAAGTGCCAACTGTCAAGTGTAAAAAGAAAAATGCTATTTAGAAAATATATGCCATAGTTGCCTTTCATGTACAGTAGACCCCAGGGAACTCGAACTGTTTTTCGTTTTCATTCAGAGTTCGGGCTACCGGAGTTCTACTGTAGTATCCTTGGAAGCCGTTACTTGTGTTGTCACGCAACGCTTCTTCCCTTTGCGTTACGGGCCCAAACAACAGTAACCTGCGATCAGGCGTTATTTTACTCGCGGCGAAAAAAAGAAAGCCTGATCGCAGGTTAAAACAACAGCTGCGAAGGAGATGAACTATTATGTAGTTTAATGTTAATTCGCGGTCTGTTTTTGTATTTAAATATCTGACAGAAGGATTCCTGTCGGTAAAAAAAATGAATTCTCTGTTGATATTTTAAGAAAACAAATGAATAAAATTCATTTTGACCCGCAGAACATGTTGGCTTTTACTTATGTTATTTCGCTACTACAACTTTGTGCTAAAGGGACTGTCACGACAAGTATTCTAAGTTTTGTGTAAACTATTCTACAACTATGAGGGTTAACTCACTGATCAACAAAAATGACGTTGAAGAATAAAAGAAAGGCATAAATTATTTCTTCAAAGTGTGAATAAACCCGGCCAAATCAATGGTTTTATTGCATTTTGTTTCAAAGTTGCACTGTCAACTTGAAAACATCGGCCGGACAGTTTTAGTCCACTTTTTCCTACCCATCCATAGCCACACCACTTTTTAACACCTTTCTTGACTGGTACAGTACGGGGGGGGGGGGGGGGAAAAAACCTAATATTTTAGCAAAGCAAGGCCAGTATTAGTGGATTTTTAACAAATACCAACACCTTCACTGAATTTTGAAGTAGCACTAAATCTCGGTGACAATGCCCTTTTAAGGGTGGTGGCATCTCATATCGTGGGCTGGACTCCGATCTGCGAAAGCCTGTTCCAGGCTCTCGATTTGTGGAGGCGAGAGAGCAGGTGAGAGTGGGAGCAAATGGTGGTCTGGAAATTTAGACAAGCCGAAGGGGATCGCAATGGAAGACAACGTCCCTCTCTTCCCCATTCCCTCTCATCTTTTCCTCGGTCTTCCGGCGCTACGGCCCCACTAACTGAAGGCCTGGAACCGGCATATCTGGAGTTTATCGAAACGTGTTTTTTTTTGGGTAAAGAAAAAACAATCCTAACGTTCTGAAAGTGGTAAACGACACTAGTTACTTTCAGATCTAGCAGCCTTCAATTGCAATCCCTATATTTGTACCTTCACAACTTTTTTTTTTTGTGTGTGTGTGTGTGGGGGGGGGGGGGGGGTGAGTTGTCGGGTACCTTAAACGTGTACTATGCTGGCAGATCCTATGTAGAGTAACAAAAGAGAAATTTAGTTGAAAAGAAAAAAAGAACATATCGGAACAGAGAAATATACCGGCCTTTGGAATAAGGGTCATCTAATACAAAGGTCGTTTTGGTCCGGCTTGTTTCCTCTTATTTAGAGGCAACTACTTTAGGATAGGAGGGCGGCTTCTTTCCCGATGTGCTAATAACCATGATTTTTTTTGCTACTTTTTTGGCGGTTGTTGCTTTTGGAACTGTACGGTGAAAGATAGGTTATATGTGCGAATAGGTGGGGGGGGGGGGGGGGGGGGGGGTTGCAACATCGGCTATTAAAAGTCTGACACAATTACATCTTCAAATTTATTCCATTTTAATTCAGTACACTGTGACAAGGAATATGTACCAATGTATTGGCTAGTGCTCTTACTCTCATACAATCAATCTTATTGTTACGTTAGGACTACAGTAAGTAAAAGTACAAGTGTACTTTAATTTTCTCATACATGATACTTCAAGGCTGGTCGGTTGTTTTAGGACAACTAACACTGTAACAGACCATGCTGTTGAATTTGTGGTCCCATTCGTCACACATAATGGCACGCGCTCCCTTGTCAAACTGGCAGACTAACCACCACGTACAGTACTTTTCACGGATCTCAATCGTAAAGACAAAATCTTCTGGATGACATTCCCGCACTGACGGCATTCCTTGTTCGCAGAAAGGCAGTCCAGTCAGGTTGGCACGGACAAGATCTCGAGCTGTCGATAGAAACGTTAGTACTAGTAAGCATGCCATTTCTTATTGCATTTTAGTTAGGGTAAATTCTACGAAAGACCGTAGCTTATCCCAGTTTTAATTCGTCTTACTTTTAAAGACAATCAGACTTCTCCGTTTCTAGTTACAATACTACCCCCCGTAACATTTTTTTTTTTTTTTAAAAAATTATTTTTTTTTGGTTTTTTTTTTTTTTTTTTCCTTTTCAATTTTTTTTTTTAAAAACCTTTTTTAAAAAAAAAATTTATTTAATAAAAAAAAAAAAATTTAACCCCAAAAAAAAAATTGGGGATTAAAAAAAAAATTCTCAGGAGGTTCTTAATTTCTAGGTTCTTACACGCGGGTTTTTACTGTATCACATACGGAAAGCATTCATTATGCTGTCTTAGGCCAAGGCTGTGCGAAAAACTACCCCAAGACAGTAGATCCGAAAAAATCGAAATATTTTTAAACATAAAATACGGAAATGTGATATCAGTTTATTTGTTGATGATAGCGACAAGAGCTGTCTTAAATTTATTCAGTATCATATCATATCATTATTTTTACACCAACTTTTTTCGACTATAATTCGAATAGGCCATTTCCGAGTTATCCTTAGCCTCTGTTTCAAAACGAGTCTACGTGCAAAACCATTGAAATGGAAATGAGTTTGATTTGCATGAGAACGGACCTAAAGGTGAAACTTATTTTCACTTCAATGGTTTCGCACGTAGACTCGTTTTAAAACAGAGGCAAAGGGTAACTCGGAAATGGCCTGTTCATTTACACCTTTAGCCAGCTATTTTTTTTAATTATTAGATTAGTGTGATTAATTAGTATAAGATTTTATATTATATACTATTATATTTATTTTACACAGTTTTTTTAATATTAGAACACTATTAATTGTCACTTTTTGTAACTTTTTTATACATGTAACATGTGTCCCCAAATTAGTGAGGGAATCTTCCCTAGCTATGTTGCATTCATTCGTTCGTTCGTTCGTTCGTTCGTTCGTTCGCTCGTTCGCTCATTTTGTAGTATTAGGCGGCTTGGTATTTCTACTCCCTCTGGATGGGATGCGACAGACCAAGATTGTGTATTGAAAATCTGTTGTTGCTTTTGGCTGTAGCTGCATGTTGATGAAGCTGCCTAACCTCGTTTCTAGCTTAAGACTATTAAGCACCAAGGAGTACGCGCTGGAATCATGGTGATATATGTATATTTTTACCTATACGAGTGCGTCCTCCGTCGACCTTTTCTGCACTGGTAGAATTCAGGTCAACTTCTTGCAAGCTGTAGATTGGAAACTGTCCACAGAACTGTTGCACTTCTTGTCTGAAGAGCGTTTTATCGACCCGTTCAGATAAAACCCAGTACTTTTGGACAATGACTTTGCTGTCAAAAGGAGGAACTCGGGAGAGCTTTGAAAGTAAAATTAACAACAGTTGTATTAAAAAAAAAAAAACAACAACAACAACAGAGAAACAAACAAACAAACAAACAAACAAAAACAAAATAAAACTTGTCTGAAAACTGTATATCTTGCACTGCAACTTCGCTATGACCTTGTGGCTACTTGGCAATACATATTATATAAATTAAAATGCACTTGCAAACATTCAGGCATGGGTGCTAGTTGAATTCGCTCCTTTATAGGGTAAAATATACGTATGATTTACAGCATAAACTGCGTAAAACGTAATGAGAGATGTCGTTTGTGAGGAAACAACTGGCACAAGTCACAATAAGAAGTCCAATTGGTATAGGTAACTTTTTTGACATAAACATACCCCTTGCAATTCGGTCTTCAGGTCAGCTGGCTTCGGCAAGTCATCCGGAAGTGGTCCTACAAAGCAACTGGCTTTACTTTCGACGCGACGAACAGCGATATCCTAAAACAAAAATATATATCAATTATCAAGTGGTTACAGTTAGTATGTCTCACTTAGGAAAACACCAATTCATTATTACGGCTATCGACTTGATAATTTACTACTTATTTAAGAATAAGCAACTAAACTTATTTTAGAAAAAAAAAGCTCAATTAAGTCGAATTCTCTAATCATACTGGAACGAAATTTTCAGCTAAAAACTTACATTTTTAAAGTCGTACAGATAGTCAGCGGCTTCTGTGACTTGATTATGCGCTGGTACGTGTAAGTACTCCAGATCGTTCTCCTCGTCAATTTCAATTTTCTCAGCAAAAGTTGTTCCACTCTCTGTTATGTGAAGGTAAAATTCCTCCAAGTTTCTAGCCTCCACTTTTTTATCAGCTGGATTCTATCAAGATTTGAAAAGTTTTTCATTTATAATATCGTAATTTCAGTTTATTTACAGTGTGGCCATCCCAATAAAATGTTTCGTTTTCCCTCGCCCCGTCTCTTGCGATGGTGGGTCGGTCGGTAGGGCAAAAAAAGATTGAACACTTTAAGGAGTCTGGGTTGATTTTAAGAAGCCAGGAGATGCAGAACCGAAAGACTTTGTTTCAGTCGATCTCTCTGAGAATGGTGTAACAATTGTTAATGCCCTTGGCACAAAACAGCCTTTGAAACACTAGTATCGATGTTAATTAAAGACAAGGACATCACATCATACCAATTGTTGTTAATAAAACACGATCGTGTGCTTTCGCACCGGTATCGCGGAGGTCACGGGTTCGAATCCCGTTGAAGCTAGAAGGTACGCTTTTTTGTTCCGAGAAAAGTAGGCACTCAACTAACATGTACAAGCTATGACACATGTAAACAGAGTCGGTCGTAAGTATAAAAAAATAGTTAAATGTGAGTTTCTTTATTTTTGGCTTGCAATTTGCGTTTTAAGCAAGAAGGCTAGTTCAGTTCAATAAATAGTTAACGTTTGTAAGCTGAAATGTTTTTATACAGGTGTTTTATATAGTTTAGTTTTCGCAGTTTTGTACCTTTGTGGAATTGTCATGTGATTAGACTGCTGTACGAATCATTTTAGCAGTTTCTGCAAGCAATTTACGGCTCTTATATTTATTCGGTAACTGCGTAAAAATATCTTATCTTCGTTTTGCGGACGAAATGAATCGCTGCTTTCCTATGAGCTCCGTTTAGTTCCAGTGACAATGCTTTAATTTTTGCCCGTAGCTTTCACAGATGAAAACACGGTAGCGCCGCACCTTCGCATGTTTTCTAATCCATCGCCACTACTGTTAAAAATATTTCGGCGTTTTCGGATACTTGCTTCGGGCTTCGTAATGTTTTGCAATCATTTAGTATGACAAACGTTTTTTTTTTATCTCCATTCACCCAGTTCGCCTTTACTGCAGAACAAATTTCCGTGATTGGAAAACGATTCTATCCGAAAAAGAATTAAACTTGCGTAAAATTTAGCCGCTAACGCCGCTAAGCTGAATCACGAAATTCGAGTAAACCGCAAATAAAATTGCACTTGCGAGGCAACCACGAAGCTTGGCGACGAGATACTGTAATGGGCCCTTAAAGTATCCGTAAGATAGTCAGTTTGCAGTCAATGTAGCAACTGTGAAATTTTGCAATTGAACACCCTAAGCGTTTAAGCAAAACACGATTTGAAACCCATAAAAGCGAGAACCCCTGTGTCAGTAATAGTAATAGTAATAGTATATCTTTATTGCGCCTTACTCTCCAAAGGGAGGTATTGGTCTCTATTGGAGGTATTGGGAGGTATTGGTCGGTAACATGTAGTATTGACAGCATTCGGAGCCCTATTCCCGGCCGGGCGTAGATGACAACAATATTAAGTCTACACCTAAAATAAACCGAAATGCTGGCTCACCACTGAAGCTTCCATCTGACCGTGGCAGGCAAATAGAGTGAAACAGATTGCGACAACGTAAGAAAATCCCTAAAGAGAATTCGAAAAAAAGAAAAAAGAAAAAAATCACAGAAAATATCATACAAACCGTACCAAATACCTTACCATCGACTTACTTCATTTTAATAAGGCCATACCAATAAAATGTTTCGTTTCCCATCGCCCCGTCTCTTGTGATGGTGGGTCGGTCGGTCGGGCAAAAAAAAAAAAAAAAAGAATGAACACTTGAAGAGTTCTGGGTTCCAGCAAAGGCTGGGCTGCTAGGTTAGAAAGCCTGATTACAAAGTTAACTCAAAAACGTGGTCTTTTCGTTCGTTATTCCTTATCAAATGTCTAAACAGTCTTTAAATAACGTAGTATCGATGTCTATTAAAGACAGACATCACATCATACCAATTGTGTGCTTGTAAATTGAAGTACTTGCCTCTTGGACTAGTGAATCTTTCACTTTTCGAAAAAAATGGGTCGGTCGGGCGATGGGAAACGAAACATTTTATTGGGATGGCCTAAGATCCCCTTTTTGTAGAACGCTAGAAGAGAAGTTTGGAATTTAGCTACGAATTTGTACTACGTTAAATCTTCGGTGAGAATTTCAAATTACAACATCCTCTATCACCGATTTTAACTCTACAAAAAGATTGCTTTAACACCAGGAAAATGAGAATTAGAGTCGCTCACCATGATTCTTGTCCTCTGTGTTTAAACTGCACACACTCAAACTTCAGGCAAACAGTCTGCTTCAGTGAAAAGGATGGTGTCGGCTTATATAGTCTATAATAAATGTAGAAATTCAAGGAGAAATCGCAAAATTCTGTATTATTGCCAAGACTCTAAGCTTTGAGTGACAGTTGCTTCTTGTTTTCAGTGTCGGTTGCGTTGAAGCAATTTAGCTCAGTACCGCATTGAACCCCTGACATACATTTCGTTTTCATTTGAACGGGAAGGTGTTCGCGATATCACGCATTTTCAACATGTCATAATAAAAAAGGAAATAGTCCGTTAATGACCAGAAAAAAGGTAACATTATTCATCATGTCCCATTATCAGTACATTCAATCACTTTTTATACCCATTCGCTTATAAACTTACTGTAGTTATTTTAGGCGAAAAAGCTTCAAAGGAAGGTGTAAATTTCAACGTAACTGATGCAATGATTGACAGTCATGTCCTGTTTACTTCACTGAAGTTCTCAGCCTCGGCATGTGGCTGAGATTTAGAACTGAATCCTGTCTGAACTAATAAAATCTTAAACTTCCCTTTATTCGCAAAGCTAGTTTTGTAGAAAAATATTTAATTTCAGGTTTTAAGCAGTGTAACGTGTCATCGTTTAAAAATTCTACAAAGACAGTGTTAAACGGTGCTAAATCACGGTATTTTGAGTAATTCTTTTTTTATTAGTGAGCTCTTTAAATTAGCAGAGTATAACCACAATCACATCAGAAACAATGGAAATCCGAGAATTATTGATGAAATTTTCATACAAACTGAGACAAAACTTAAAAAAAGTCGGGCCAACGTTTTTTTTTTTCTTTCAGTATATAGAAATGCAATCTGTTTTATCGTCCCCGTCTAGAATTGAGTCGGTTATGGTAATTTTATTTTCACTGATATTTTCTTAAATGCTAGGTAGCTAGTAGCAACAGTCTTACTCGTCAAATTATCTTGGCACAGTTTGGAGCAGAAAAGCAGTCTATCCGGTGTCACGCTTAGCGTGACACCGTGCACGCTAATGGTCCTCCTTTACACAACGAGTAAACGCGCGCATTTCCGTGACATTGCTTACGTGTTAGGTGTTGTTTTGCTCTGTGTCAGGCCATCCCCTTTTTTTCTCTGTTAAGCGTCGTCCGACCGACCCAGATTTTCGCGTTTTCAAAAAAAAAAAATTTATACAGAAGGTATAGAAGGCAATGACACATTATTTTAAATAATGTTTCATCCTTTTTACGCTGTTCTTGTTTGAGTTTAACCACGACGTCGATTTTTCGTTCCTCCATTGCCGCCATGTTGACTTTGTAACCATGTCTTCTTGTTTCCAGGCTCCACGGACATTATGCTGAGGTACCGGGCCTCCTAGTTCCAGACTCCTTATCCACTTTTTTTTTAATTTTTTTTTTAATTCCGACCGACCGACCCAAAATCAGAAAACACATACGACGATAAACGAAAAAAAAAGGGGATGGGCTGATCTCCATGGAAAAATTAACAGACACAAATAACAGTGAGAGCATTGAAGTTAAGCAAAACAGTTGTACATTACTTTATACTTTCACTGGTATTAGCTGTTATAATAATTACTATTGTTAGAAAGCAGAGGATCTTTTGGGGTGATAAAATTCAATTGGGCAACCATTACACGTCATAGAATCCAAAATGGCGGCGCGCGGGAAATTTAAATGCCATAATCTTTTTTTTTTCTGTAAAATTTGGAATTTAAACATTATTTTAAACAACTGAACGTCAACTTCTCAAACGAGTGAGATTTTCCTTGCGAGTTAGCAGACAGACCAGAGACCGACAGAGGGCGATTGTCAAATATTGCATCTAGCCACTGACAGCCTTTCTCAACCATGAGAAATCAAGGGCTTTTTCAATCGTTCAATGAAAAACAATAACAAACCTGTCAGTTATATTAGGAAACTGGAGAACGCAAGAAGCTTCATTTAGGGTGACAAAAAAGCGGAAATGCGAGCGGACCGAGTACGTTGTCCCCACCCCCTCCCCCTCCCCTATCACATCCCATCCCTATACACTCGTACATTAGAGTGACTGTTCACACTGGATACGAGAATATCGTGCCACAACTCTGGCTGCATGCTCGTAAATTCCTCCCTTATTCATCAGTCAGAGAAATTTCAGTCAAACCCCCCTAATTCTCAAAAGATCAAAGACAAGTTAAGATCAAATAATTTTAATATCGTTTACTTTTGATAAAACAAATGCAGGAGGCCATGGACTGACAAATGATAACTGAGTAGGCACAATCATTGCGATCAAAATCCACTAAAAATGTGATAGCTTTTTCTTTAACATATTTTTCTTGTATATAATTGATCTGTTTTATCTAGTAATAGTTTAGACAATAGCGGCTGGTGTTTAAGTCTTTCTAAGCAATATGGACGAACAGGCAATAATGGCTCTTTGACCCTTGGCTATTGACTAATATTAGGTCTATTAGGGTATCATGAGAGTGCTCAAATTTCAGCCAGTTATATTTTTGTCAATTTCTCACTTAACATTTAAAATTTCGGTCCATTTCTCAGCTATCAGTAAATTGTGCAAATTTCAGCTAACAGCCACCGTTAATTATATAGAAAACATTATTGCATTAGTTTTCGGCTTAGACTAAGCTCGACACAGACCACAGGTCTTCTTACAATATTGACGGAATGCTGGATTGCCGATGGAGCAGTAGTTTGAGTATTTGTTGCAATAACTGTCACCTGCAGAATTCTTGCAAACTGAAAAACAGAAATGCATTGAAAGCTGTAACCACAACTAATGCCGACTAGGACAGGAAGAATACAGCAGATAAATTCCGTGTTGTCAAAAATGTTTATATAAAAATGACAATAAAGAGGTCAGTGACCGTGGCAAGGGAACAACGCAGTTGGGGCCTGTTTATGACGAAAAGTTTTCCCTGGTAGAAGGACGAGAGAGTTTTTACTTTATAAATAACTGTCCCTGGGTGGGGAGTCGCTCGCTTTGAATGAAGGGTGAGCTCACTTACCAGGGACAACTCTAAACAAAAAGAACATGCGTGATATCTCGAGGGCCAATTTTTGCTAGGCAGGGACAACTTTTCTCACATATAAATGCTCGATAAAAGATGGCTGAAGGAAGAGAGTAACCTTTCTATCAGTGACACCTTTTTCAGTATTAATAGTTTATTAGGAGGAGAAGAAAGCCGGTAAGTAGACCCCGGCGCGGAGTACCAATCATTAGCAAAATCAAACTAAAATGCAAAATGGTAACAACAATAGAGTCCATAACACTTGCATTTGTGTTGGTTTTTCTTTGTATGAATAACAGAAACTGCTAGAGCAAAGTAAACAAGGAAAGGTGAGCAAACAAGGAATGATGAATATAACAAACCTTGACATTTTCCACAAGTCTTTACACAGTTCCGTTGTAGGTACCCACTTATTTTGCAGTAGCTTTTCCAAAAAGTACACATTTTGCCACTGGCAGTACTGTGACAAGACTCTGTGTAGAGTACTGCTATATGAAAGAAACCAAACAAGTAACTTAGAATTTTAACGGACATATGCATAACTGCGAGGGTATTCTCGTCATTTATTCATCATCCGCAGTTCGTATATATGATTTCATATAATTATTCATCATTTCATCTTCTTCTTCCCCGGATATATTGCGAACCAATTTAATGACCAGCTTCCAGTTGGTTTGTTAGCTCAATTGGTTAGAGCGCTGCATCGGTATCGCAGAGAACCAAGTACCTGCAAGCCTGATTTTTAGGCTTTCTTTTCGCAACTGCCTAAGTTGTGTTCATAACTGCGAGGATCTTCTCTTCTTTTATTCATCATCCGCAGTTTTTATATATGATTTCATGTCTTCATAATCTAAACGGACATAGTTCAAATTAATTTTTACCACAAAGTAAGTGGGTCTTATTCTCTCTTTTGAAACCAGGTGCATAAACTGCAATACAAAGAAAGGAGTCATAAGGGAGGACATATTCTCGGCGGCCAGACTGCTCTACAAAAAAAAGAGCTCATTGCAAAGAAGTCCTTTCACCATATTTGTTCCTTTGTTTATGCCCCCTCTCTTTACTCATTTGTTTTCTAAAATCTTTACCTGGGCACCGGTGTGAGTTACATGTCCGTGATTCTGTGACTGGCCCCAGTCTGCTGCACCCTCGTCCTCTGTGGGCCGGCCGAGGATTGGTGCATGAACGGTAACGATACTGGGTTCCTTGGCCACAAGACTGACTACACAAAGACCAATAAGACCACTGCGAGTAGCCGCCATGAACTATGAAAAGAAAAAAGAAGTGTAGAATAATAAAAATGTAGCTGACTAAAATCCTTGCTTTTACTGACGTCGACAGTAAATGACAACTTATGCAATCATTTACTTTCGAGTTTCTTTATTAATAAACTAGTGTTTTATTTAAAAAAAAAATCACCTGAGCACGTATACGTGTTACATCTCCGTGTTTCCATAGCTCGGCCAAGGACACTGCAGTCTTGACCACCGTTTGCAGGCGGGGGATTGGTGCATGAACGGTAGCGTTGCTGGGTTCCTCCATCACATGACCGACTGCACCAACCCCAGAAACTCCACTGTGAATAACCACCATGAACAGGAATACCTGAGAGTAGTAAAATGACCAATATATCAGCAAGTGAGTCTGTGTTTCAAGGTTCCCGACATTTTCAATTTAAGAAGTCATGCCTGACCTTAGGGCCACCGGTCTATAAGTACTTACAATGTATTAAACGAAAATAATAAGACCTTTATATTTATTTAGCGAATTCTACTATCAAGGCTAAAACTGAAATAAAACAATCAGAAGAATCTTAGCCTGATAAAGTAAACGAATTGGAGGGAGAGGTATCATTGTACTGAAAACGCTTCTGCTTTAGAAACAAAACTCTTAGACTACTTTTGTAAGCATATTTTACCTTGCTGTGACCATGTGTAATGACAGACTACGAGAATCCAGAACGCTAAATGAGGAACCGTCATTTTGACTTGCTTCCGCACTGAGCTTCTCCAGAGGAGTCAGTATTTGCAAGATCAGTCGACGCTGCAGTTGCTTAAACTGTAATATTTTCTTTCAGTTACTCGACAAGCTGAGATAAATCTTCTGTTGCTGTGAGACTGTTTTGATGTGCCAGCTGAACATTCACATTACGAAGGGTTCAGTTTCAATTCTCAATAGAGTCAGGATGTTCATCTTTATAGCATCACGTTTTCTTTTTCTTTTGGCATTATATAATTGGTTCTCAAAATTTATCCGTGTGATCTTTCAACTTACATTGCTGAAAACGACAATGCAGGCTTTTTCCCTTAATACTGAAGCGTCTCCGTTGAAACGATAAAACCACGTGTGATTTTCAGTTTATGTCCTTATATCCGAGAAATGTAAATTTTTCAGTCAGGAATTCTATTTTAATTCAATCTTGAAATTTATGTACAAATGTCTTTTAATGGTCAACATGTTCATTAAACATTTGCGACTTTGCCTTCAGTCTTCCGCTCTAAATATTGATCAGGCTGCATGTCGCTTCCGCTTATGCTGAAAGTTTGATAAACAAACTCCCATGTGTACACACTGCCCGAATTTGTCACAGCAGTCACAATGTGACCAGACGTCCGACTTATCAGTAATCGCCATAAAACTTTTATCGTGACTTTAATGAGCAAACTATTTAGCTAGGTAGTTACAAACTGGTCTTCCTTAGCGAAAATAAATTGAATTCAAGTGTTTGTCGAGGGTGTGAATGGAGGGGGGGGTGTCTCTACATGTCGGTTGTCAGTTATATTTTTCGCCCTTTGTCGCTAGTCGAGTATGAATTGGAGGAGTCTCATGTCGGTAGTCATTTAAAATTTAAATACTTTGTCGGTCGGTTTTCAGTTATATTTTTCGTTCTTTGTCGCTAGTCGGTTAACCCCATTCAGACCCAGTCTGTGTTTAACAATCTTTCTATGCAGTTCAATCTTTTACAATCTTTTACAATCGGTTTAAATTTTTCAATAGCGAAATATTTCTTACAGCATTTAATCGAATGTATAGCGATCTGTGAAAAAAAAATTAAACTAAATTGTCCGTTAACAATTTTTTAAAATTGAAAGAGCTTCTGACAAGCTCTCCTCAATTGTATCCTTCAGTCCGTTAAAGTGAAATATTCTGACCTGACCCAAAGCCAAACACGACCACAGGAAGTACTAGCTGAATCAAAGTATCGAGTTCGCGTTTCCTGCTAAACAGGCATCTTCCTCAATTTTTGGGGGAAGTTAAAACGCCTTCAGGTTAGGATATAAACTTTCAACTTCCTCTGCAGGGTTGAAAGACTTTACGTTTGCTGGTTAACCTCATCTTCTATCTGGATCCGCTAAAGAAGCAGGCAAGGTAAATTGAAGAATAGAATATTTAATACACACTTACCGTTAAAATGTATTTGCCGGAAACCTACACTCACTGTTGCAAAAACTAATCAGATAAATTTTGCAAAACCAACAGACAATTGTTTTGCTTCTCCTTATAGACTTTGGCCACGGATCAGAATGTATTTTATTACAACGGTACTGTTATCTGCAGTGCTAGTGTATTCTGTCGGTGGGAAAGAAATGAAAGAAGGAAAAAGCGACACGAGTCTCCTTACAGCCAACCGGGTGAGTATTGAATTATTTTTACTGTTTAATAGTATATCTACAATCAGAGTGTCATAGATCCATCGTAAAGGGAGAGTTAGTGCAGAGAAAGACGTATAGGTCACACCGTGACGTTTTTCATGAGGTCACATTTCGTGTGACAAGTAATAAAAATCGCTGAGTACACAACGTTTTTACGTTTCACGGACAATGCTAGCTACATATTCGGAAACCTCGTTATTTAGGACTGTTTTTGGCCCTTGTAAAATGCTCATACATTTTGAATTTCCCTTATAAAACGCATTACGCATAACTATTTGCTGTATCTCATATTTTGTCAATTGTGTCTACATGGTTATATTTCTCTGTTAATATCTCTAAACTTTTAAAAAAGTTCAATCTGGGTTTAATTTTCTGGGAGAAAACTCAAGCCTCGTCTAAAGGTTAATTACTGACTGCTTCCGTTACAAATTGCTTGAACAGTATTTACTATATGCAAAAACGCCAACATTGAGTACGAAATTATTTACTATTGATTATATTTTATGTTACGTTATGTTATTTTATTTCCATTTTTTATTTATCAACTGCATGAACTGCTTACTTGAATATACAACATTAAGCGTGAATAATTATGAAATAAAGTGAGAGCTCAAGTCATCCGCCTTCCTAACTAAAATTATATTGAATGAAGATGAAGAATTCAACATGACACGAGCATGGGACAAAGAAAAATTCTGAGCCGACGGGAGTCTAACCCATGGCCTCCCAGATCGGTTGGGCGCTCTAACCAACTGGTCATGAGCTACGAGAGACTCGTTGTGAGCTGGGCCATTTTACTAGGTTGATATTATTTACTAAAATTATATTTCACTTATTCGGACTTTCCGATTTTGTAAGCAGATAAAAAGAAATTATCAAGTATCAGGGGGGACCTATCGAGATTGGCAGTGGTATTTGGTAAGTAAACGCTGAGAATAATTAGTCACAAACAGAAGTACAAATTGTACACATTTTTTGTCCAAATTTTACCCCTCACCCTTTCGATATTATCCCCATCCCCTCGAAACAATTGCAATGTTGGATTTTCTATCTGCAAGTCTTGCCTCGTTAGTGTGAAAGTGAAAAAGGAGTGGTTCACAAGCTGCACCGGATATAAGGTGGAAAAATAGGAGTGTTAAAATTAGTATGAATGTCAACCAACTGTCTCAAGGGCTTTGGTCGCTCATTGTAGGTTCCAGGCTTTCTGGCGATCCTTACTCCTCGTGGTGTGTTTCGGCCCGATCAAATCCAACTCCTTCTTCAGCACCCCCCTCGCTCCCTAACCAAAGTTGCAGTCTTAGTTATTTAGCAGTATATTTTGGTTATATCTAGTCTCTTCCTCTCTTATTCCGCATATGGAGTTGAAACGACACTTACACGCTCTCCTTGTTAATTTTTAATAACGGCTCTATTTAAATTTACAGAAGGACACCGCCATTTCAATGAATGTTGAGTCCGCATGGCGAGCTGGGTATACAGGCAAAGGAGTTCTTGTGGCTGTTGTGGACGATGGCGTCAACATGAATCATTATGACCTGAAATCAAACTTCGTAAGTCTTTTTGTTTATTATTGTACGTTTACCATGTGAATAACCTGTGAAATCAGGAGTGGTCAAGAAGAGTGTGATAACATATTTACCAAGTTCATTTTCCCGATACCAAACCAGATATCGATTCGCTTCTGTAGCTGTATAAAGCACTTTACGAGCAAGGTACTTCGGTGGTGATACGACACGAGTCATACAGTGGCAGCTCTGAAACGCAGTTTTCCTCCGACCATGCGCTAGCTATTAGATCAGAATGTTCTTTTAGATTGGTCACCCTGATTTTTGCTTTTCCATTTCACAAAGGATCAATGATATCACGTTAACAAGAAGTTGGTGAAACACCCAAAACGGTTCAATTTAACAAAATTAAACATGCGACGGCTGTGTCCGTGATGGACCCGTGTCAAATTCGTGCCTTATCCCTGAGACAGATTCTTGTAGATTTCTTTCCAAATATGTCATTACAGATTCGAGATGAGTTATTAGTGAGTCAAATGCGTTAAATCCGTGATGATTAATATCGTCACATTCGTGACGAGTAGGCGTTCCTTGACGGTTTAAACAGAATTGCTTGGCAGCCACGGGTGTAACAACCAACCCGTGAGCGTTCATTGCAACATGTGCTGTTTTCTCTGTGTAGTAAATCTTTAAGACAAGTGGCAAAGCAAGATGACTCATCTGACTGGTCTTCACTGACTGTGCTTTTACCATCAGGGCATTGTGTGCACAGATCTTATTTCCACGCAGACGGTTCCTTTTTTTGAGGACGGTTACGTGTTCACTTAGGCTTTTGGTAGGGTAGGATGTATGGTTGATTTCATCTATTTACCCAACAGTGTGTTTTCTTTTGACAGAACCTAGATTCAAGTTATGATTTTTTGAAGGACCGAAATATAAGTCGTCGGTATAGCCCTGGGAGGTAAGTAATGTAGCTTAATATTTATTCACGTCTGGGACGATTTTGTTTTTTTATTTTTACAATCAGTTTATAATATATTAGTTCTCTGATTAAAATTTACTGTTATAAAAATCACTAGAATAGATACACGTTGTTTACTCAATATACTTTAAATAAATTAATTACTAATAATAACAATAAAGTTTTTCCAAATTTGTTGCATTGGTTATCGGTTCTTATCGGTGCTAGCATTGATTTTGGGGAAATGATAGCATATATACGTACCGTATTTTCTCGATTAAACGCCCCCGGCGTTTATTTCAAACTTGGCCCTATAGGGCCGGCGTTTATTTGAATTCAGGAGTTTTTTCAAGCCATATGTTTCTAAGAAATGATTTTTATTCATTATTTTTGACAGCTATATAATTAGACATTATTTTTAAAGCATATTCAACCTTTAATAATTGTCTAAGGGGTTGATTTTCAAATACAACTTGGAGACCCGGCGTTTATTCGGGGCCCGGCGTTTAATCGAGAAAATACGGTAATTTTATTTTTTATATTGTTTGTACCACTGTTTAACTAGAACTTCCTTTCTATAAATTAACTTTAGTCATGGAACAAATTGTGCTGGAATCATTGCTGGAGGAGATAATACTATCTGTGGCGTGGGTATAGCGTTTGGCGCGCAAATTGCAAGTAAGAAAATGACATAGTCAAAACAATAACCTTATGTAACGTTTCGCACCTTCAAAATAATGAAATTGATAAATATCTTTGTGTTAATATTTTTATTTTGTAGGTATTCGACTGTATGATGACAACACCAAATCAACCGACCAGCCAGAAGCAAGGGCATTACGCCATAAAAGGAACTTGATTGACATTTACTCCAACAGCTGGGGGCCTGGGGATATGGGTTGGCAAGTGGAGGGACCAGGTCCTCGATTAACAAAGGTTTTGGAAGAGGGGACACGATTGGTATGTGTTTCTCAATACTTACTCTGATAGATTTCAGATTAAAGGCCTATTTTTAAAACATGTTTTTGAAATTTAGCACAGCACAATAAAAGACCCCTCCCCTACCGTACAATAACAGGACACGGAAGTACTACTGCCCAGTAGCTTTTTGAATGCATTTTTTCACAGACCATAAAATTAGAACATAATCAGATGACTTAACAACTGACTCTAGGGAGAAAAGTGAATCATGTAACTTAAAGAGTTATCTAATCTAGGGTCGCCATGGCAAAGGATCCATCTTTGTCTTTGCCTCGGGAAATGGTGGAATCACAGGCGACAGTTGTGCGTTCAGCGGTTACGTAAACAGTATCCACACCATCGCCATCTCTGCAGTGAACTGGGACGGCTCGGTACCATCCTTCACTGAGCAGTGCGCGGCCATCATGGCTGTGACCTATGGACAGGATATGTTCACATATGGACAGGTCAAAGCCCCTATGGTAAGTTTTTACATTGAAACTATTATGAAACTGACACCAATCGCCAGCAATCTTAGCTTTATGTGGCGATATAGATTGCTGAGCTAGAAGCAAATATTGACCTGGAAAATGACCGGGCGAGAATTAGGAACGAGGTACGAGGAAAGACTTGTGTTTTTGCCTTGATTCTGCCGGCCCTTGTTTTTAGTGGTATTAAGTCCCCATTTAGGTGTTCGATATTCGCCGAATGACTTAAGGGATCGGAAAAGTACTCCAAGAATAGCGCTTATGTATGTTTTCACCACCAAGCCTCGCTTTCGAAGTGTAACTTTGTAAATTTCATCATGAATGAATTCCCAAAGCAGCAAAGATAAAAACGATACCAACATAAAAAACTTCTAAGAGGTGTCAGGGCCGTGGTTGAGAATAATTCGCGTAAACGAGGTATGGTGGTGGATTTTGGGCATATGACCTTATCACGATCACAGGCTTGCCACACTCTGTTTGTGAGGTCACAGCACGCCCACATGATATTCAAATCCGTGCAACTTAGACTTCAAAGAATCCCGTACTGCCACAGCAATGTAGCCAAAAAACATATTTTTTCAACTCGCTTTCATCGAAGATCTCGGTTCTCGGTCTTTGAACTATAGTCTGTCCTAATTTGAGTGCGATCAGCATCAGTTCGCGCCGTTGTTCTTTTAAACTAGCTGGATTATCAATTCGTAAATTTATCGATTTAAGATGATCTGTACCACCAGCTGGGACAATTTATGCAATTTTCACTAAAATTGGTCAAAGTTTCTGCCTGTGCTCTCCCCAGAAAGCAAAATGTGGTCCAAGACAAAACGTTCTCTGGGGCACCCCAAAGAAATACGTCACGGATAAAGACAATTGTGTCATCTGCATATTGAGAGATTTTGAATTATTTATTTTAAATATTTATTCCGTTGATGCTTTTATCTCTTCTTATGGCATTGGCGAAGATGTTCTGCTCATAATGCAAAAAGTAACCGTAAAACGGGCATCCTTGGCAGATACCTCTTTCTAGTGTAAATAACTCTGAAGCGAAACAATTGTTAATTACACAACTTGAGCAGTTCGCATAGAATGTGTGAATTCATTGGTGAATATGCGGTCCATCGTTGAGTACTTCTACCTTTTTGAAGAGGTAGTTCCAGTCAACTGTAGCGAAGGCCTGTTTAAAGTCAATAATTTTACCAACAGATTACCACAAAAGGTGTTGATGGTCAGTGCACCGAGGACTTCTCAGGTACTTCCAGTTCTACCGCGTTGGCTTCTGGGATTATTGCTTTGGCGCTTGAGGCGAAGTAAGTGAAGTGCATGGGGTGAACACAAACTTGTCCCCAGTGGCAAAAGTAACGATTGATAAACAAGCTGATTGGGTGTTGCTTTTTTACTGTGGTTCATGGATTACAGCTCACTATACAAACGTTATGCCAACTAATTACAAAGCTCTGTAAGCGAAAAGTCAAAATGAGCACGTTGTCGTTTTTGATAGCAAATGAAAAAGCTCTTTAAATACATGTGTCCGTTTTTTTATCACGATACGTAGACTGAGACTCGCTCTCATATTTTTTTACATGAAATTTGGCCGAAAGGGGATTGGAAGGCCAAGGAATGTAGCTCCATGGTCTCAGCGTGTTTGCTGATGCATAATTTAAAATCAACATTTGTAACTTTTTTCAATCGTTCATAACTCTGTTTTAAGACGCGAAGAATCATCTATGTACTTAATATTTTCACGGCAAAATCTTCAGTAGACAAAATCTTTAATTAAACCCTATTCAAAACGGGAGAGGGGGGGGGGGGGGGAGAGTGCTCGCACTGACTTTGAACGCTTATAACTTTTTTAAGATTCAACTGATTAAACTCCTTACACGCTTCTTTCCCGACAATGACCCCTTTATTATAATCGAAGTTACATTAAATGACTTCATAAAAATTGTGTTCAGTCCAGATCTGACGTGGCGTGACGTCCAGCACTTGATTGCTAGAAGTTCCAAGCCTTTGGTTCCTCGAGTTTTGGCCACGAGAAGTTCTAGGCGCCCTACACCACACTGGGCAGTGAACGCAGCTAATCTTTCGGGTAAATCAGTTTTCGATCTTTTTTTGTTTGTTTGTTTAATTTTTAATCAAAAGATTGTAAAAATGTTTGTTACAGGTTGCAAAAAAGACTATTTGTACAGGTATAGAAGGTCAACTTAAATCAAAATAATTCAATGATTAGGATTTCGTTTACCATATATTTCCTTCCCTATGAGTGATCTCATCAACATAATGTTTTTCTCTCAAAATTTTCGACACGTTGTAAAGCAGAGCAATGACGAGGATGAACGAGAATGTTAAATTCCAAAAGATACATATGACTTTCAGATCGGAAAAGAAAAATTTCGCTTTTGAAAATAAATTTGCACAGATTATATTAATACTGATATTGCCAAGTTGAAGAGCACACGCTAATACCTGATCTAGGCACTGGTCTGGCACTCTTTAAAGAAAAAAACTTCACGATGAGCTCCACGACAGGAGGACTGAGAGTTACATTGTCACGGTTTGGAACGGCGCGGATTTATGCCACGACCCAGAATTGAACTTTTATTTTGAATTGATTTTTTACAATCTTTTGATTAAAAATTGAATTGAACCCAATACTTGTCTCCAGTCGCCCATTTTTTTCCTCGTAAAAAGTCGAAAGCCCCTCGCTGACGCTTTCCTCGTTTTAATATCCAAACGCACTCTGACTCGAGTAGAGTCAGGGGACCACGTAATGAAGTACTGCCAAGAACAAAATCATCTAGTGGCAGAGTAAAGGGATTGAAACCGAGCGTGGAAACTCATCATGCTGCTTTGGAGCGCAATCGTTAATTAAGTATAGTTTACTGTAACAAACGATTAGAATACTGTTCTTAGTATAAGCTTTATTAGGATGATGGAATACGTAACTAGCTTTCTCTGTGATGATATATGCTATACACTTGTCAGTATTTTCTCGATTAAATGCCACGTTTATTTGCCTGGTGGACCTGGCGTTTATTTGACTCATGCAGTTTATTCCAGCCTGGAGTTTATTTAAAAACGGGTTTATACGTTATTTTTGACAGAATTGCATATTTCCATCACAACTACAGCTTTATTTACCTCAAATAATGCTTAAAAGGGTTAGGAAACGTTGCGTTATTTCGAAAACCGGCGTTTATTTGAGAAAATACGGTATCTTCATTTTTTAGTGAGTAGTCATTATGGGTTTGGACTGATGGATGCTAGAAAAATGGTTGGATACGCAAAGAATTGGACTTCTGTCCCTGAGCAACTTTCTTGCGAAGTTCGCCTCAATGTCTCAAGGTAGGAGATGGTGTTTTACATATTTCGAGGTTTTTTTTGCGTTAAAAGATCTTTTAAATCTTTGCCAACATGACTAAGATTTTTCGGCCTCTCTATGGAAAACATTTTTGGGGACTAAAGAATCAATTACCTTTCTTTTATGACTTAAAACTAGTGGTAACCACAGGTTAGAAAGTGCGGGCCTTGACGCACTTAGACAAGGTATTGGTAGGCAGTGCCGTAAACGACTGAACAAGGAGGACTGAAATGATCAAATGGACAATAGACAATTATTCTGAGTAACGCGTCACGCAAGGATTTTTCGCACGCGGTGCAGTGTGAATTTAGATGTGATTTTTCTCAGTCGGTAAACTCGCTATGTTGTCAGTGTTATAACGAATTTCTCGACAATAACCGTTGTTGGAATCAGTCGCTTTACCGTGGTTTATCTGTGATACAATCACAGCAAATGTTATCAAATGCAACACATAACGCCCTCAATGTCACAGAAGGTTATCTAATGTGACAAGCTGTTTTTAAAATATTGCTGTTGGAGAACAGATTTTTCTCTTTCGGTGTTACGACAAACTGTCGTGATTAACACATTTTCGCATTCCGATCGTGCTTAGTGGAAGAACAAAAATTTTCAATTTCCTGTTCGGTCCTGGTTTATAAACGTGGCGCGCACGCGTAAAACGCAATCCGCTGGTCAATGTCAAGATTAGGGTTGCGGGCCTCTCTTGAATTATTAAAAACTGGCAATGGTATATTGCAATCCCTGAGTTTTGACTGGTTAACAGGTAATGGTACATGAGCTCATACAGCTATTTCAATTAACGTTGTCCGGATCAAAGCTTAAAGACAAGACTGAAAGGCAGTATGGGTAGAAGAAGAGGGCAACTGCACGTGCTGAATACTAAAATATATAATGACATGACAAACGCAAAATTGCACGTTTACTATTTCTTTAGACATGTGAAACAAGGTGGTTTTAGCCACACGGAATTTAAGAAGAATTTTCAAAACGCAGAACCAAGCGACAGTGAAGGTAAAGCTACAGAAAGTCCTTCTGAGAAGAAAAAACAAACTCGTGAATTCTTCACGTGCGATGATGCTTAATAAAGCTTATATGCAAATTTGTAGTGAATACCCAGAACGCCATACGGTCTTGCCTTTTAGCTTTAAGCTTTGACCCGACAACGTTTATTAAAATAGCTGTATACCATTGACCACAAAAACGGAGGTAAACGCGTCCACGAGAGCAGCCGGGGAGCTCAAATATTGCAATTCTTTGCGTGTTTTTAGTACTATTATAAAAACAATTATTCCACTCGCGCTTGTTGGATATAAGACAGTTATAGCCAACTCGCGCTACGCGCCTCGTTGGCTATCTACCATCTCATAATGGAATAATTGTTAAGTAGAAGTCCCTGGAGAGCGATAATCGTATGCAAATGCCGAACATAAACACATAACCTTTTTAACCAGAGAACTCTTGCTAACTTTTTAAATATGCATTATTTTTTTTTTATATTTTATTAGTTCTACTGGGCAACAAATTTCTTGGACCAAAAACGTGCAGCTATCCGTGTTTGTGAGCAAACACGACTGTGGAATCCGATACTTAGAACACGTGCAGGTACAGGTCGATCTTACGTTTCCTCGCCGAGGGTACCTGGAGATGAGTTCGGTATCACCCAGTGGTACTCGGTCCAAACTTCTTTATCCACGAGTGATTGACAGCATCACCGGCTTCAAAAACTTTACCAACTGGACAGTGACTAGCTTACATTATTGGGGAGAAAACCCTGTTGGAAACTGGAGGATAATTATACGAAACACAAAGCAAAAGAGGAGAAAGAGGGAAGGTAACGAGGCGCACTTTCTTTGGTGTATTTTCATAACCTTAAGAATTACATGCATGCATGCATATGTTAAACGAAACAACCACAGAAAAATTGTCTTGCTTCTGCGTTCGCAAGCTTTATCTCTCGGTATCTGTCTATGAACCTCTTTTCATGAGAAAGTTTAGAAATCAGGCTTTAGTCGTCCTGTGAGTAAACATTAATCGCCCGTCAAGTTACTTAGTGTATTGTCAATTTGTCTTTTTTCAAAAATTGTAGTGACGTACGCTGAGCCGTGTGGAAATATAGACGGTGACCAAAATTGTATTTTCTGGAGAAGCTACTGCAAAATAAGCTCGTACCTACAACGTAATTGTGCGAAGACTTGTGGAAAATGTCCAGGTTCGTTAATATGTACATTACTACATAAATCCCGAGGACGTACGGAAGGGGGGGGGGGGGGGGGGAGGGTGGATGCCATCCCCTCCCTCCCCCACCCACTTAAGGATTTCTCGTAATTTTGAATAAAAAAGGATTTACTCTACAATGTTGAGACTAGCAGTAGCGGTTCATTCATCCCTTGCGGAAATTTTAATATGTCAACTATGTGTCAATTTAAAAAAAGGCTTTACTCTACAATGCTGAGACCAGCAATGGCGGTTCATTCATCCATTGCGGAAATTTTGATATGTCAATGTTGTCATGGCAACGTCATAAATCGTCAATTTTACGTTCTAGTGCCACTCCAACATAAAATCTTGAGTTAATGTGACCAACCCTCGAACGTACAAGCAAATTCATTGGAGAAGCCATCTAGAATTTCTCCATTTTCTTTGAAAGTCAGAAAAGAACGGAAATTGATACTAAATCAAGCCAGAATGCTTATGGAATGTAAAATTTAACAAATCATACATGTACAATTTTGTTTTTAATAATTGGACATATGGTTGACATATCAAAATGTCTGCAAAGGATAACAAACAGCTCGTGAAAGTTTCAGCATTAAAGAGTAAATCCGCTTTATTAAATTGCAAAAAACCTCAAGGGGAAGGGAGATGGCATCTACCCCCACCCCCTGTACGTCCGAGGGTTAATTTATTTAGCTTTTATTCGTTTAGTTTTTTGTTTAAATTGACTTTCGTGCTTTGCAACTTCTTTTAGTTCATATAATTTTCTAGTACATTATGCAATAACCAATCATCATGTTTGTTGTCGTAAAAGTTGTAGGTCACGTATTTTCTTTGAAGTTGATACTGTATGGAACTAGAGATGATCCTCTTACAAAAAACAGCCATGTTGACAGAAATGAGAAGAAAGTAATGGAATTCACGGAGGCTCAGATCGAGAATCGGAAGAGAGGTCAGTCAATATATGTTAAAACAAATGCATTGACTCTTGCATATTATCATACGGAAATCGTGTACTCTAGAACTTTTCTTATACTTCCCAGCTTCACAGTGGGCTCTAACATCATATAAGAGGACGAATCGTCAGTCTGCTGTTGGCTGTCATTTTCAATTTGAGGTCTGGAACAGCGACATCTTCGGAAAATGCTTGGATCTCTAATTGTCACTATTATACTCGGCGTGCGATTCGAAATCCCGAGAATTTAAGAATTTTCTCGGCCCTCCCAGAGCCCGTAATTTTCGGTTCTAGACCTCGTATATTAAGCTGACTGCGTATTTCAATTTCAAAACGCACGTCGCAATCAACAACGCATGATTCGTCCTCTTATTTGATGTGTGGGCCCCTTGTGCAGCTTTCAGTGACGGCTTTCCCGTTGTAACCCCCATTGCATGCTAGTTCCAGTCCAATCCCGAGAATATGAATTTTGCTTATTTGAGGTCTATAATTACTCGTGTGACTTCATGTTCCAACTCCCAGCAGTAACTGTGCATCCAGCAGTAACGCGCATCTGACAAGTACTCCAATGTACTCATTGTATTGACACCTTTTTATGGGATGTCATGCATGCGTGGCACCTCTCTTATATTATCCCCCCACAACCTCGTACCCAGGGTATTCGTTTCCCTTGACCAGCGGCCGGGAAACGAAAGGTCCGAAATGGCGGACTTCACAAATGCCTAGGTTGCGCATGCCTAACTTGCGGTCTAGCTTTTAAAAGAATGACTCAACAAACTTCTTGTTGTTTTACTTCAGGCCATTTTTATTGTTTTCAAAACCAATCAAAATCTGGCAACGGAACTTTCGAGAGTCGCTCGTTTCGTCAAGCTTGCGCAGTAAGACTCGAGGTACGAGATTGTTCCCTCCTTTTCTCTAGTTTCTTTTATTTTGGGTGGCTCTCTCCTCCGCAGAGGCCTCTTATTGTTTTCGTACGGTCTGGGAAATGGGGAGAGGTGAATAGTTAGCTCATGGAGGTCGTCCAATATGCTCCCCATTTTTGATTTTTCGTGTTTTTTCGCCTTTCCCCCGAAAGAACCTCTTCGGAGGAGAGAGGGTGGGTGGAACTAGGCACCAGTCGGTAGGTTACAAGTTTATGACAGCTAAGCTACATGTAGCCTCTCGATTAATGGTCGGATGTTTGATCGTTTTGGGGTCGACTACGACGGAAGTCTTCTCTTTGAAAAATCGTATGCATTACAAACATCGTAACGGAAATATCGACGATTCACAGATTGAAAACGAGACAAGCGGACCGATTAAAAAGCCCGAGCGATGCTTTCAATGAAGACAATCTAATAACGTGGCACAAAGCTGGTTGCTGAAACAACCACATCTCACGGAAAGGGTCTGAGCTTTGAATCCGATCTATAAAATTAAAGGTAACCTGTAAACAGGGTCCGACCTGAAGGTCCGCGAAGGAACTGGCTGTGAGTGAAGTAGCGGAGGTGGGAGGTGGTGGAGGGAAAAAATGTTTTTTAAACTAATGATCCAAACTAAGCTGATGAGTTAAATTTTTCCATTAGTTAACGTATGTTTCACTGCCGGATTAGGCGTCTAAAATTAGGCTCTTCGGTCTGGCGTCTTAAAGAAATTCTGCTCACATTTC
Organism: Oculina patagonica; assembly: GCF_052425735.1. Classification (NCBI taxonomy): domain Eukaryota; kingdom Metazoa; phylum Cnidaria; class Anthozoa; order Scleractinia; family Oculinidae; genus Oculina; species Oculina patagonica. The sequence goes on along the minus strand of NC_135766.1, from coordinate 29,361,947 downwards.
ATTTATGCCGTAAAACTTTCCTTTTATTGTTCTCAGATATACCTATTCATGGAGGTTACTCACAGTGGAGTTACTGGTGGAAGTCTTCCTGTAGCAAATTATGCGGAGGAGGAATTCAGAAACGCTTTCGTAAATGTAACAAGCCCTCTCCTGCAAACCGTGGAAGAGACTGCAGCAGACTGGGGCGAGCTACAGAAACACGGAGTTGCAACACACATAAATGTCCAGGTAAAGGTTTTACTGGTAAAGAAATAAGACATAAGACAAGAAGAGAAAAGTAAACAATTTAAAATTGTCGATATCAGGATTAATTTTGTTTTTTAATGGCAATTCTTCCATGCACCAATCTCCACCGGAAAAAAGAGGATGAGACTTGAATGGACTGGGTCGAGAAAAAAATTCGATGCTGCAATCGACATAGCTGTTCGGTTGAATTTTTTTGAAACAAATAAATAGAAAAAGAGAAAGACAACGTAAACTTTTTAATATTGCTTTAGATTAATTATAATGCTTCCTGAAATCGGCGGACGGTGTTGTGGTGGGATGCCTTATGATTTCATGGGATTTCTGGAACGTTTATGCATTCTTCGTTTGCCGACTTCCATTTTGCACTTAGCCGATTTTGAAATGAGTTGTTTAAGGCTGCGCACACACTGTTATTGAGTATGAAGTAATCAAAAATGGCGGACTTTCCCAAGGGTGTCAGGAGATTTTGTGCCTTGACACATGATTGGACAAGTGACTTGACTGAAGTGCTAGCTCTGTTGAAGTGAATCGCGAATCGATGACAGCCTGGCAAATTACAAAATTAACATTAGCACAAGATTAACACACCAGCGAAACACGCGAAAAAACCCGAAGTTAACAACTTTATTTGTTAACGGTAAAATCAAGGCATATGTTGGTTCATACATCGCGCGTCTCGATAAAGATTGTTTGTACGTGTATAAGTTTGTAAGTTGAGCAGTGAAATCAACTAAGCCATTGCACTAATCAATCCAGTGAAAACAGAATGTGTGGTAGTGCTTGTATTACATAACAGTTTAATCAATAGTCATCGAGAGAGTCGAACGCACTTCTTAAATCTGATGGTAATATTTCTTTAATCGTCTCCTTCCAGTTCACGGCGGCTTCTCGCAGTGGTCCGTCTGGTCTCAGCAGTGCAGTCGGTCTTGTGGGAAAGGAACTCAATATCGTTATCGTTCATGTACCAATCCTCGGCCAGCACACAGAGGACGAGGCTGCAGCAGACTGGGACCAGCTACAGAAATACGGACATGTAACAAACGCCGTTGCCCAGGTAAAGGTTTCATGAAAAAAATGTGTAAAAAGAGTAAGAGATAAACAACGTAACAATTGTGATAAAAGCTAGGAGTTATTTGCAGCAAGTTAATAGGCGAATCTTTGCTGACGTCGGTGTTTAAATTCGCCTCATCAGCTTTGCGTAGAGAAGGAATCGTGCTACACAGTTTGAACTCTCTACAACGGCAACTCAAGGTGGAATTTACTGCCCGTTTTAGCGAGGTGCTGTTGTAGGGAGATTTCAATCAGAGTAAAAAGTACGGATCGGCGTACTATAGGCAACTGAAGGAGAATCATGGCCCGAAATGGGGTACATCTCTAGTCAGTAAACAGTTAAAAAAATGCAATATAGTCAGTTTAACAAATTGACATCAGTTTTTTATGCGTCTTTCCTGTTATTAAAGATAAATTGCGTCATAACATTGTCAAAATGTTGTAGATTGTAACCCGATTAATTTTTGAAAACTATTAGTTTTGTGGTATAAGTGTAATCTCGCCCTATCAAGAATGCAGCGCTAAATCAGTGTTGAAAAGTTTGACAAAACCTTCGCTGATTGCGTCAGCAACGAGTTTCATGCGTCTTGTACTCTTTTATACAATAGCCGAGCTATTGCGTGCGTTGTGATTGGTCGATGCCTGTTATCTATTAGAGTACGGACGCACAGATGACATCACTGCGTGGTGTGACTCGCGCGCGTGATCAGAGTTCATAGTCCAAATCAGTGTTGTCGGCAAAGGTTTCAAAACTCGCGGCCCACAACTAAACAAAAAATGTTCACCAAAATTATAAATCTAAAATGATAAACAATCCGCCAAGTATCGTTCGCCTTTGGACACATTTAACTGGACTAAACAAGCTTGAAGAAGACATGAATGATTCGATTTTATCGAAATCTGTAGAAGTTTATCCAATGTTGAACAGTTGGACGACGCCACGAGAAATTCATGAATGGCGACGTTAAAGTTTACAGATTTGAACAACTTTTGAAATGGAATAAAGGTTAGTTTTCTTGTTGATGCATTAGTTTTCTATTATTATTTTTTATTAAATCGGTTTAACAGTGATTCGAGTGTACTGAAAACGTTATCATGAATAGAAAACAACTTTAGCTCACCAGGTAGCGGCATCGCTTACACTGAAGTGTTCTGAAATCTTCTGTTACTATATAAAACAAATAGATTAAATTTTGCCGTGGGTCTGTTCAGTTATAGATCACAGAAGACGTCAGAATATGGCAAGAACATCAGTGTCCCACTCGCCTGTCGGCTCGTGAGCCACTTTTTGTTCTTATCACATTTTGACGTCACCTGTGAACGGCAAAATGGAATCTATTTGTTAAAATTGACAACAACTGAATTAGCCAATCAGCGCGCGAGAATTCGCTCAGTCATTAAAAAACCGTTAGAAAAAAATGGCTTAAATCAGTAAATAGCAAAAAGAGATGATTAGTCAGTTAATATGGGCGATTTTACCGCTTAGAACCGATAACTAAAACCACAGCTTGAAGCTTGCTAGGACGATTTGAACTGTGCAATGGGTCTCAACAAGAGCTAGTCGGGGTCAGAGTGAAATGAAATTCACATTTCTTTTTAAGAAACATGTTTTTTGACCAACAAATTCTTTACAATTTGGCCATTCAGGCTTAATAACACATACAAATAAGATTTGACTTTCTTTTAAACGTTAGTCAGTTCAAATTTTGCCATTTATACGGTTACGATGGTAAAAAATTTGTTGGTATATACTAAACAGTTAACTCCATTTACATTCCTTAGAAGAGGTTAGACTGTATAAGAATTGCAAATATAATTGTTTGGTGACAATAGCGCTAATGAGCCCATGCATTCTTTGCAAAATATTGTATTTTTAATCCCCTTCCACAAAAGTTATTTGATACCTGGGCCCGGTTGCATAAAAATACTTAAGATTACGTGAGATTTTCTGCAGCCATTCCCTGTGCTCTGAGGGGTTTTCTCCCGTGCTTATGAGGATGAATCGGGAGAAAATGTACTTAAGAGCACTGGAAAAACCAAACGCTTTGAAAACATTCACCGGAACGCAGATAGCTGTTGCAGAAAATCGCCCGTAATCTTAAGTATTTTTATGCAACCGGGCCCTGGGGCTCAACTTTATAGGAAAAAAATAATCTCAAATTCCTTGACTATAATTCAAAGATATTTTTGTGGCTCAATCATAAATATAAGCGCAAATGCTAATTAGGCAAATGTTGTAAACAAAAGCTCGCCTATATTTCTGCAGTACAAACCGCCGTGTATAATCTCTTCAATTTAATTGGCAACGAGCTACTTAGCCTTTTTAAAACTTCTTCTTCCTAGTTCATGGCGGTTATTCGCAGTGGTCCTCCTGGTCTCAGTGTAGCAAGTCATGTGTTGGAGGGACGCAACATCGTAATCGTTCATGCACCAATCCACCGCCTGCAAATGGGGGAAGGGACTGCAGCAGACTGGGACGAGCTACAGAATCACGGAAATGTAACACATTTGGATGCCCAGGTTAATGTTTATTATGTGTATATTATAACGCTCTATTAACTGTTGAAATCTTATTAACAGAGGAGCTTCTACGCCCTCATAACGTGAACAAGGGAATACATAATATTGTTTTTTTTGGTAACCAAATATTCCATTATTTTTCCCAATTGTCACGACTAGTTGAAAGAGGACATTCAGACAGGCTTTTCAGGTCTTAGTCAGTGTAGTCCCACATGTGGTAATGAAACTAAACAGCGTTACCGTTTATTTACTGGTAACGAAATAACAGAAATAGAAAAGTAAATAAAAAACTAAAATGATCTCTACCAGGATTAACTTGATGGCAATTCGTTCATGTCCCAATGCCCGCCGACAAAAAGAGGACGATTAAGTAACGTTCAAATAGAGGACAAGTAACGGTGTCCAGGTAACGTTCTTAAAAAGAAAGGGTTTAAAGGGAAAATATAAACAACGAAACCTCCTGATTACTGCTTTCAATAAAGTGTAATGCTTTGTAATACCGGGAAATGGGGGCTGAGTGGGGCGCTTTATCATATTTTATGGGATTCGTGAAACGCTAGCGGACCGTTTCAAGGATTTTTCGCTTGCCTTCTTCCACTTTGGCCGCATTTGAAATAAGTTGTTTTAGGCAACGCACACAAAGTTATTGCGGTGTGAAGTAGACAAAAATAGCACACTTTCCCAAGAGAATCGGGAGACTTTCGTGCCTAAAGAAAAGGCCGTAGATTGAATGCCGTCTTTCCGAAGATATTAGATTGTGGGCTTGATATAAGTTTAGACAAATGACACGACTGAGTGCTCCGTTAAAGTGAATCGCAAATCGCATATCGTTCAAAGCCTGGCAATTTACACGATTAACATTCACACAAGATTAACACACCAGCGAAACGTACAACCAAAACCGTAGTAATAATTAATTTGTTACCGTAGAATCAAGTTATATGTCGGGCAATACATCGGGAGTCTCGATAAAGATCAGTTTGTACGTGTATTAAGTTTGTAAGTTGAACAGTGGAATCAACTAAGCCACTGCGCTAATTAATCCAATGAAAACAGAATTTGTGGTAGTGCTATATCTTTAACTTTAAAACGTCTTCTTCCAGTTCATGGAGGCTACTCGCAGTGGTCCGTCTGGTCTCAGCAGTGCAGTCGGCCTTGTGGGAGAGGAACTCAATATCGTTATCGTTCATGCACCAATCCTCGGCCAGCACACAGAGGACGAGGTTGTAGCAGACTGGGACCAAATAGAGATTCACGGACATGTAACACACATCACTGCCCAGGTAAAGGTTTCACGAAACAAATGGGTCAAAATAGAGAAGATAAACACAACGGAACAAATGTGACGAAATGGCTACTACCTGCAATGAGTTAATAGCAGAATCTTTGCGAGTCACACGTTGGTTTGGCCTCATTAGCTTATAACTTTGCGCAGCGAAGGAATCATGTTATACAGTTAGAACTCTCTACATCCGCTACCCTGAGACGGAATTTACTGGCCGTTTTAGTGAGGTAGTGTTAAAGGGAGATTTTAATCAAACTAAAAAGTACGAATCGGCGTGAGGTAACTTGAAGAGCGTCATAGTCCTTGTGGAGAGGTGGCTGCATCGGCGAGCGAGGCTGCAGCGCAAAATGCTAAAAATTCGAGCAACAAGCCTAGAGAAAAAGTAGAAAATTAGCCGAAAAGTCTAGTCAACATTACATTCAAAACAAATTACATGAACAGGAAAATATTGAAAATATATGGAACTTTGTGGATCAAAAGTCCGAATTTCTAATTCATCTGCTTTCGTTTTCTCTCGCAAAATGCTATAATCATGCTGATTTTTCTCACATATTCTGCGTGACCCCTCAGTTTGATTCAGTTGCAATCAGCTTTTAGTTCTCAGGGCTAGCTTAAAACTTTCAACGAAATGTTTTAAAAGTCATCAGTTTTCCCTAAATGTTTTAGACGCTTTTGTTTTACTTTCAAGCAGCGGGAAAACAATGTAAATTGGCTCCCCAAAATTAATTTTATTTTTGCTGAAAAAGAGGGAATAAATAAAATATTTTCGAAAAAGAATTTAGTACATTGACACCTTCGGACAACGCCACGAAATTAATTAAAGAACTTAAGCAAGCAGGCGAAATTTGTACACAACTATTTCAATGCACGTTTTATTTTCCATTTTATATGCCCTTTATTCGGTTTTCAACCCTTAATTCGGCTTTCAACCCATGCCACTTTTTTTTTCGGGCAAAAAGGTCCCCCCCCCCCCCCCCTCCCCCCTCTAGGACCGAAGATGCCCGTACGCCTTTGGGTGGCTGCTTTATTGAGGTAGAGCTAGAGTTTGTAAACTTAATAATTGGCGAAAATATTTTGCTCTTTGCCTGTAATATTGAAGAGATATTAGCTTTTATGAATTGCAAATAAACTTTCTAGGTGATAAAAGCGCTAATGAGATCATGCATTCTTTTTAAAGTGTTATATTTTTAATCCGCGCCACACAAAACCATTCATGAATACCTCGGGCTTGAATTTCTAGAAAAAAAAATAATTGTATTTAGAGTTGATATTTTTGTGCCACGATCATAAACTGAAGCACTCGTGCTAATAAGGCAAATACTGTAAAAAAATGTTCGCCTATATTTCTGCATTTTTAACTGCCGTGTATTACGTCTTCCTTCAGTTCATGGCGGCTACTTGCAGTGGTCCTCCTGGTCTAAGTGTAGCCAGTCCTGTGAAGGCGGAACTCAACATCGTAATCGTTCATGCACCAATCCTCGGCCGGCTTACAGAGGACGAGGGTGTAGCAGACTGGGACTAGCTAAAGATTCACGGACATGTAACACACAACGGTGCCCAGGTTAATGCTTATACCAAATGTTTATTGTTTAACTTTTTAAACTATTTATATAACTCTTATTAACAGAAAAGACTTTACGCCCTCATAAAGTGATAACACGGAAATTGATATTATATATTGGAAGCCAATTATTTCACAGGATATTCAGGCTGGTTTTTCTGGTCTAGTCCCATAATGAAAAATTTCGTCATAACTCCCCCCCCCCCCCCCCAACTTATAAGCCCCTTGGTTGTAGGCCCATTTACCTGGAATTCCAAAATGACATCCAGTTATAAGCCTAACCCCAACAGATATAAAGCCCCCTTTACTGCTCTACTGGATAAGCCCCCCCCCCCCTCCCCGATATAAGCCCCTTCGTTTATAAGCCCACCAAAAACCCCTTACGAAGTTGTATAAGCCCATGGCTTATAACCGGAATTTTACGGTATATGGTGTTAAAGTCAACACAGTTTCCGTTCGTGCACCAATCCTTTGACTATAAACAATGGAACACTGTGTAGGGGAGTTTCTCAAGAAACAAGCAAGTGCTCTTGTAACATATGCCCCAAACCAGCCATAAATTTAATGGTTTTTCGGTGTTTCAAAAATAAATATTAAGACAAACTGATTTCGGGAAAAATTTTTAAGTAAGTCAAAAATTACCTCACAAACTCGGAACATGCGGACTTTAGAGAGGATCCAGAGGACTTGTTCCAAAACAAATCTCCCAGTTTCCTGATCGCCCATTTTGCTATCGAAGAAGGCAAAAATAGCCACCTCCCGGACTCGATCATGAATTACGGGAATTTGCTAAATTGGTGATCTACATCTCAATTAACTACATCTTAAAACAAACGATGATACTTACTATATAATAAAATTTTCTTTTATGACATCTATGGACAGTCCGCTAAAGAATATTTAACAATTATTCGCCGAAGGCGAAGTGATTATTGTTGAACAATAATCACTGAGCCTGAGGCGAATAATTGTTTTAGTATAATTGTCAGAGGTGAATATCAAAAACTGAAAAATAATGATAGAAAACACGAAAACAACAAACACAAGTACTCACTTGTATACGTGTAAACCAGTTGAATTCATCGATTGAAATCGAAATTTACACTCAAATTTTAGCAATTAAACGGAACAAAACAAACAGTACAAAAGATAGGTTTCTGGTACCTTTGTTTAATCGTTGGCAACTTCTGAGCAATTGTGTGAATCCTCTCGAAATTACTAACTCCAGGGGGAAGAGAACTAAATGATGTTTTGCCAGCCGATCTGACGGAGTACATGGCCGCGTCAGTGCGATCAAAACCACCATGTTTACGATCAATTCTAATGCCTTGAAAACCATCTCTTGAAAATACTTTCGGTCCAAAAGCCCTGTAAATTAATTTGAAAAATTCCCAATGTTTTAAATATCCAGGAATTGGAATGATTTATTTTAAACGAGAGAATTTTTCATTCAGCAAATACCGCCATATTCACTGGCCTGGATGACAAACGTGGCATGGCTTAGTAACCAAACTTAGGGATGCAATATTCATCACCTAGCGCGGTGAATATTGCGGCATAGTCCGAGCTTCTCGACCAATCAGAATTGAATTCACCTCTGGAAATTATACTAAGTGAAAATACTTGTAAGTGTCTTTGCATATAGTCGGCTCACAAAGCTTTTTCTTTATATGAGTGCTGATTTTACAACCTTCCTTATGCTCTCATTACAGATGATTTTATCTTCACTTATGTTGTTCAACAGTTGATGGAGGATATTCAGACTGGTCTCCCTGGTCTAACTGTAGTGTCACATGTGGTAATGGAACTCAACAGCGTATCCGATCATGCACAAATCCACCTCCTGCTTACAGTGGAAAACAATGCGGAGGACTTTCTCAACAAACACGAAAATGCTTCCTTCAGATGTGCCTGACACCAGGTAGACATTTTAGGGTTTTAATCATTGAATAAAAATTACCATTTTGAAACCGATCAAATTTATATTTGGAAAAACCGGAAAAACGTTGTTGTAGGGGCAAAGACAGAAACTGAGCTAGGAGCATTATGGCTTAATTAATAAAAGGTATAGCCTAATTTGAGGGTTGAAAGTCATTTTAATTGCAGAGCACGTGTTAAGTAAACTAAAATCAATATATTAAACCTGAGAAAGACTTTATATGAATTCCAGCCGCGAAAAGTTATCTGTCGAAATTTGACTTTTTTTGAAAACAGATTGAAATGCGCCCTACTTTGTTTTTATAAAGTGTATTTTTGAGGTCTTTTCAATAAACCACTTGCAAGCCTCGACAAACCTAAGTTACGGTTATGATTTTCTTTGTTTAAACGTTAGAAATTATTTAAAATGAGGTTCAGAAATATAGCTAGGCAAAAGTAGCAAATGAAAATCACATTCTGTTTGTATTTACGATGGCCTTCGTGCTGCACAATAAAACAGGTTAAAAGTCGGTTACAGCAAACATTTCCTTTCATCCTACATATATTACTTTACAAATTAAACTCAATACTTAAAATTAACTTTGTAAAATGCGAGCTACAGTGCAGTTTAGTAATTTCAATTTATTATCAACTGCTTATTTGGCTCCTTTCAGCTATACTGCAAAAAAAGACTTGTGAAAATATTGAAAGTGACGACAAATGTTCAACTTGGCAGAACCAGTGTTACAATAGTAGTTACGCTCGACGTAAATGTGCAAAGACTTGTAGAACATGTCAAGGTTTGTGATGTTATGTCTAGCTTTTCCTTAAAAAATGTTTCCTTTCTTGATTTGTAAAATGATTATAAACTGATTACGAGTAGAGCAAGCTCTATTCTGTTGAAATAAATGAAAAAATTACATCGAATCTTGCTTTATTTCACATTATCAAAACAGGGTAATCCAATAATAAATAATATCTTTAAAATATTTTAAAGAAGCATGAAGCATGAACTATGAACTATGAACTGCTTTCCTCAGGTTTTTGTTGTTGTTGTTGTTGTAGCAATAATTCTGACGATGTTAGGCTGATTATAACCTGCAAATAACACATTTATACCAGCAGATCATTTATTTCACTTTTTCCAGTTGACGGAGGCTATTCAGAGTGGTCTTCCTGGTCTGCGTGTAGTGTCACATGTGGTAATGGAACTCAACAGCGTTATCGATCATGCACCAATCCACCGCCTGCAAACAATGGAACATCATGCACAGGAGCTGGGAAAGAAACACGAATATGTTCCCCTGAATTGTGTCCACAGCTAGTTGGTAAACGTTCTCATACATTAGATCCGTAAATGAGAAGAAATCTGTAACTTGGGATTCCGAAATTTTGAAAGCAATGAGGAAAAATATTGCTGTAAAGTAAGGTTAGGTGTTCAAAAAAGCTTATAGTTACCGCCCTTTTTGGCATTCCTTTTCTGGAGCAACTATAAAATGAAACTCGTGTAGTTTTCAGTGATGCACTCTACACTACAACTAGTAAACATTTCATTTACATAAAAACTGCTAAATGTTCATTGGATTATTCCCTCGTTTAATTACTTCATCCTCACTTAAATTATATATATCCAAGTGTTAGTTCTCCTTTAATGAAAGATCATAGCATTCACGGCTTACCTGATTATGTTCCTGACATTAGGTCGCGCAGGACCCTTGCTCATTAATATATTCATTAGCCAAATTTCTTGTTGGAGTGCTATCTTGTAAATCTTTAATTCACTACATTTTGAATATAGATTCCTCTAAAATTTAACAAGGATACTCAGGGATGATGGAATTACATCATGATTGTCCTTTTACTGAGAGATGACCGTTGTCTGTGATGTTACAAGCCCTTAAAAGTTTAACTGCAGATAATGCGATTTTGTGTCCAAGTTTTCAGCTAGAACAGCACACCAAATTAAATGATTATATAACCTAGTGATAAATCATAACTTCTTTTGTGCTACCACTAGAACGAAATTTTCGATTTCAAAAACTGCTACAAGTTAATGGCTTCTAAGAGAGTAAAAATGTGAAATCTAAACTTTGAAACGTGCTACCTTCATTTTGAGAACGAAATTTAAAAATTCGCTCTAGTCATAGCACAATAGAGTACACCAAGTTTATGTTCCTCGCGAATCAACTCTTGAAATTCTATATCGGCGGAGAAAACTTGGACACAAAATTGCAGGATTTTCCGCTTCCGAAGACCTTCCGAGTCGCTTATGCATGACAACAACGTGCGATATTCAAATCTATTCAAATTTATGAATCTAGTTATGATAATTTGCTACATTCCAGCGCACATGCAGCAAACAGAGAACAAAGACGTGATAATTGATCTCGTATTATTTTGCCTTTTTGCAACACGAAGTATTTTGTGGGTCGGCTGCATTCAGCTGTTCGCTTTTACCAATTACAGTCTCGATATAGATACTGCAACAAGACACAAGCAAGGTCGCCAACAAGCAATAAAAAGACGCTAAAAGCGATCAGTTTGAAATAAAGCTCCAAAAACGAGACACGAGGTAGCCCATTAAGGAAGAGTAGAGACTATGTTTTTAGTCGCAGCGCGCGAACGATAGGCAGGATAATATATCGTCACCAGAAAGAAAAAAATTTGATCAAGATATTTGTTTCGACATTTTTTGATCTTGCGAGGTCTTAAATTATTGATTTGCACTAAATGTATCTTTTATCATTTTACGTTTGTAGCTATGATTAGCACTGATCAATGAAAAAAGAAAAAAAAATAAGATAAACCACTCAGTTTAATTAACAACATCGTAATTGACTCACACTACTCTTAAATTGTTTATTTTAAGGGAAAAAAAAATCGACAAAAAAACTTAGGCCTTTCTTCAACAAAATCATGACAGTAACTTATGAAGATGCCCTTATTTATACTGTGCTGAAATTTCTACTAAATTAATTACATCTACTACCTTACATGCACGGTGTAACGTGAAAAAAGCTTTTTCACAATATTTGTAGGTCAACTATGTCCTTTACTATTTACATCAACAAGCTAGTGAAATGAGTTTCAAGACAAAATACTGCTAGCCATGTTCAAACAAAACGTCCCTGCTTTATCATTCATGCAGGTTGGAAGACTTTAAGTGTAAATAAATACTTTACATAACACTTGATTTTTCAATTGACCTTAAGTCTAGACTTTCGCTGTTTTCTTGGGTTTCTGATTTTGTGCCTCGCTTGCTTTTCTCTTTCTTGACCCCATCAACACAGTAGCTGGTTCTCTTACAGGCAAACCTTGTGGATATCTTGGCGACGCAATCTCCGGCAGTTAGCAATTAAAGAAAAACCATTTCAGGTTTGGAAACATTTTCGTCTCCCAAAACTCTTTGCTGTAGTCTATCCGTTCTACGTGTAGTCCAGACGGTGTCCAGAGAACATAGTCGCACCATTTGTACCCGGTAATGTGGAGCTGGCTTTGCACTTGATACATATGGTGGTGATTCTTTTTCAGTTGAAGTTTGCCGGCCGAGTTCACTTCAAGAGGAAAACTTTTTATTTTCTCGGCTGCTTCAAACGGAGAGTAACCTTTCTCCCCCTTCCTTATTGCAGAATACGGACATTTTACTTCAGTTAGTCCTTTGCCGACACCTCTTATAACAACTACACCATCAGGAGAAGCGGCAAGGTAGCCATGCTCTTTACTAATAAAAAGCCCGGCGGGAGTTACTGTATTTCCAGTCGTCTTACAGTATTCTTCAATAGCAAATTTCTCGTGTTCCTTTCCCCACCGCAAAGAATCACTCGAGATAGACTTTGGGTAAAGCATTTCTGTTACCAATCTTGCGCAGGGAGTTGTTTTTCGTCTTTTGCATAACTCTCCAAACCGAGACGCTGTTAGCCGCTTCTTTCGCATTTCATGCCATAGAGAACAATCACTTTGTCGCCTTGTGTCGTCCTCTATCTTGTTTATTTCCTCGGCAGACAAGTTCAGTCGTTCAGCGTTCTCCGCGCACAGTTTTTGTAGGTCTCCAGGCTCCATTTCAACCTGCTGGGCGTTGTCCCCATAATCGTTCGAAGAGCACGAACTGGTTGCCGGGGCCGCTTTAAATTTTCTTCGGTTTTCTTTATACTGATCGGAGGCTTGGCGTTCTCCATCTCTTTTCCGCTTCTTCTCAATCTTGTCACAATAGCCTTCTAGCACTGGTCCCGGTTTCTCACCAATGGCCGACTCCCATTTCTTTGCGTGCCAACCTGCTCCGTGTTGATAACAAAGTCCCGATCCATAACATCTAAATGTGAGAGAAAATGATGTAATTAGTGAATTTTGTTACCTGTCTATTCCTATTCCTGTGGAGCTGGCCTTCCACTTAATACATACATGATGTTAACGTCTACATCTGATACAAAAGGGCAGGGTCTCTAATCTATTGAATAATAATAATAATTATAGACAAAATATATTTTGATATCCTGACAAGAACGAATCTCACGTTAGTACTTCCAACAAGAGGGAACACAATTTTAATACTTTAAGAGTTTAAGGCTGTATAATATCAAATTACAAAGCACATGTACCTGTTTTCGAATGACCCTCGTTGAATCCTGTTGAGCTGTTTCCCGCCGTTAAATTTGGCGTTTACTGATATATGCGTTTCAGCCAGATTGCTGGTTTTGTTGGTAACAAGCTGTCCTGCCAGACTGACAATGCGATCTCCTTTCTGCAATATCGCGTTCAAAAGACCTACAGGGAGCTTATCAAGCACATATTGGCCGCCAAGACGAGAATTTTCTGCATCTTCCTCGTTGATATCATCCTCTGCAATACTGTCAACTTGATCAGCGATTTCACAAAGCAAAGAAATATCCTCATTTCTATCCACTTGGTCGAAATTGCTGTTTGTAGCATCTCCAGCGTCGGTCCCGTGTTCAGGAGCTTGTCTTGCCGAGAATACATTGCAGTCGCCAGTTAAAGTAGCTTGTTTGACTTTGCAAAACGTGGGACTACAGTTCCTGTGATAGCCAAACACGTGATACGGACCATTCCTCAAATCTTTCTGCAACGCTTCTACATTGCCGGTACGTGAATGCATCCTTATTGCAGCTCTTGCGCCAGCCGCGATCTTATTAATCTGAAGTTTAGACAGCCCATATCTTCCTTTCCACTCAGGGTGAGAGTCCACCAGATCATGCAATGATTTGCGATAGCATCGAACTGCATGGTTTGCACATTCAATTTTCTTGACACGCCTTCCGTACAGCGGAACACTGTCGACAATAGCCTTGTGCACACTACTGTCTCCGTCACCAATAAGCCCAATATAACGAACACCATGTGTCAGTTCACTTTGCTTGAACCCTTCAACGATAATGTCTTTCTCCATAGCCGACGAAGACTCACTCCAATTTTTGTAGCACTTATGAGTCTGAGGTGATTTATTCTTGCGTTCAGCGATCGCACAAATACTACAATACCTATTCCGGACACCAAGGAACAACAACTTTTTGGTGCGCTCGCCGATAATAACAGCCACCCCCGACTTGGCAGTGTACCGATGTTGAAAGCTCCTCATTGACCACCCTCCATCTACAATAACGTTAATGGCAGGGACATCCTCATCTTTAAAACCTGCTGCTTCTGCAAGCTGCCTCTCTTCCTTCCCGGCCTCAATCATGTCAACGGTTATAGCTTCTTTCCACAAAGCACCGATCTGATTCTCAACATTAGAGAAAGTTTTCTCGTCAGGAGATGGTATATTCAAAACAGATAGGACTTCCTTCATGTTAGCGTAACCTCCGCCAATGCTCATAAATCCCCACACTGCTGCTACGTTGATGCTGTGACGCATTTGTCCACCAGGACCTTTTGATTTTGGCTGAGTTTCAACGGCCAAAGTCATACTGCAACCCTCGCACTCAAACTGAATCACAGGGCCCAAACCCTTGCGTTCGATTTCCTGTACCATATGAGGTTTTCCTTTACTGGGACACACTGAAGCATGGTTGATAACACTTTGAAGTGACTTTCCAAAGTGTTTCAAATTAACGATTCTATTTCCTGCCAAGTTGAAAGTTGGACTTTTGCCCTTACGTTCCTTCGAACTTTGACCGGAAAGCAACTTTTCTTGCACTTGCTTCAGCTCTAACTCAGCCCTTGCAAAGGCAGCTGGATTCTTACCGTGTCTTTTTTTAAATTCTTCCCGACTTGCGGTATATCGTTCCTCTAGTCGTTCTAGCCATAATCGCAAGAAATGGCCACGTGCGCCAAACGCTCTTTTAATTTGCATTGCATTTTTTCTAGAAAACAACTACCGCTCAAACGCAATTTCTATGGTTTGTGATTACAATTTCAATGTAACGAGAATTTCGTGCCACGAGGAAGAATCACACACGAAATTTATTTATTGAATAAATTATTAGGGATAAATTTAAATAATAGTCTTTCGTGTAGTTTCGGGGTCAGTCGTCGCAGTTCGTGTATATGTTTTTAATATATACATACACAATGAGAGCAAGGGTCCTGCGCGACCTTAACTGCACGTTCAATCATTTTTTTCGTTTTTTTTTTTTAACTTTAGTGATACACAAAGAGGTTTGTGGAAATATTGCCGACGACGAGGCGTGTGCTAATCATAAAATCGCCTGTACGAGTGAGGAAGCTCAACACATTTGTGCCAAGACTTGTGGAAAATGCAAAGGTTGGTTATCTTTGGTCTTTTTACTAAGTTTTGCGCGAAAATTGAATTGTCAGTTGGAGTGTTTTATGATTCATACCGCCACGACGATGCAAATAGAAAGGGGTGTATAAAAGAACAAACAAGGGAGGGATGTTAAAATGTGTAATTGAATACTGCAAAATGACTGAGAAAAAAGTCAAAATATTATTAGTATGCACAATTATTCCTGAATATCCGAAATTTGGCAAACCTATCAAAACAAGTCAAAACGTGGTTGCGATGGCAAGATCAAGGATCGTCCATGATGAATATAAGTTTTGGCAGCCCATAGTGAGATTTCATAGTGTAGGGGGCACCCGCCTACTAGCTAATGAAAGTCCAAGGTTTCCTGCAAAATCTGAACTGAACATAGGGTTCATGACTCCTAGTTTATCGAAAATCTTTTGAACGTACTTTTAATTTGACAAGTTTTTAGGCAAACAAAAAAACATGACTGTTTCTGGCGAACACCACTTAGCCAAAGTGGAATACGACCGTTCTGATTTGTTTAATTTGCAAGGGATGGTACCTGTAAAACAACAACAACAACAACCACTTTATTCGTACCCTAATTTAAATTAAATTTACAAAAGCTAGGAAGAATAAAAAAAAAATGGGAACATGCATATGGTTGCTGCCGAAATAGCCACCACTGGCTGAAAATTTAATCGTGGCTCTCTTTTGTGTCCTTGCAAGTTTTTGCTATACAAAAATGTACACTTGCTCAATGTTCGATTCTTTTGGAATAGTGTTACTATTCTTCATCGAAACTTTGATTTCCTTTCGATCGATCTAGTCTTTAATTCATGCAGTCCCTGTTATTTTTTTGAATGTGGACACTTTCAGGACACTGCTCCAGTGACAAAAAAGTTTTAATTGATTTATTAATTAATTCTTGTAACAGCCATCCCATTATTTGCAGAAACGTTCTGTTCAAATCCGGAAATCTCTTTTAAAATTTTACCACCAAACGTAAATGATGGAAAATGTTTTTCATTTGTTACAATACAAATCGGAGGCAGTTAAACGTTCGTACTTTTTCAGTACCAGGCGATTTTGATATTTTAACTTCCCGTGCACTTTCTTTCTTTTCTTTCAGATTAAAGGATCCTGCGGGTAGTTTCTGCAACCATTGCTCCAGTGCAAAAATAGAAAGACACATGATCTGGGCCCAGTTTAATAATAAAAAAAAATTAATGCTACAAAATTGTCTAGTTGATTCCTTTTAATCCTATTAAAAATGTTTTTTTATTTATTTAGTACACGGGACATTTCTTTTTCCTGTTTGTGTATTACATAAAGGTTGCCAATTAATGTATATATAGTACTCTCCCAAACGACCCAGTTTATGTAACAAATAAATAAAAATCGCCATCACTTCAAAGAAAAACGTTTTTCCTTTTTTTAATGCATGGTTTTTTTTAACTTGATGTCGTAGGCATACTATAGCGCCAAGATTAGTTTCGTATGCCTTAAAAATATCTTCAAGAGAAAAATATAGTCATACGGAGAGTGAACAGGGGAGATATACTTTTGGCTTCTTTCGATAGTGAAAGTTCTTTTCCTTCAATCCGACTCACGCGCAGCGCTAAACTCATTAAAAAAGTTAACAGAAGCAAACTTTAGCTTTATACAAATATTTCTGTTTCCTTCCAGAATATGGCGTTCAGAATAAAAACAAAGTTCAAAATAATGCAAGCAAAAAACTTGAATTAATGAAGAACACCACACCCCTTGATTAATAAATAAACATTATTCCCTTATCTGTCTCCGTTAAGTGCGTCGTCCGATCGACCCAAATTTTGGCGTTTTCAAAAAAAAAAAACAACAACAACAACAAAAAGTGCGGAACGCAATGAATGCGACCCCTTTTCCTTTTTCATTTGAGGCTCTGCTGCATTTCGACGGTGAAAGGTGGGAAATAGGAGCCCGGGTACGAGGCAGTAGGTTAAAGTTAATACATGTATAATGAATGCTCGATTCAGCTCTGTTTTGAAAATCGTAAAAACAGAAATTGCATATTATATCAGGAAGGCCCTTTTATTAGGTGAGCTATTTTTATGACTGTGGAAGAAAATAAAAAATGACTACAAAAAATCCGAACTATGACTATGACTGTGTAATGAACGAAGATAAAACGCCAGGCTGATTAAACAGTATGGGAAGTACATTTGAATGCCGAAACTTCAGGTATTACAGGAGAATGAGAATTTACTGCAGAAATAATGGCAACCCTGATTAGTTTGCAGTGATATTGAGCTGAAATGCCATAACGGTTTCGCCATATTCCGATGCCGAGAACACACAAATATCAGATGGTAGACTGAAACTAGGCATTTCGATTCATCTAACAGAAACTTGTAGGTTATAATGCATGTGTTCTTTAAATGTTACCCGTCCCCGATGTCACGTCATAAAATTTAAACATAGCTTTTAAAGTGAAACCATTCCGGCTGCGTCTCGAAGTTCCATTCGACTTTTGAACATTTTATTATGTAATTATATGGTCTGTAACTGAAGCTACTGAGAACACGGAAATAAAAAGGTTCGGAGCAGAAACTGCAAAAATTTGGAAAATAACATGCCAATAGAGACTGAAACTGAAAATGTGTTTCCTCCGGTTTCAACCGGCAATATGCTTCGGTAGTAAGGGAAAACATTTTTTCGTGTTGTTTTGGATGCATTGAGGTGAAAAGTTACGCTGATTATTTTGAGAACCATTTATAATATTTTAAGAGAACTAAAATCCGTGATGATTCAAATAGTGAACTTGTTGGCCAGTTGACAGAAGATTGTGACTGATTCAGCTGACACGTACGTCAATACAGTCTCAGCAAGAGAAGATTATATTTCGGTTTAGGTCAGGGCGGCTGAGACGTAAGCAGTGTTGTTGTAATTAATTACAATTGATTCTTTCGCGTTCCAAGTCAAGTTTCGTTAGATACGCAAGACAAGTATGGGAACGACTCATCATTTAGTGCTCTGGATTCTCGTGGTCTGTCATTACACATGGTCACGACAAGGTGAGAAGATGCTAATTTCATCTGCAGTCTTGTATAGTAAAAGCTTGTGTCACCTTATGCCACATGCGAAAGGGTTTCTTAATATAAAACTAAGAACCATTTGGTATAGCACAGTGGACAGAAAGAGCACATGGAAGTCTCATCTCCTTCGCAGGACACGCGAGTAGCCCAAATATGAGAGTCTGCGTCTGGAGGCTGATGAAAATATCGCTCGATAGCTCCTACCGTTGATCAGATTATAATGACCTTTTCAAGGTTGGCAGAAGAAAAAATAAAGAATAACCCCGTTCACACACCGAAAACTGCACGGTATTTTCTCTAACCAATGTCTGCGGCTACCAAAAGGTAGTGCATGTATAAGAAAGTATTAGATAGTGACTCTTCTCGTGACAAGGAAAAGAATTCATCTACAGCATGTATATAAACCGACACTATTTTACATGTTGTGAACTTGCAGTAAGATCAGGAAGAAGGGGACGTAGGAACTAATCTGTGAGCTTTCTCAGCCGAGGTGTATTGTTTGTAAAGCGTGCGGTGGATGTAAAAACATATCAACAAATATTCTGTAGAGTCACAAGGATTTTAGGTCACCCTCTCCTTGCGCTGATGCCTTAATGATTACAGCCTAAACAGCAGAGATTAAGTATATCGTAATCATGTGACTAAAAATCTCATTCACAACGGTAATGCTTCTCATACAGTACTAGTAGAAGTTCTCACTATAAGGCTGCCCCCGCCTTTTTATAATTTGTTTTACAGCAATAATCTAGGATTAGTGGAGTCTTTTTGTGGCCTTTAAAATTAGGCTTCTTTTTTACTGTGACATGTACGTCAAGACATTGTTTGGTCTGTTTGCTGAGGAATTTCTTGTTGTGTGACACCATTGCGTCCTAAAAATATTTACAAGTTCAAGTCGAATATATTACCTAACGCGAGGAAATAACACCTAGCGGAAATAACAAATAACACATTATTCGTGGTGACAACACGCAAGATTATTCCCGGGCTTATAACATTCACAATTAACTTACAATAATTGCCAGTTCAAAAAGCTTTAAAATTCCACGATTAACAAAATATGGCACATTTAAAGATTCGAGAAGACAATTTTTGATCCTTGTTCAAACCACTTTTTGGATCAAAGAATCTGACAGTTTGTTAGCGAAACGAATTACCCCCGAGAGCAAACCTTAACGCTCGAACCAGCTTTTGGAACACACGTAGCCAAGAGCACGACACCAATTGCTTGAAATCTTTCGACGTATTACTAACAACTGCTTCAAATATTACTTAACACAACCAAAGCAGAGAAACCACTCGAACAAATCTCTGAACACGCGAAAGCCAAATATCGGAGTAATCAACGTGTGACAAATGCCAAAACACGCGTCTGTCTTTTAAATACCGTTCTAACCCAAGATAGGGATTTTCATTTACCGCTACCCCCTGTTATCGTGACGTCATAATACCCATAACTCCTTCGCGAATCTTCTGCGTATACGTCATCATTACCTAGAGATGTTTTGCGGCAAAACGTCACCATTACCCTAGATTCCTCGCGGCCTTTTCGGAGCAAATCGAGATTTTTCTGGTATACATACCGTATGTTTTGACTGTAAGTACATTCTCTATATATACGCGCAAGCTACAATGAATGCCTCCTCGGGCCTTCTCCACTGGGCGAAAGCCCCGCGGGGACAACAACTTTCACCATTGTATGAAGACAGCACTACAGTATATCGATAGTGGTTATTCTTCATTGGGATATTACTTTATTGTATTGTTTTGAACATCTTTAAAGTTGATGGCCGTTACTCGCAGTGGAGCAGATGGAGTGCGTGTAGCAAGTCATGTGACGGAGGAATAAAATATCGCTCTCGTTCATGCACCAATCCTCCGCCAGCAAACAGAGGGCAAGACTGTTGGAGACTGGGGTCACCTGTGCTTTCACAGATATGTAATACGCACAAATGCCCAGGTAAACTGGTTAATGTTATTCTGTAATCGTTTTTCTTGCATTCTTGCATTGAAAGACGCTCTTTTTTCAATATGTTTTGGTTAGAGTGATTTCCACTTGTGTTTCGCCAATAATCGGCGTTTGTGTGTATATCATAAATTCATATTTGCACTGTGGAAAGACGGTTTGTGATTGGTTTAACAATTTCACGCCAACGTTTAGACCAATCAGAATTAGTATACGTAATTGGACTATATGCTGTTCAAATTGGAAATAATTTGATGAAAAAAATTCCGAGGGCAGCCAAAATTGGACGAGGCCGTAGGCCGAGTCCAATTTGGCTGTCAGAGGAATTTTTTGAATCTAATTATTTCCAAATTGGACAAGCATGTAGTCCGGTTACATATTAATTATATAGCTTGTAGTGTAGTCCAGCGTAAACAATAAACTTATGTCCAGAACCGGAAAAACATTCAACAATAGTAGGCATAACACAGCACATGCAACTCACTCAAAGCATTGTCTTCACAAATAAAACTTAAACTTTATAGCGTTAAGAAAGCTAAAAAACTCATCATACTGATGTGGAATATTAGAAACACTTCAAAGTCTCTTGTGCCTTAACACAGCAACTCTAGTACATTATTTAAAATGTTTAGAATTGACCATCACACACATCATGTTTGTTAAAATTGTTTGGGCGGAGGGGGGGGGGGGGGGGAGCGTTGGGGAGAAAAAACAAGAAGAGTGCCAAACCCATTTTTTTATTTCTTTGTTCTGAAGTTAACTTTTGAAGGCAGTAGTTACAGAGAGTGTATAAATATTTACGCATGATTTACATGTCAAGTTTAATTTTTGGCCAGGCGCTGCACACTTGAAGTTGTCACAAAAATTTCCATACGTGACAGAAATTGTCGCTTGTATATTATTAACAAGTAATCACCTGTTTCTCGTGCAATTAGGTATTGCACTCGAAGTAATGTGATTACTGGTACAAATTATATAATTTCATGTTTAAAAATTTTGTGGTTTAAACTGAAAACTTGAAAAATGGCCTGTGTACAGAGGCTGAATAAAAAAGGATCTTCTTTATTTTCTCTTTTCTTAGTTCATGGCGGTTACTCGCAGTGGTCCTACTGGTCTCAGTGCAGTCGGTCTTGTGGCCGAGGAACTCAATATCGTTATCGTTTATGCACCAATCCTCGGCCAGCACACAAAGGACGAGGCTGCAGCAGACTGGGACCAGCTAGAGAAATACGGACATGTAACATATTTGGATGTCCAGGTAAAGATTATGTAAATATATGCATGTACCTAACGTAGGAAAGAGAATGCATTGTGTGAACGAATAGCTTATATTTGACAATTATTCGCCGAAGGCGAAGTGATTATTGTTGAAGTAATCCCCGAGACGATAATCACTGAGCCTGAGGCGAATAATTGTTTTAGTATAATTTTCAGAGGTGAATATCAAAAACTGTAAAATAACATTAAAAAAAAAGAAAACAACAAACACAAGTACTCGCTTGCATACTTGTAAACCATGCAGCTTAATTCATCGATTGAAATCGTAATTTACACTCAAGGTTTATCAATAAAACGGAACAAAACAAACACTAGGAAAAAGGCACCTTTGTTTAATCGTTGGTGACTCCTGAGCAATTGTGTGAATCCTCTCGGAATTACTAGTTCCATGGAGTGAGAAGAAAACTATACAATGTTTTGCCAGTCGATCTGACTGAGTATATGGCCGTGTGCGATCTGCAAAACCACCATGTTTACGATCAATTCTAATGCCTTGAAAATCATCTCTTGAAAATATGTTTGGTCCGAAAGCCTTGGTAGTTAATTTGTAAAATTCCAAATGTTTTAAATATCCAGGACTTGGAGTGTTTTTTTTCTAAATGAGAGATATTTTCATTCAGCAAATGCCGCAATGTTCACTGGCCGAGATGGCAAACGTACTCGATACACACTTTTCGATACATCGATTTTTTGACAATTTTGAAAAGTATCGATACTTTCGAAAAATATCGCACTTTCGATACGTTTTCGATGCTGAACACGTGACCTGAGCCTGCGGTCTCCTGGTCAGCACCTGAGGTTTAAAAATGCAATTTTGCTCAAACAAATATTGTTGTTCTTGTCAATATTTGAATTTTTGCTTGCCTTGACTTGATGTCCACACCAGGGTCCACGCACTGTTGATGCACCAGTAAAACAAAAAGACCAAAAATCAACATTCGTGGCTAACATCTATAATGCCAGGACTGTCTTTTGAATTCATAGACAAATCACGTGACATATCAATGACGCCAGGACGGAAATAACGTTATTATATCGAGAAAAAAGGCAAATATCGTATCGATATCGTATCGTTTTCGAAAACCTGTATCGGCCCATCCTTAGTAGCTAGTACCTTACTTCATTGTTTTGAACATCTTTACAGTTGATGGCGGTTACTCTCAGTGGGGCAGATGGAGTGCGTGTAGCAAGTCATGTGACGGAGGAAAAAAATATCGCCATCGTTCATGTACCAATCCCCCGCCAGCAAACGGAGGACGATACTGTCGGCGACTGGGACGATCTTTAAATTCACAAGTATGCAACCAACACAAATGCCCAGGTAAAGGTTTAATGATCGGTTTCTTTCCACAGCGTCCATACGAAGCCTTGTGAAAGATGCTGTTTCTGCTTGCTTCATTGTGCTTAGGTTATAGTTTCCGCTTGAGTGTTTGTTTTGGATTTGCTACCAGGCCTTGCGATTGGTTTAAAAAATCCGCAACACTCTTATTAAAAGTAAACCTAAAACCCGTTGTGTCACAGCTACCTAAAAACACAAAAGGTGCTAAGAAAATGACATATTTATGTCTGTGGTCACTCCCAGCCAACACCGCTAACTACAGATACTTACGGTTTGTCTTCAGTTTAATGACGTAATACTCAACTATAGTTAGTGGTTATGGTTGAATTTGCGTTCACACCAACACAGTTTATTACCGTTAGTTTTGATTAGCCTTTGGCATGGCTGAAATTAGACTTATTGACTTATTGACTTATTTGACTTATATTCAGATCCATTATCCAGCTATTTGTTTCATGTTTAACAATAATTTGTAATTGAATCAGAAAATAAAAATAGACAACTAGATCTTCTTTATGTCTACATCTTCTTATATTAGTTCATGGCGGTTACTCGCAGTGGTCCTCCTGGTCTCTGTGTAGCAGGTCATGTGATGGCGGAACGCAACATCGTAATCGTTCATGCGCCAATCCACCGCCTGCAAATGGGGGAAGGGACTGTAACAGGCTAGGAAGAGCTGCAGAACTAAGGAAATGTAACACATTTGGATGCCCAGGTAAAAGTTTTATTTATATATGACCTAGCAGACAAAAGAAACAAAATTATGTATTAAATGGACGGGTAATGTTCAGTCAATTGATATTCTCCCTTTTGGTAGCAGTTGTCTTACTGTATTATTTTTAACATCTTTACAGTTGACGGCCTTTACTCGCAGTGGAGCATATGGAGTGCGTGTAGCAAGTCATGTGACGGAGGAATAAAATATCGCTATCGTTCATGCATCAATCCCCCGCCAGCAAACGGAGGACGAGACTGTTGGAGACTGGGACCACCGGGAGATTCACATAGTTGTAACAGACATAAATGCCTAGGTAAAGGTTTTATTATAATTGTTTTCTTTGTACCTACACAGCTTAGTTAAAGATACAATAATACTCGCGTTGTTTTTGTTGGAGCGATTTTCATTTGAGAGTAGAAAGTATTCGCGCCACTTTTATCGGGCAGTCATAAGTAAACCCCAAACCAGTAGTGAAACAACTACTCAGGTATACCATAATAAATATTTTACATAAAATAATGTCGATACAAAATAAGATAAGAATACGATATATTGATGCAAATTTAATTTTTGACTTATAATTTAGAGATGCTGCCCTCAGGGTCATCGCGCACCTTATGACATTTGATGAAGTAATCAATTTCATGTTACTGTAAATAATTTTGTATTATAAAGTTAAATTGGATCATTTTTTTTTTTTTAACAATAACAACAAAACTTTATTTAGGCAGTCAAATTATTTACAATATTTTTCAGCTCCCGCAATTAGCCTAGCTATTCGAGGCGGGAGGTGAAGAAGAAAATGAAAAAGAGAAAATAAATAAATAAATAAATAAATTTACAAAAAGGTAATAACTTATAAACATTAAAGAAAAGAAATTAATCATTGGAAAGTGGATCATTTTTAATTCGTCTTTTCTTAGTCCATGGCGGTTACTCGCAGTGGTCCTCCTGGTCTCAGTGTAGCCAGTCCTGCGATGGCGGAACACAGACTCGTAATCGTTCATGTACAAATCCACCGCCTGTAAATGGGGGACAAAATTGTTCTAGACTGGGAGGGGCTAAAAAATCACGTGACTGCAATTCATTTGGATGCGCAGGTAAGATGACTAGATTAATTTCTGAAGATCTAATATTCTATATTGGTAGCCTAGGTCCTACCTTTTAATATAAACAAACACCTCCTCTCTTAGTTGGGGTTGGGAGGGGGGAGGGGGGTGGGGTTGGGAAAGTGCGAACCACCGAGTCATGCAAGCCATACATTCCGGTAAGAAAAATAAGAACCCCGGTAAGCTTGGAACCCACATTTGGTTAGCCTAAATTGCACTCTAGTTAGACTACAGTTAGTCTAGGTAGCTTTCGCTAGCCCGCATAATGTACACACTCTGGTCGGAGAGACTGCAGCAGTCTGGGGCAAGATGCAGAATTACAAAGATGTAACACTCATAAGTGCCCAGTCATGTGTGTTTGATTTTTTAGCTGTTTAAAACGATGGTAAGATTCACCGAGTGTAATGAATGTAACGCAGTTAAAATATTTCGTAATGAAATATTTTCCTTTCTAAGTAATCGAGCCTTCTTTATAGCTGTGCGGTTTCATTTTAAACGTTAGTGTTCGGCGATGAGACAAAGGATTTTCATGATAAACTGACGAAATTTTACCAGGTGGTTACCTTCTTGTTCAAGATCTGGCACGGGGATTCCGAGCTGGCAGTCGAGTCCAGTTTCTAACGTGCCTGAACCGATTATATATTAAAATAGTAGATGATGCAAAACTTTTTTTCAAAACGACTAAAGAATTATCTGGGAAGGGTGGGGGAACTCTGATATGAAAGGGATGGGAACGCTTGTCGGAGAAAATTGAACTAAACCCTTTTAAGGTATCACGGAACTGAAAATTGGCGTTTGTAATCCAAGTGGCCCTACGGGCCTGAGTGAAGGATAAAAGGTCAGGCGTCTCGCGATTTTGGATTTAAGAATTTTGATGACGTCATTTGAAAACGAAGAATGCCAATCTGGGTACGGTTAGCGCTAAAGCCTTTTTTATGCCTGATCGCGGCGGACTAGACCGCCAACACAGTATCACATTGTTTTTCCCTTTAAGTGCAACCCTTAACGGGAACCAGATGGCTTAAAATATTGGCGTACTGCCCCGAACACCTTTCGAGAGACCAATATCCTCGATTTACCCCCTGGGAAAGATAGGCATCCCTGGGAGTTCCCTTGGGGTTACCTATGGAGGTTGTTTTGAAAATAAAAATTATCCATTTTTTGATAGGTTAAAGTTTGATAGATGGACTAGGAACTGCTGACGAAATTTTAGAAAAATCTGTAAGACCGTTTTCAAGAAAATCAAGAATGAAGTTTTCAGAAAAATCTCGTTTTAATGTGAAATAGGCGCTTTTAAATTGTTTCGTAGTATATTGAGCGCAGTTATTCAAAATGAAAAATAAATACTTAAAGCATCAATGATCATTAATTAAAAGCGAGAGAGTTTTTGCGTTAATTTGTCGAAATATATGACTTCCGATTATAGGAAACTACATGAAGTAATAAAAAAAGTCGTTCTTGATTTACTTTAAAAAGCTCTTACAGATTTTTCTAAAATTTTGTCTACAGGTAGTCAATCCACTTTACTTTAACTTATTAAATTCTCAACCTCGGATATTGCATTTCTAGCTTTCTGATTGGTTCACTGAATCCCGGTTATCAGCTCGTATACCTATGTTTGACCTTATATGGGAAATGAGTGCGGCAAGTGCCGCTCAGCGTAAAATGTTTCTGCGGGAAGCGACAATTCCATCAGAAAAATGGTTGAAAACAGCAAATTTGGCGAGTTTTATGAACAAGAAATAATCAGCGGTGCCTACAAAAACCACAGAAATGCCATAGCAAAACTAACTACGCAAAACGAAAGGATTGATGCGAAAAGTTTAATTAATAATACTTGTAAATGCACAACAAGAGCGAGTGAATAAAGTAGAAAAGCAGCAAATAATTTACGAAAGAACGGCAAACTGACACAGTTTCATTCAGTGTACGTCATAAAATTAGGCTCAGTACTTCTGTAAAGTTTGTTACCTTTTAATCTTGGTCTTGTCCTTTATACTTCAATAAACCTGTTCCACTTTGAGCTCAATTTCGCTTCAAATAATATAGCAGTCTTGATGACAGCCGTGGAGCCGTAAATTACAAGTACAATGTAAACACTTGCTTCTTTCTACTTGCACAAGACGTGTAGTTTCCAGAAAAGCCTTTGCTTAGGATCATCCCGTAAATCTTAATTTAAATCTCACAATTTCCAGGATATATAGGCGACTTTAAAGGAGATTATTGGATGAAATTCTTGGGAAGAAAACTCTCTCGCTAGCTTTCCTCGTGTGTTTCATTCAACTCAAGAAGTGAACACCACGCCACAAATTTCCCCGCCTCCTCATACTATCACTTCATTTACATCAAACTGAAATGTCCAGTCGATTTAAACTTAAAGAAGAATTTAATAAAACAATTATTCTATTCGCCCTTGTTGGATACGAGTCGTTATAGCCAACTCGCGCTTCGCGCCTCGTTAGCTATTTACCACCTCGTATCCAACGCGGTCTCATAAAATAATTGCTAAGTATCAAAAAATGAATTCCAAGAGTCAATCCAGATTTCGAGAAAATCAAGCTACTACAATCGTTGCTTTGGTAATCTTTGTGACTAAAGCTGCGTTCACATGTAACCTGAAACATGTTTAAAATAAACATGTTTTGTTGAAACATGTTTCACCTAAACATTTTTGTTATTGCATTGTTCACATTAGGTATCAGTTTCAAACACGTTTCATGCCTGGTGTGTAATTTATGCGCATGCGGCTCCACGGTTCTTGCATAAATCTTTATACTTAATTTAACCGTTAAAATAAAGCTCGAAATTACAATAAATTTTTCATCAAATCTTTGTCTTTCTGTTTTTTTTTCAAGCCCTTCGATGAAGCAGGGCTTTCAAGTGTTTAGCAAGAAGATATTATTGTCCAAATTTGCGCTATCAGTCCGTAACAGAAGATTTTTATTTTTTGCGAAGTTTGTTTTTGCACTTAGACTAGTCGGTATTTACGTAAAGTCATTCTCAGATAAATCAAGGGGCATTTTTTAGTAAAAGTTGGTAACAGTAGTTTTCTTAAGTAATTTGACCTGCTGAAAACGAAAATGCTTGTTACCAAAATTTTTTTTTGCGATCTTGTCTCAAAATGACGTCACAAATAAAGACACCTAAGATGACGTCATTACACCGTTAACCCTATCCGTAACTTCCTGAATATTAAAGCAATCACAATGAAATTTAGAGGATATATAGTATATCCAAAAATCTATTTTTTGTAATACGTCATGAGTTATGGTTACGTCACATCACGTGATAATTACATCATGATGTCAAAACAGGCGCCATCTTGGATCCGCCATCTTGGATTTCATAATTTTCCCAAAACGTCAGAAAATCGCCCAAAATTACTAAAAAAAAGTACTCAAAATAAATAAAACGTTGCAAAAACTAAAAAGGTGAAAATAATTGCATTAATGTTAACTTAATTTCATTAATAGAACACAAAAATTACAAATTTTGGAAAAGACAACTATGCCCTTGACGACGAATTTGTAACACAAAGATCCGAAGAAAAGGTCAATTTCACGTTTTGTTGGAACTACATGGAAATGGACTCTATCCTCTTAATTCTCACACGGACTTTATAGCATTGCCACGAAAGATCTGTCGCTGTTAAATACCAAAGAGCTTGGTCAAAAAGAGCAAAAACAGGTGAGAGAATTTGTGGTGCAAAAGGTTGAAAACTGTGTCTTGACAGGAGCAAGATGAATCGTCAAAGATGAAATTCTGGGACACGATGGACAAGAATAACGCTCCAACTTTCGATAACTTAAAAGCCTTATCATTGCCTATAAAGCTGGTTGTTCAGTACTTTTATTTCTTCTAAGATATATTTGAAGCAAAAACACCGCCAATATGAATAAGTATAAGGCAAAGATGTAAATGACTATTTCCTAATAGCGAAACGTCCAAGGAATGTGTTCGTATTTTTTAAATGAAACCGTTCCTTTTTATAGACCCAACGAAGATTCCATAACGGTAAAGGTATAGATCTCAGTTGTTTCTTTAACATTTAGCCACAGTTGAACAGCCTATAAAGTCGACAGTATTTATTATATCTTTCATTCAGCATTTCAATTATCCTGTCGCTGTGTAGTTAAATGGCAAGCTATCTGTGGCGTCATTACATGACGCCACAGTTGCCTGGAATGCTTTCTGTGGCCTATTCTAAAAAAAAGGCAGGAACTAGGTTGGAGGCAATTTATTTGGTATAAAAAGATGCAAATATAGTGCATACGGCTTACAACCTATTTTTATCCACAAAGTTAACCCTATCAAGACCGGTAGGGGAAGGTGGGAGGCGGAAGTAACCACGCTAACTTTGAACGCTTATAACTTTTTCAAGATTTAACCGAACGCTGCCAACTTTGCGAGTTTATCTAAAATTTATCTGGGAATAATTTGGTAGGATAGGTTGTTGTTTGGGGAACTTGACATTACAATGGCAATGGCATTTTGACAGGAATGTTTTCCAAAATTTGTGATTTTTGTATTCATTAATAGAACACAAAATCTTTTTTAGGTTTTTTGTTTTGCACCGTTTTATTTATTTTGAGTACTTTTCAGTAATTTTGGGCGATTTTCTGACGTTTTGGAAAAAAAATTGAAATTCAAGATGGCAGATCCAAGATGGCGCCTGTTTTGACATTATGATGTAATTGTCACGTGATGTGACGTAATCATCTCACGTGTTGTATAACAAAAGATAGATATTTGGACAAACTATATATCCTCTAAGTTTCATTGTTATTGCTTTAATATTCTGGAAGTTACGGTTAGGGTTAACGGTGCAATGACGTCATTTTAGGTGCCTTTTTGTGACGTCATTTTCGGACGGAAGATCGCAAAAAATTTTTTGGTAACAAGCATTTTCGTTTTCAGCAGGTCAAATTACTTCAGAAAAATCCTGTTACCGACTTTTACTAAAACATGCGTCATAACCTTCAAATTTTATGAAAGTCGTCTAGTCTAACTGCAATGCTGTAATGTTGTGCGCTTGTAGGCGTCGTCGTAAACTTTCGTGGCAATATTCTGCCAAATATGCTGCTTTCTATCCATCACCGATAAATTATATTGTATCGCTTTATTAATTAGCCCATATTTTAAATAAACATTTGGTCACATAGAAAGCCCAAATTTGAAGCTTTTGGGCACTCGCCTCCTCACCGCATGTCCGCCATTTTTAACTTGTTTAGTCTGATCATGCATGATTGAAACTACCTCGTGATGTAGTTTCGATCATGATCAGACTAAACATGTTTCAATCATGATTCGGGCAATGCACTGCCTGATGTGAACACTTTTCACAACGAAACATGTTTCATTCGTGATGAGACTAATCATGTTTCGGCCTAATGTGAACGCCGCTTAGGAATACAACTTTGGTAAGCCAGGTCTAAAAATAGGTATGTTTTTTTTTTTTTGGTGGTGGGGGGGGGGGGGGGTTGGGGGGAGATGGGGGGGGGGGGTTGATAAAGGAATTGGATTTGACCAGTAAAAAACTAAACTTGATTATTATGGTGTATTTTGGCAAAAATCGAACATTGGCTTCCTAGATAATTTTCATTTTCAAAACGACCACCCTAAGGCTAAAAAGCTACATCGAGCCTAGTTAAAGGTCAAATGAACAGAAATTTTTATTTTTATTTTATTTTTTGTCCATGTGTTTATTAAGAGCCAAATAAACATATCCCGAAGTTTCAATGTAATCGGACATTGCATCGCCGAGATATTGCAAGTTGAAAAATGCTTTTTGTAGGCCTTCATAATCGTAGAGTGCTCGGAAAAATTGTCGGAAAGTTGTCGGAAATAAAAACTTGTGACGTCATAATTGGTGTTTTTGAAGACGACCGCAGACCGATTCCACAGACAGCACGTTAGAAGCAGTTATTTCGTTCTGTTTGGCCGTTTTTCAGTTGATTGATCGTTGGTTGTCGTTCAGGGCCCCCTTTTTTTAAATAAAATAGCTAAAGCTTAAAAATAGCTTAAAGTTTTGTTTGCTGTCGTTTTGCATAATCATGTAAGACGGTAGAATACACGCTGGTATGAAAACAAATCAGGAA
The DNA here is from genome assembly GCF_052425735.1 of Oculina patagonica. Classification (NCBI taxonomy): domain Eukaryota; kingdom Metazoa; phylum Cnidaria; class Anthozoa; order Scleractinia; family Oculinidae; genus Oculina; species Oculina patagonica. Next base: position 29,331,086 of record NC_135766.1, on the reverse strand, counting down.
TCTCTATTGTTCTTCTCATTAGCATTTTACGTTAATGAGCAGAATTATCTGCGCGTGCGTTAACTATGCACGTGCGTTTTGAATCTTGGCACACTTCAAAGCCGTTCTCTGCCGAACAACAACGTGAAATGACGAAATTCTGCGTATTTTGGACACCGTCAGCCACGACGGCTAATATTTGGTTTTTCTATTTGGGGTTAAACGATCTCTTTGAATCTTCAGCTGGAGCTAGTTCTTACAGCAATGAATAAGCAGAATACGTCCGGAAAGTTGTGAGATTCTCAAGTAAAATATAAATTCATTTTCCACCAGGCGTTGTCGTTGACGTTATTGTCAGTGCGGTCTGCGGAATCGGTCTGCGGTCGTCTTCAAAAACACCAATTAATTGTGACGTCAAAAACTCGTTCCATTCCTTCCATTTCAGTGCGCAGTCATTCAAAAACTTTTTGGTGAAGCCTTCGGAAATCTTCGTATTTTTTGCTGTTATTCACGCTTTAAGGCTCGGAAAGCAATTTTTTTTTCTTGTTACTCAATAATAGATAGGTTTAGCGTTTGATTGGTTAAAATTGCATTTTGAAATTTCTGTTTATTTGACCTTTAAAAGCGTTCGGGGAGTACAGGTGCTGTTACTGAGGTTAGCCTGCAGCTATGGCATCGTACACTCCTGGATGGTTTCTGCTGAGTTTAAATTATTCATGCATATGGATACTCAATCAGTAAATTATGGGCAGAATTGATGTTTGTTGTTTATCAGGGAATCAATTATTTCCAATGTATTTATTACGTTTTTAGTTGACGGAGGCTTTTCAGACTGGTCCTTCTGGTCTGACTGTAGTGTCACATGTGGTCAAGGAACTCAACATCGTTACCGATCATGCACCAATCCACCGCCTGCTAACAATGGAGCACCATGCAGAGGACCTGCTCAAGAAACACAGAAATGTACCACAAAAATGTGCACAGCATCAGGTGATTTTTTTACAAGATTTTTGCTACTTCGCATTCACTTTTTGAAAACATTTTAGAGTCCAAAGACTCCACGAACATTCTTTACATAAACTTTATTGTGCCGTGGTCTTAATAGTTTTTTTTCTACTGATGAGCAACATTGTTACCATGTATGAGAAAGAGCTGAAGGTCTCTTCTGTTAGAATTACTCAGTTTATTGCATGAATTCTTTCATTTATAGTGACCTACACAGAGTCTTGTCGAGATATTTATAGCGAAGGAACTGCCGTTCTTGGAAGCATTACTGTAAAACAAGCTTGTACGTTCAACGTGATTGCGCGAAGACTTGTGGAGAATGTCGAGGTTCCTACTGAGTTTACGTTCTTTTTTTGTTTGTTTGTTTGTTTGCATTGGCTTTAACACAAATAAACATTGCTGCGTTCAACGTACCTAAAGGCCCTGTCCACATTAACCCAGGTAAATTTGAAAATGATACGCTTCATCGCACATAGAGTTACAACGCATGCACAGGGGTATCCCTTTTGTTGTGACAGAGAATACATAACTACTTTTTTTTGCATTTTAATATTTTTTATTTCATATTCAATATTACTGACAAATACACTCTAGGAAGTTACTAAATAACAAAAACAAACACCACGGATACAAGAAATCTTTTTCAATGTTGGGATACGGCTCAATTATTTTAAAATTGCATGCAGTAAATAAATTGATACACAATGAACACTTTGTAATACATTAAGATTACTTACAATACATACGTTAAGGAAACATACAAACACGCGCTTTTTAGAGGAGGTAAACCGATTTACAATATTAAATGACAAAGCAAATAGAAATAGCTTAAAGACGCAGTATGAGAAAGAGAACTATTATCAATTATTTCATTCCTTTGTACTTGCCTCATTTCTTGAGATAAGTAGACCATTTATTGCTGGATTTGGCGATTTTTGTTTCCAGTTGATGGATCTTTTTAGCGGAGCTTCCCAGTGGCCCGAATAGCCGCCGAGCGTAGCACCATAACTATAGAAAATGACAGTTAACAAATCGACCACATTTTTCATGGTCTACACTCTTATAGACCATAGAACTGACGTCAGAAAATGTTCAAAACTTAAGTGGAACTACGAGCCGTAGGCGAGTGGTTTCACTGCCAAGTTTTGGACATTTTATGGCGTCATTTCTATGGTCTATAAGAGTGTAGACCATGGAAAAAATGTGGTCGATTTGTTTTATACCATAACAAACTCGAACAAGTAATTATCAAAAGCGATGCCTGACCGTGAAGAAACTTTGCCGGTGAGACGTAAAGATTCCGGTCCGACACGTAAAAACGCCGACAATGATACAAAAGAAGATGAACAAGAGTTCAAAGAATAACAATTTTAATTACCTTTTCCTCTCTCGTTAAGTGTGTGTCTGTCGCTTGAAACGAGCAGGGTTAGTTTTCTTTCTGAAGATCTTGTTAGCGCTCGTTCACTGAACATCGACAGTCCGCTGCCGGTTCGCTTGCACCGTTCTTCTTAGTTACCGCGTAGACCAAAAATTTAAAAGTCTGGTCAATTTTCTTTCGACAGATCACCTGAGTAGAAGTCCAATCCTGAATTCTGAAAACAAATGTGTACTTGATTCAAACAAAACACGATGAAATTCGCTTTTGTTCATGGAGACCAAACTTACACATCTTTTAGCCCGCGCGTGTGCGTGGCGTGATCTGACGCCACTTTCATGGTCTATACTCTCATCCACCATAACTTTGGACCAATCAGCGCGCGAGAATTCTCTCGGTTATGGTATAATAACGCATGCATGGAAATAGGAGAACCAGACTGGAGAACCGTCATTTCGACTTTTCATGGTCATCTTTTTTTTTATTGATATTGCAAAACATTTACTTACAATATTTACAAGGACACAGTACCTACAAGACTTACAAGACGTTTATAGTACAATAATTATTATGTCAATAGTACATTTATACAGTGCAGTGCTTACAAACTTTTGAAATGCGTTAGTTTAGAAGGACACAAAAAAAAATTAAATAAATAAACGAAAAAAAAAAAACGATCAAGAAAAAAGAGACTAACATCGAAATATAGGTAAACTAAGTTAAATAAAATATAAAGCAAATACATAAAGTGATTTGAGCATGGTTTTTTTTTGTTTCATCAAAATTTACGGGGAAAGGATCGCTGTGTTATAATGTGAGAGGAAGAGGGGAAAGCTTTTTATCTCCGGAGGGGTGTTGCGTGTTTTGCATATCCATACAAAATATCTAGCGACCAAAAAGTAGAAGTTTAGTTTATTGTCATCGTTTGGCTTAAGCCCTAATGCAATATATGCCGACAAATTGAAAGCTTCCGAAAGTTCTCCACGATTAACTATCCATTGTTTAAATTCTTGCCAAAAAAGGTTGGAAATATCACAAGTCCAAAATAAGTGGATGAGAGTGTCTTTATCTCTTTTACAAAACGTGCACTGCTCGTTATCCCTGAGGTTTATTTCGGTAAGAAAAATGTTGGTCGCTAGTCTTCTGTGTAGTAGCTTAAATTGGAACACGATTAATTTGGAGATTTCGGTGCATAGAAAGGGTGTTTTGTAAACTACCTTCCAGTTGATATCGTCTGGTGTTTCAGATATACATTGTGTGACCCATTTTCTTTGGACCTCAACTGGGCTCCTCTGTTTTTTGCTCGTAAGGATTTTATAAGTTAGTCTGTTTGGTTTTGACGTCTTTTGAAAGGTCTCAAAAATAGATTCGTAAGCAGTGTTGCAGTTGTTAAAGTTTGCTTCGTTGCTTTTTTGTAAGGCCTTAACAGCTGATAAGATGCCTTGAAAAGTAAGAAAGTTTGTTTTTATGTTGTAAAGCTCTGTGAAATCAGAGAATGATAAGAAGCTGTTCGCATCATTCATTAAATGACCCACTTTTTTAACTCCCTTTACAGACCATGAACGGTAGTATATGGGTTTGTTTCCAACACGTATAAGAGAGTTATGCCATAGACTTTGCGCCTTTAGCTGATCGATAGAGGAAATGCTAGTTTCAAGTGAGATTTCTGCCCAGATGTGGAGTATTTCTGAAGTAAAGCTGTCTGTTGTTTTGATAATTTTTAACAGATCTTGCTTATTGAGGTTGCCACGAAAGAGTTCGACACCACCGAAATTTTGTAATTCAGAATCGAGCAAAAGTTTCCATTTACCTTGATTTTGAATGAATGAATGAATGAAATACTTTATTAAAGTGTCTGAAGTATTTAGCTTAAAAAAACTAATTGTGGACACTATTTACATTATTATATATCTAAGCTATTTAAAGTTAAAATATTTACACTTAAATTCTAAGAAGAAGAAAAACTGAAGAATCGTACTACATACATTAATAAATAAATAAATCAATAAATTACAATAGAATATAAAATTTTATCATAAAAGTAGGTGAAAGATAAAAATTGCAGTTAAGAGTTTTTCCGATCCACAAAGCTTCAGTTTTCTTGCTACTCAATCGAAGACCAGAAATCTCGCTGAAGAGGTCTAATATTTGTAAAGAGGTTGTTAGAGAGGCGGTCGATCCATCTAAAACAAGGGTAGTGTCATCTGCGTATTGACTAATCTTTACTTCTTGTTAGTTTATTGTTATGCCCTTAATATTTTTATTTTTCCTTATTGTTTCGGTTAATATTTCTACACCGAGAATAAATAAATATGGAGACAGAGGGCAACCCTGTCTTACCCCCCTTTCAAGTTTGAAAAAAAAGCTAGACCAGCCGTTGTTGAGGATACAGCTTTCTGTGTTATGGTAAAAGAGCCTGATCCAGTTTATAGCAGATTGTCCAAAGTTGTAATACTGTAAGGTTTTTTGTAGGAAAGACCACTCTACCGTGTCAAAGGCCTTTTCAAAGTCAAGAAAGAGTAGGATCCCTGGTATGTTCTTTGCGGCTGTATGCTTTATAATGCCATCAATAAGTCGAATATTTTCTCCAATAAATCTGCCTTTAAGAAAGCCGGTTTGATCATGGCTAATGATATTTGGAATAACCTGCTTGAATCTGTTAGCAATAGCTTTAGCTGCTATTTTGTAATCGCAGTTAAGGAGAGATATCGGGCGCTTCATGGTCATCTTGGCTAGCGGCATGGTTCGCGGACGCGTGCGCCTACCGTACGCACTTCGTGCAAGATGGCGGCCATAGTCAGTTTTTTGCGCTTTTCTCGGGCTCCCCGCGGCTACACAACCGATATGTCAGTATTTTGTATACAGGTCAAAAGACTTTTCTCCTGTTGAACGATCAAGTTGTACTGAAGTGAAGGAGAAAGACTGTGAAAAGCCACATGGATAAAAAGAAAGAAACTGGTGTTCGCTGTTTGTTCATATGTCGGTGGTGATGTAGTGAGGTTTTACGAAACTGCCGTTTTGTCTCCGATAATTATTGAGCTGGGTTGTAATGTTTCCTCTGCAGAATTTGACATGACAAGCGCTCTCCAAAAATGAGGTAACAAACGTAACTGAGAACACTAAACTTGAATCTGCGAAAATCTGTTTACTGTACTTTATGCACGAATTTAATTGTCTTTTCTGTGTCGGTTTTCAGATCTTCCCACAAATTTCATTAATGCTTTTAACTTGAAGCTTACTTAGTTGAAATCGTTCTTAGTGCTCTGGTTGTAAGCTTTCGGTCCATTAAATGTTTTGTGTCAAACTTGTATTTTAGTTAGTGGAGTTAACTGTGACATTTTGTATGCTTTGACGGGCAAATGATTCCTACGCGTTTGGAAAAAAATACTTTAAATTTTTTCACCTACACGTATCGAAAGCACAGTTATGCTTTTGCAAATTAAAAACTTTATAAAAACCGCGAAAACAAGCCGAGTCAAAGCAAACTGCGATACTGCACCGAGTATAAGTGTATTATTGGCCTTTTATTATTCACATGCTCAGTTTACTCGCTTGCACTTTTTGTATCAAAAAGTGTGTTGAAATCCAGTGCCCGTAAAGATTTAGATTTGTAAATAAATTTTACGCCCGATTCGTGGTGAGTCAACAAACAAATTCTTTCACATAAAATACTGCTTTAATATGACTTATACATGAATGAATTTACATTGCCTTTTTGGCTAAATCTATATATCTTTGTAACTAAAACTGCGACGGAAGGTTTAATCATATCATATCTACAAGAGTATATGTATTTCTTCGCAATCAGTAAAATGTGGTTTACAAACAAATTTTCCTGGGCATCGATGATGCCTAGCATTATTTCTTTGTAGGATAGAGAGTCAATTTGAATTGCTTGAACTCCAAGCCATTTTATAACCTCCCCCCAAAATGTCTTGATGTAATGGCAAGTTATAAAAATGTGTTCGAGTGATTCGTCCGCTTCTCCATGAACAGGGCTTTTCTCTTTTTTGGCGAACGAATCCCTCGAATAAAGATAAAACTTTAAAATCTGTAAATTCCTTCTCGAATGCAGTAGCAAATTAAAGGTATGTTTCTACAAACTGCGCATAAGCAAGAATAAAAGAGGTGTTGAATCAAAATTTTAAATAGGTTCCTTAAAACATAAATATATATCACATTTAACACAAAGAACAATAGAAAATTAGTATTATTCGTTGTACAGTCCATGAGAATTGGAACCGTCTTCTTACTTCTAAATTTGAATACGAAACGTGAAGAGAGAGAAAAAAATTGTGACCTCTCACGCGAAAACGTTCCTTACGGAATCCGTGTGTTCGGAGAAACGCGCTGCAAGCGAACGGATGAGAAACGGCTCGATGAGCCGTTCTACACGGATACCGAGAACGGCTACACGGATGTAAATTTTTGTTACACGGATGAAGTTGAACGGCTACACGGATGTAATTTTTTTTCGCACGGATGAAGTCGAACGGCTACACGGATGTAAATTTTTGTTACACGGATTCATATTATCTTACTCTAGAAAGATTCAGGTCTCGCGTTTTCAATTTTACCCACTTTGGAGAGCGTTTTTGAAAAGTACCGTTTTCGATGACCAGGTCATGCGTTTTCAAATTTACCCGGGTCAGTGTGCTTGAGCCCTGTCCACACTGAGGTTGTGTGGACGCCGAAAACGGGCAAAACCGGGATTTTTAAAAATGTTGACGTCAAAACTCTGTGCATGCGTTGTAACTTTGCGTTTGATGAAACGTATCCTTTTTTTAAATTAACCCAGGTACGGGGTATTCAAATTTACCCGGGTTAATGTGGACAGGGACTAAGTAGAACTTAATCACTGTGCATGGTAATAAAATCATAAGCAATAGAGCGTTTTCACTCACGTGACCAGCATCTATGCAAATTATTTGGAACAAAAAGAAGCGTTTACACAAGAAGAAACTTCAAACCCACAGAACTGGCTTGCACACCAACGTGACGGAAGCCGTTTCATTGTTTTGGACCAATATGACCGCCGTAACGTCATGTAAAAACGCTCTATATAGACCACACTTTTTAGGGTTTTGAAATCTTGAAAAAGTTATAAGCGTTCAAAGTCAGCGCGGGCATTTTCCTCTTCACCCCCTCCCCCCCCCCCCCCCCGGCCCAGGTCCGGTCTGGAAAGGGTAAAGAGTAGATTTGATGTTTGTTGTTTATCAGTTAATCAATTATTTTTAATTTATTCTCAGTTGACGGAGGGTATTCAAACTGGTCCTCCTGGTCTGACTGTAGTGTCACATGTGGTGATGGAACTCAACAGCGTCACCGATCATGCACCAATCCACCGCCTGCAAACAATGGAGCACCATGCAGAGGAGCTGGAAAAGAAACACGGATATGTACCCTTGAATTGTGTATACAGCTACTTGGTAAACGTTCCCATACATTAGATCCATGAATGATCGGAAGAAAACCTTAACTTGGGATTATATAAAAACAACTCAAAGTAGATCTTTCCCTTGTTGCTTCATCCACTCTAAAATTTGTACATCTTCAAGTGTCAGTTCTCCTTTTATGAAACAGTGTTTAGCATTGACGGCAGCCTCATTTTGTTGACAGACATTAACTACACGTTAAACCATATTTTTTTCTTGTTTTTTTTTTTTCAACTTTAGTGATGAACAAAGAGCATTGCCGAAATATTGCCGGCGACGAGGCGTGCGCTAATCATAAAGGTGACTGTACTAGTTGGCAAGCTCAACAATTGTGTGCCAAGGCTTGTGGAAAATGTCAAGGTTCGTTCTCTTTTTGGTTTCCATACTTTGTTTTGCGTAAGCTCTGCAAACACAAAAATATTGAAAGTCTAATTGGTGTGAATGTTTCTTTTTATTATTCAGTTTTCCAGAAGTCATACCCCACGACAGTACAAACAGAAAGGGGTCTAAGTGTGTGTGTGTGTGTGTGTGTGTGTGTGTGTATGTGTGTGTGTGTATGTGTGTGTGTGTGTGTGTGTGTGTATGTGTGTGTATGTATGTGTGTGTATGTGTGTGTGTGTGTGAGTTCGGAAGAGGGGGATAAGAAGGAAGATGAAAGGTGGGGAGAACGTAAGGTCGGGTTTCATAGAGCCATCATTATTGTTGTTTGTTTGCTTGTTTAATTTGTTTTTGTTTTTGTTTTTTTTTTTTGTTTTCTTTTTTATAAAGCTATGGCTTGTGTCCTAGCAAGTTTCCTTGCTATACAACAACACTTGTTTCATTTTTTATTACTTTGGTATTTTTCCGAGATATATTCTATTTTTTTTTGGTAACAGCCACTAGGTCATTGTCAGAAACGTTCTGTTCAAATCCTAGAATCTCTCAAAGTCGTTCGCTTCTCGTTTTCGGTTTGGCAGCTCATGTTTTTCAAGTCTTTTCAAATCCGGTAATCTTTAATTTCAATTTGATTTAAAAATAATTATATATGGAAAATGTAGACAGTTTTTTTATTTGTGAAATACAAATCTGAGGTTGTACACCTTTCGAACCTTAACAGTACCAGGTGATTTGAGATTAAAACTTTCCATGCAATTTTTTTCAGGTTGAAAGGATCCTGCGGGTGATTTCTGCAAAAAACTGATCGAAAAACTGCTCTGGCAATGCAGAAGTCCGTAAAGTTTGTAAGAAGAAGATGGTCTGTGCCGAGCACAATTGAAAATGTTAACCCAATGTAATGAATTCATTCCCCAGTTAATTCGGTATAACCCTACTGATGACTAAAATATGCTTCTCTGATTCATTACACGGTGACATTCTTTTTCTGTTTGTACACCACGAAAATGTTGCTAATTAAAGTACTCTCCCGAACGACCCACTTTATGTAACAAATAAATAAAAATCTACATCCCATCAAAGAAAACGCTTTCTTTTTACTTCTTGAAAATGTTATTGTTCTTGTTAGTTTCTTTTTGACCGTTTTTTTAATGCATGGTTAGTTTGTATTTCGAAGCATGTCGTGGGCTTATCATAGCGTCAAGATTAGTTTCGTGTGCCTTAAAAATACCTTCAAAAGAAAAATACAATCGTGCGGAGGGTAGACAAGGGAGATATACCTTTGGCTTCTTTCGATATAGTTAAAGCTATTTTCTACAAATCCGACTCACCCGCAGCACGAAACTCACGAAAACGTTCACAGTATCAGTTTCGCTGTGTGGCTGCATCCTTACCAAACCTAGACCCTCTTTGAACGACCCTTTCCATCATCACAGGGACCAACATTCCTCTTCAGATCGATAACGTACTTTTTAAATTGTTTTGAGTTTACAGGTATTCCAAATTAAACTCTGAGTTTGAATTGATCTAAAACTCTTTGAAATGGCCAATGTAAGGCAACACACAATGTAAGGTCATTTTGTTGCATACTGCATCCATGTTTATTTTTGAAAGCTTGAAAATGTATTCGTTAAATTTCGAATCAAACCTTGGCTTTATATAAATTTTTCTGTTTTCTTCCAGTATTTATTTTATTAATTTCAAAACAATGCAAGCAAAAAACTTGAATCAAAGAAAAACGCCTCACCCTTTGATTAATAAACCACCATTATTCCTAAAATTTAATTGTTATGCCTTCCGACGCTAAAAAAAACAAAAACGAAAACAACAACTAAAAAAAACAGTGCGGAACGCAATGAATGCGACCCCTATTCCCCTTTCATTTGAGATCATGGAGTTTATATCGAGTTTATATTGAGTTTATACGTTTAAATTTCAAATTATTTTAATCAAAATTGTAGTTTTAGTAGATGGTTAAAGTCTCACACTTCGAGTGCGGAACAATTCCCTAAATGCCACTGCCTTGTCCACAGGCTCTGCTGCCTTTCGACGGTGACAGGTGGGAAACAGGAGCCCGGGTACGAAGCAGTATGTAATACTTTATACATTTTTATAAAATAATTAAGATACTACGCGCGCTCTCATTGGTCGATAGGTAAGTTTAGATAAGGGTATGTAAACACGGTTGTGACGTCACGGTTTCTGTCTTTCCTGGCACAATTTAAAGACATATTACTGCCAAAAAGTCTTGTAAAGTAATGTCAAATATAAGTATTAAAGAAATAGAAAACAATACCAAATTTTGATATTTGTTCCGGCTATCTCTTCCTACGTTAGCCCGAGGAAAAAATGCAAAAGAAAGAAGAACCACAGCGCTTTGCCTGCTTCGGTGATCGTGAGCGCTAGACGAGCTCGTGGAGGGAGCTCAAGCGAACGAAAAAATATGCAACAAAATACGCAGTAAACATTTTTCAAATACATTTTTGCATTTAAGTACTACAATAAGATTCCCTATAAGAAGTTCTTTAGTAGATAAAAATTATATTTCAAAGCAAACGAAGCTATATGCTACAAACTAATCTTAAATTCAAACTTTGCACGGCCGAGCCGTTGCCGTCTTTTTGCCGTAAAATCTGCTTAAAATGCGATTAAAATGACGCTTAAAATGTATTTTCTCTGAGACTTTCTCAGCGTAAAAATTATACTGTTACATTGGCAATAATAGCATAGGCGTACGGGCACCATCGGACCTGGGGGGGCGGAGAGCTTATTGCCCGAAAAAAGGCATGGGTTGAAAGCCGAATAAAGAGGCATAAAATGGACAACAAAACGTGCATTGAAATAGTTGTGTACAAACCTTGCCTGCTTGCTAAAAGGAAACGATAGTTCTTAAATTAATTACGTGGCGTTGCCCGAAGGTGTCAATGTACTGAATCCTTTTTCTTCGGAAATATTTATTCACTCTAGTTCACCAAAATTTAAGTATTTTGGGGGAGCCAATAAACATTGTTTTTCCCCCACTTGAAAGTTATGCAAAAGCGTGTGAAACATTCAGGGATGAATGGTATAAAAAATTTTGTTGAAAGTTTTGAGCTAGCCCTGAGAACTTAACATTTGAGTCAAAAGCATTAGCTTCATCACATTTGTAACAGCTTTGTTTCAAGGTCTTACACTGGGTCCACTGCGCGCAAACGCTCAAGCTATGGAAAAGCTGATTGCAACTAAATCAAACTGAGGGGTCACGCAGAATTTTGCGAGAAAAATCAAACACAATTATAGCAATTTGCGACAGGAAACGAAAGCAGATGAATGAGAAATTTGGACTTTTGAACCACAAAGAACGTTATATTTCCAATACTTTTTCTGTTAATGTAATTCGTTTTACACTTAATGTTGAGATCTGTCGGCTTACTTTCTATTTTTTCTCTAGCCTTTTTGCCCGAATTCTAAGCATTTTGCCCGAAAAAATTCGGCACTGGGGGGGCTGCAGCCCCCCTCGCCCCCCCGCCTCGTACGCCTATGAATAATAGTAGTGAACTTCTTTCATTCAAAATGGGCTTGGGGAAGAGAAAAGAATGAAGATATTTGTCAGAAAACGCAAAGCAAAATTTGATGTCAATTTGAGGTTTATTCTACGCTTGACTGAAGCACATTACAAAGACGGAGGAAACGACAGTAGAAGAAACCAGACTCGTTTAGATCGCTCTTTTAACAGTTTACCGTACAATAAATGCATACCATTGCTACCGACCTCGCTTGATCTGCTGCTTGTGCTATGATTCCTAATTATCCTGCAAAACTTCACGAGGCACGATGAGACTTTTCAACCGTGTTTACAGTGCGAATACTCGAACCGGGACAGTTGGAACAAAGTTAACCAATCACAACGCTAATTGAGAACAAAGAATGGCGACCTTTTTTAGAAATGGACCAATAACGTCCAAGACCGCAAACAATAGATTTGCAACAAAATTTAAACAGTCAACAACGTTTGAAACAGTTGCGGACCTCTCAGGAAACTTGCCTTGTATTTGATTGGATAGTTTCGATCCTAAATTTTCACTGACTGCACCGAATTTTCAGTAGCGCTCGTAAAACCGTAATCAAAAGTTGGCTTTCACAGGCTGAAAAATTCTTCAAAAGAAATTTTCTGATAAAATTGTATTGCTCTTCGTTGGTGATAGCACAGTAAAGAATAACGAAGGACGCTTTTATTCACGACAAGCGCGAAGACGCGAAACGGGATGGAATTGTTTCAAAGGACGTCTCAAGTGCCTATTCCGTCGTATGTAGTGTCTTATGTCGCATGTGAGCAGAAAGTGAAAAGGAACGTTCTAGATTTAGATTTCATGTTTGAAAAGTCAGTTGTTTTCACTCTTCTAAGTTACATACTCGTGTTTGTTGTGATTATTTTTTGTTTCTGACGAAAGTAAAGGCAAGAAAGATTTGGGATGCCGCCACAGCGACAACTGACCTTGCATATTTTATTAATGGCAATTTTGCTTTCGCCGCTTGAAATGAATTTTCTCCCATAAAAGTTTCAGTGACTTTAGCCTGTCGTAATTTTATAAAACCACAGAAAGATTGAAGACTCAATGACGAAACGGAACAAACTCCTCTTTCACGAAAACCGTGAGTTTACAAAGTTGTAACAGTAGATAACCGACAGAAAATGAGTCCGTGAGCAAACAAGCGAAAACAACATAAATTCGACCTGATGTTTACATTTCACGTTGCCTCAAATCGTGTCAAAAAATGTAAAGTGGTAACTTGTAGACAGTTATACGGCATTGACCGATGATATAAGTATTCTGTTTTCGTGAATTTCAAAGTCATACGAAGGTGTAAAAGCAATTTGTTAACATTGGCGAGGAAGTGACTCGCATCGATTTCAAGGCAACAGACAGAGCAAAGCTACTGAAAAGCTAGAGCGAAATGAAAATAATTACGGCGTGAATTTGATTTCACAGTCTTCATTTTATTTCCGGAGTGAAATTTTTCAAACACAGTGTGGAATATTCAATTCACAACTCCTGGCCGTGAAGAGAAAATTCACGGTTCGAAGTTTGATTTGTAAACTTTTCGCGAAGATGATATTGTAACATACATCTTGTATAACTTGTCTAACTTTATCTACAGTATCTACGATCTCTATCTACGACCTCTTGAAAATTAAGGATCGAAACTAACCAATCAAAAACAAGGCGAGTTTCCTGAGAGGTCCGCAACTATTTGCAACGTTGTTGAGTTTTCAAATTTTTCTGTAAATCTATTGTTTGCGTTCTTGAACGTCATTGGTCTGTTAACGAAAAAGGTCGACATCCTTTGTTCTCAATTAACGTTGTCATTGGTTAACTTTGTTCCAACTGTCCCGGTTCGAGTATTCGCACTGTAATATCGGGCTGCCAAATCATTCAGGCAAGTTCACTTCACGTTGAAGAGCGATCAAGCACAGTGACATTCATTTCCAGCTCAAATAAACTCCTCATCTCGAAGTTCTTTCCTTACAGAGCCGTATTTTTAGCATTTCTTTTAGTTTTTGCCAAACTTTCCGTATTTTTTTGCAAGATTTACGTGGAATCGTTTTCGTCGACACGGCGCTACTTGCCACAAATTCAAATTCTCCCAACCCCCCTCGTGTTTAGATGAGGCTATGTAAACACGGAAAAAGTCCTCTATTGCTTAAATAATCAATGCTAGATTCAGCTCTGTTAACAGAATCGTAACTCAGAAATTGCAAATTATATCCGGGAAGGCCCTTCAATTGGGTGAGCTAATTTATGACTGTGGAAGAAAATCAGAAATGACAGCATTGACATCGATAACACAAAAAATCCGAACTGATTCAATACATAGACAACGAGATGCTAATTTCGATTTCATCAGCGCTTTAAAAGGTTATGTAGATGCATTTAGAAAACTAATTAAACGGTATGGGAATTATATTTAAAAACAAATATTTTAGTGTATAACAGAGAATAAGGACTCACAGAAATGGCAACCTTGATTAGTTTCGCGATATTGCGACGTGACGCCGAGAACACAAATCTCAGCTGGTGGACTGAAACTAGGTATTTCGATTTGTCTAGGAAAAGTCTAGGATGTATCCTTTATATATTCCCCGTCCTCGATGTCAAGTCAGAAAAAAAATAAAACTTTGTCTAGCTTTAAAGTAAAACCATTTGCCTGCATCTCGCGGTTCCATTCAGGTTTTATTACGTCAGTTATATAGTCTGTAACTCTTAGTAGAACACGGAAAAATGTTGTCGATTTTCTTATCAAATAGAAAGTTTCAGAGCGGATTTTTAAAGAAGAAACTTCAAAATTAGAAAACAACATACTACAGAAACTAGGAAAAAACAGAACAAATGCGTTTCCTCCGGTTTCAACCGGCAATATGCTTCAGTTGTAAGGGAAACAGTTTTACCGTGTTGATTTGAATACAATTATAATATTAAGATAACAAAAATTCGTGATGATACAAATACTGTAGTGAACTTGCTGGCGCTATTACAGTTGGCCAGTTGACAGAAGATTGTGACTGATTCAGCTGACACGTACGTCAATACAGTCTCAAAAAGAGAAGATTATGTTTCGGTTTAGGTCACAGCGGCTGGGTCGCAAGTATTGTTAAACTTATTTTCTTTCGCAGTTGCAAGTTAAGTTCCTTTAGATAAGCAAGTCAAGTATGGGGACGACTCGTCATTTAGTGTTCTGGATTCTCGTGGTCTGTCATCACACACGGTCACAACAAGGTAGGAAGATGCTAATTTCATCTGTAGTCTAGTATAGTAAAAGCTTGCGTCACCTTATGCCACTAAATAATAAACATGCGAAAGGTTTTCTTATGTAGAATTTAAAAAATAGCACAGTGGACAGAAACAGCACATGAAAGTGTCACCTCCTTCGCAGAAACGCGTGATCGGCGAGCTCAAAGATGAGTGTCTGCGTCGGGAGGCTGATGAAAGTATCGCTCGATAGCTTCTACCGTTGATCACACATACAATTTGATTTAACAGGCAGATTAAAATGACTTTTCAAGGTTGGCCAAAGAAAAGGATAACCCTGTTCACACATCTTAGTCCGGAAACTGCACGGTATTTTCTTTGACCAAATGTCTATGGCTACCCAAAAGGCGGTGCATGTCCGTAAGAAAGTATTAGATAGTGACTCTTCTCATGACAAGGAAAATAATTCATCTACAGCATGTATTTAAACCGACACTATTTTACATGTTGTGAACTAGCAGTAAGATCAGGAAGAAGGGGACGTAGGATCTAATCTGCGAGCTTTCTCAGCCGAGGTGTATTGTTTGTAAAGCGTGCGGTGGATGCAAAAACATATCAACAAAGGTCTGTAGAGTCACAAGGATTTTAGGTCACCCTCTCCTTGCGCTGATGCCTAAACGATTACAGCCTAAACAGCAGGGATTAAGTATATCTTAATCATGTGACCAGAAATATCATTCACAACGGTAATGATTATCATACAACTTTCACCATTGTATGAAGACAGCACTACAGTATATCGATAGTGGTTATTCTTTATTGGGATATTACTTTATTGTATTGTTTTTTAACATCTTTAAAGTTGATGGCCGTTACTCGCAGTGGAGCAGATGGAGTGCGTGTAGCAAGTCATGTGACGGAGGAATAAAATATCGCTCTCGTTCATGCACAAATCCCCCGCCAGCAAACAGAGGGCAAGACTGTTGGAGACTGGGGTCACCTGTGCTTTCACAGATATGTAATACGCACAAATGCCCAGGTAAACTGGTTAAGGTTCTTCTGTAATCGTTTTCTTGAATTCTTGCATTGAAAGACGCTCTTTTTTCAATATGTTTTGGTTAGAGTGATTTTCACTTGTGTTTCGCCAATAATCGGCGTTTGTGTATATCATAAATCCATATTTGAACTGCGGAAAGACGGTTTGTGATTGGTTTAACAATTTCACGCCAACGGTTAGACCAATCAGAATTAGTATACGTAATTGGACTACTGTATATGCTGTTCAAATTGGAAATAATTTGATGAAAAAAATTCCGAGGGAACCCAGTTTAACTGTCAGAGGAACTTTTTGAATCTAATTATTTCCAAATTGGACAGGCATGTAGTCCGGTTACATATTAATTATATAGCTTGTAGTTAGTCAATCCAGCGTAAACAATAAACTGATGTCCAGAACCGGAAAACATTCAACAATAATAATAATAATAATAATAATAATAATAATAATAATAATAATAATAATAATAATAATAATAATAACAGTTCTTAGCACGCACTTTACATACGTCTCAGTGCGTTTACATTTGAAATTTAAAAGTAAAAATATAAAAACCCGATTTAAATTACAATCAGATAAAAATACGCTAAGGATAACCTAATTTAATTACAATTGATAAAAAAAATAAAAATAAAAATGACAATAAAAACATGGCGAACTTGTTAAAAATATATCGACCTAAATAAATATGTCTTTAAAAGTGTTTTAAAAGTGGAGACTGAAGGGGCATTCTTTACTGTTGTTGGTAGTGTGTTCCAAAGTCTCGGCGCAGCAATGGAAAAGGCCCGATCTCCGTATGTAGAGGTGGCCGATCTTGGAAATTTAAGCAAATTTTGCGAGGCCGAGCGTAGACAACGTGATGGCACGTATTGGTCAAGAAGATCTACAATGTATGACGGAGCATAGCCATTCATAGCTTTATAGGTAAACAACAAGATCTTAAACGAAATGCGTTCGCTAACAGGCAGCCAGTGTAATTGTTGTAGAATAGGGCTTATGTGATCCGTGCGCTTTGCCTTAACCACCAATCTCGCAGCAGTGTTCTGAATGCGTTGTAACTTTTGAAGTTCAGTAGAGGGCAAGCCGTACAATAGACTATTGCAATAGTCCAACTTGGATGTTATGAAAGCATGTACTAAGCGCTCGGTGCTGCTCTGGCTTATGTATTTCCTTACTCTACCAATGTTACGAAGCGCCAGGGATGCGTGACGGCAGATGTTGTTAACGTGGCTGGTCATGGTGAGGTGGCGATCGAAAACACTTCCCAGATTACGAGCTTTGTTTGCGCAGGATACAATGTTTACGCCAAAAGAATTATTCGATAATGGAGGATGCCGAGTAAAGCGAGATGTGAGATGAAGAACTTCTGTCTTAGTCGGGTTGCAGACTAGCTTATTAGTAAGAAAGAATGCTTGGATATCATTAATACACAGCTCCAAATTGAGAAGCGCAGGCTGTCTTGCTGCAGGGTTCAAAATAATATAGAGTTGTGAATCATCAGCGTACATCATACAGTCCAGTCCGTGAGCCTTGATGACGTCTTGTAGGGGTCCGAAGTATAGGGCAAATAACAGAGGACCCAAAACTGATCCCTGTGGGACACCCGATGTGAGAGGCTGCGGTTTGGACTCAGTATTACCAATGACAACCTTTTGTGAACGATCATTAAGGTAGGACCTGAACCAATCGAGCACCGTCCCTGTGAAGCCGTACTGTGTTGAAAGCCTATTGATGAGAATGTCATGATCTAATGTATCGAATGCAGCTGAAAGGTCCAGTAACACCAATAGTACCTCATTCCCATTATCGATAGCACGTAAGATGTCATTTTGAACTCGTAAGAGCGCAGTTTCTGTGCTATGGAATTTACGATAAGCTGATTGTAGGCTGGGGTAGAGGTCATTCTCAGTGAGATAATCACGTATCTGGCTTGCAACAATCCTTTCCAAAGCTTTCGAAAGAAAAGGAAGATTAGTGATGGGACGATAGTTCGAGTATATCTCGGGATCGAGTGACTCCTTTTTAATGAAAGGAAGAACACGACCTTCCTTGAAGGTATTAGGAAAAACACCTCTACTCAGCGATGAGTTGATAATGTTGGTAACTGTCGGGAGCGTCTCATTAAGACAAGCTTTCAATGTCCGTGTGGGGATGGGATCAGATGGACATGACTTGGAAGGTGCTTTCTGGATGGTCTTTGACACATATTCTAGTGATACCTCATTGAACTCGGCCATGGAGCAAGCGCAGAACGTGTCAATAGTAACTGACATTGTGGGAATCGTTGCTCTAGCTATACCTTGTCGCAGACCCTCTATCTTGTCGATGAAGTAGCAGCTGAACTTCTCAGTAAGTTGTTCAACATTATCATGGGAAGGGAAAATAGGTACCGGTTTTAAATGAAACATTCCGTCAATCAGACGGAACAGGTCCTTCTGATCTGCTTCCTCAATCTTTGACTTATAGTACTGAGCCTTCGTGTTTTCAAGTAACGTCGCGTAGCTGCGGCATTGTTCACGGTATATTTGCTCATGAACGACAAGACGAGATTTCCGATAAGCCCGTTCACATCGACGTCTCTTTCGCTTAGCATCTCGAAGTTCCGCGGTGAACCACGGAGCATGTGGGTGAAGGGTGATTGAGCGTGAAACCTCTGGAGCATGTTTGTCTATAGTATCACGTAGCACGTTGTTGTAAAGATCCACAAGTGTATTGGGATCAGATTCTTGCAAGTCATGCGTCTTAAGTAATTTGGCAATATCGTTTTTAAAGGCGTCAATGTCCAAATCCCGCAGTCGGCGCTGATGAAAATGAGATTTGGAGGCTTTAGGTCTTGCAAAAGCGACAGAGCATATTACTGCACTGTGGTCAGATGGCAACTCCGATGATAGCGAAAAACATGATAAAACTCGATCTTCTTGGCGGTCAATTACGAGGTCTAAGGTGTGTCCGCTTCGGTGTGTAGGGCCTGTAACGTACTGTTTCAAGCCAGATGATTCTAACAGGTCTCTGAAAGTAGCTGCATGACAGTTGTCGGGGGACTCAATGTGAAAATTAAAATTCCCAGCAAGCAGCAGGTAACCAGGAGACAAGGACACAAGTTCGAGGAGAGATGAAAATTCCCTGAAAAATGTGTCTGGTGTCGCGCGATTCTTTTTAGAATTAGGTGGTCTATAGATAGTAACAAGCCTCAAAGTCGAGCTACCATGACTTATAGCCAAGTCGATATATTCCATGGCAGAGAAAACACTGCAGTCATTCCTGGATACTTTAAAGCCTTTCCGTAGCAATACTCCAACACCGCCCCCTGCTCTATTAACCCTAGGAACGTGATGAAAGTCAAAATCTTTTAAAGTATTCAAGATTTCAGCGATGGTGTTGTTTCCATAAAGATCACCGTTCAGCCAAGTCTCGGTAATTGCCAGGATATCAATGTGCATTGAAATCACGAAATCACAAATCGAAGCCGACTTTTTATTCATTGAATGTGCATTCCATACCGCAAATTTAATGTAAGACATTTGTTGGGTCTTTTCCGGTTTGATGTAAATTAAGTTTGTTCTCGTCCCAGAAGATGTTGCTGTTCTATGCCTGTTATCGTCCCGTTTTGAGCAAATTACTGGTATTTTATTGCTCAAAGGACCAGGATTTAGTTTGAATACCAGATCACCGATCAACAGTGGACGGAATGTTGCTGTTGAATTAGAATAGTATGCACACGGGCGTTTATATCTCCTGATCCTGACCTAGCGCCCTTGAACAACGGCGTTAAAGGCCTCATTAGCCATGAAGCAGTCGAACGCACACTTATACCATGGAAACAAAGGACAATTAGCAGTAAAGATCCAGCCATTGTTCACAGGATCGAATGCAAAGTTCAAAATTGCTGGCGACAGCGACGGGAAGATATTGAAATCCAGTATTTGCGCCGTAAAAATCACATTACTTGACTCCAAAGTCCTTCTCCAAAAGCATCGATATGTTGCAAAAGGCCTTACGTAGGTTTGGTCTTCAAAGCGCCAACCCAACAGCGGCAATAAGAGTACAAATACGCAGATGGAAAAGACGCGTCTGTGCCCCATTAGCATAATCACTTACAATGGCATAACACAGCACATGCAACTCACTCAAAGCATTGTCTTCACAAATAAAACTTAAACAAAACAGTGCAATTTTATTCACCTAAGTTTGCAAAGCTTGCTACAAAGTGAGTGAAAACACTGCATCGATCAATTAAAGATGTCGTAAACAAACTGTCCGAAGAGCGTTACAACTTCTTTAATCTGACATACTCCTTTCCACTATCTCGTTCGTACTTCATCGCCGTCTTTTTTTAATTTCAGCAAAAAAAAAAACGACAAAGAATTGCATCTTTTCTTAAATTTGACAGTTTGTGCGTTTTACCTGAAAGTCCTAATTGAAACTATCCAAATTTTATATCAAATTGGACAGTTCTCAGAAATTAAGGAAAAATAGCTGCGCTGACAATATAGGATTTACTGACAGCTTTATAATTAAACACAAAAACAGTCGCAACTGCTGTTGTAAATAATCTACAGAAGAATAGCGTTAAGAGAGCTAAAAAAAAACTCATACTGATGTGGAATATTAGAAACACTTCAAAGTCTCCTGTGCCTTAACACAGCTACTCTAGTAGGTGGTTTAAAATGTTTAGAATTGACCATCAAATTGGACAAGCATGTAGCAGGGGCACCCATCGAAAATATAGTTCAAAACCACTTAAAGATAGCATCGTTGAACGTATTTTAGTATATAGGCATATTTTTATCCCCTAAAATTTTTTCATCTGTTCGGATTTCCTAGCTGAAAGTCTAGTGATCCGAAAGTTATAGGGATCAAAACTTACCTTTTCGAAAATTCCAGCCAGAGAAAGGCTCCCGAAAATTCTAGGTGATCTTTTTAGAGTAAAACATCCGTTAAAAATGAACAATTATACCATTTTTTAGATATTCGAAAATCCTAGGAAAGGCAGGCAAGCAAAAAAATTTACAATGAATGTTCCGAAAATTCTAGATCTCAAATCGTCTGCCGAACAGATATTTTAACGAAATATTCCGTTGGGTGCCCCTGATGTAGTCCGGTTACATATTAATTATATAGCTTGTAGTTAGTCAATCCAGCGTAAACAATAAACTTATGTTCAGAACCGGAAAAACATTCAACAATAGTAGGCATAACACAGCACATGCAACTCACTCAAAGCATTGTCTTCACAAATAAAACTTAAACTTTATAGCGTTAAGAAAGCTAAAAAAACTCATACTGATGTGGAATATTAGAAACACTTCAAAGTCTCCTGTGCCTTAACACAGCTACTCTAGTACATGATTTAAAATGTTCAGAATTGACCATCACACACATCGTGTTTGTTAAAATTGTTTGGGCGAGGGGGGGGGGGGGGGGGGGGCGTTGGGGAGAAAAAACAAGAAGAGTGCCAAACCCATTTGTTGACATTTTTTGTTCTGAAGTTAACTTTTGAAGGCAGTAGTTACAGAGAGTGTATAAATATTTACGCATGTTTTACACGTCAAGTTTAATTTTTGGCCCGGTGCTGCACACTTGAAGTTGTCACAAAAATTTCCATACGTGACAGAAATTGTCGCTTGTATATTATTAACAAGTAATCGCCTGTTTCTCGTGCAATTAGGTATTGCACTCGAAGTAATGTGATTACTGGTACAAATTATATAATTTTATGTTTAAAAATTTTGTGGTTTAAACTGAAAACTTGAAAAATAGCCTGTGTACAGAGGCTGAATAAAAAAGGATCTTTTTTATTTTCTCTTTTCTTAGTTCATGGCGGTTACTCGCAGTGGTCCTACTGGTCTCAGTGTAGTCGGTCTTGTGGCCGCGGAACTCAAAATCGTTATCGTTCATGCACAAATCCAAGACCCGCACACAGAGGACGGGGGTGTAGCAGACTTGGACCAGCTACGGAATCACGGACATGTAACATATTTAGATGTCCAGGTAAAGATTATGTAAATATATGCATGTACCTAACGTAGGAAAGAGAATACATTGTGTAAACGAATAACTTATACAGTATTTTACAATTATTCGCCGAAGGCGAAGTGATTATTGTTGAATAATCCCCGAGGCGATAATCACTGAGCCTGAGGCGACTAATTATTTTAGTATAATTTTTAGAGGTGAATATCAAAAACTGTAAAATAGCATTAAAAAAAGAAAACAAAAAACACAAGTGCTCACTTGCATACTTGTAAACCAGTTTAATTCATCGATTGAAATCGTAATTTACACTCAAGTTTTATCAATGAAACGGAACAAAACAAACACTACGAAAAAGATAGATATCTGGCACCTTTGTTTAATCGTTGGTGACTCCTGAGCAGTTGTGTGAATCCTCTCGGAATTACTAGCTCCATGGAGTGAGAAGAAAACTATATATTTTACCAGTCGATCTGACTGAGTACATGGCCGTGTGCGATCTGCAAAACTACCATGTTTACTATCATTCTAATGCCTTGAAAATCATCTCTTGAAAATATTTTTGGTCCGAAAGCCTTGGTAGTTATTTGAAAAATTCCAAATGTTTTAAATACCAGGACTTGGAGTGATTTTTTTTTTAAATGAGAGATATTTTCATTCAGCAAATGCCGCCATGTTCACAGGCCTAGACGGCAAACGTGGCATGACTTAGTAGCCAAACCTTTAGTAGCTATTTTCAACGCCTAGCGCGGTGAATATAGTGCCATGGTCCGCGCTTCTTGACAAATCAGAATTGAATTCACCTGTGGAAATTATTGCGTTCGACGATGGAGAGCGCAAGCCTAATTTTGTTTTTGTGTCCTGTGTCTTTTAAGTTGGTATGTTTGTGTACTGTTATGCGGAATGAATCGAGCCATAATGCCTGCGCAGATGTATGGACACCAGATTGGTCGCCCCGATTGATTTTTGCAGGGGCAAATCTCGGCCGGGAAACTGGTAGCCACAGATGGCCTCGACTTCATGCAAAACAAGATGGCGTCCGAAACGGAGCTTAGAAACATTATTTTGCTTAAAAAAAGGGTTAAATGCGTGTTGCCAAAATTGTAATTTTGCCAAAAATGTCATGGAGAACATTAGAAGGTTATCATCCAAGGTAGCAGAGTTGTCTTCAGCCACCGAACGTCATAAAAAAAGTGGAAATCGAGTAAGTCGATGCGTAGGTAAACCAGCGTATTTTTCTGCAATTATATGTTGCACAAAACTACAAATTGTTGGAATTAAATGCATCGAGAGTGGGTATAACACGGATCGAAATTGTTTTATCGCTTCTTTGAATTTGTGATATATCGTTATTCCTAAAAACACTAGACGTTTTGACGGGGAAATCGTTGTGTGAATGTAATATGCGTGTAGTGGATTACTGTGTGAATTATGTCTGTGGAATTTTAAATCGAAGTAAAACTAGTTCCAGAAGTTTGTGGAAGTTTAAATCTCGTTTAGTGCCAAACGATAACAGGTCAAGTGAAATAAATAATTATTTTTGTGTAAATAACATTTCATTCATTCTATGTTCTTTTGGCTCGTCACACAATCTTTCTTACACTTTTACTCCTCGCGTTTAGTGTGGTATAAGCATAGTACCTAACTTTGACATAAGGCATACTACAAGTGGGCCGACCATGTCGGTTTTTTTTGCCACTGCCTGCTTACCTTAGATCTATTTAACCTCTTGGTAATCAGATATATTGTTATTCTTTCATGTGGTAGCTAGTAAGGATGGGCCGATACTCGATACCAAATTTTCGATAC
This sequence comes from Oculina patagonica, assembly GCF_052425735.1. Classification (NCBI taxonomy): domain Eukaryota; kingdom Metazoa; phylum Cnidaria; class Anthozoa; order Scleractinia; family Oculinidae; genus Oculina; species Oculina patagonica. Next base: position 29,307,353 of record NC_135766.1, on the reverse strand, counting down.
ATCGATATTTTGACAATTTTGAAAAGTATCGATACTTTCGAAAAATATCGCACTTTCGATACGTTTTCGATACTGAACACGTGACCTGAGCCTGCGGTCTCCTGGTAAGCACCTGAGGTTTAAAAATGCAATTTTGCTCAAACAAATATTGTTGTTCTTGTCAATATTTGAATTTTTCTTGCCTTGATGTCCACACCAGGGTCCACGCACTGCTGATGCAGCAGTAAAACAAAAAGACCAAAAATCAACATTCGTGGCTAACATCTATACTGCCAGGACTGTCTTTTGAATTCATAGACAAATCACGTGACATGCCAATGACGTCAGGACGGAAATAACGTTATAGTATCGAGAAAAAAGGCAAATATCGTATCGATATCGTATCGTTTTCGAAAACCTGTATCGGCCCATCCTTAGTAGCTAGTACCTTACTTCATTGTTTTGAACAACTTTACAGTTGATGGCGGTTACTCGCAGTGGGGCAGATGGAGTGCGTGTAGCAAGTCATGTGACGAAGGAATAAAATATCGCCATCGTTCATGTACCAATCCCCCGCCAGCAAACGGAGGACGATACTGTCGGCGACTGGGACGATCTTTAAATTCACAAATATGCAACCAACACAAATGCCCAGGTAAAGGTTTAACTATAATCGGTTCTTTCCACAGTGTCCATACGAAGCCTTGGGAAAGATGCTGTTTCTGCTTGCTTCATTGTGGTTAGGTTATAATTTCCGCTTGAGTGTTTGTTTTGGATTTGCATAACCAGCCTTTGCGATTGGTTTAAAAAATCCGCAACACTCGTATTAAAAGTTAACCCAAAACCCGTTGTGTCACAGCTACCTAGATACACAAAATGTGCTAAGAAAATGTCACTCCCAGCCAACACCGCTAACTACAGATAGTTCAGGTTTGTCTTCAGTTTAATGACGTAATACTCAACTGTAGTTAGTGGTAATGGTTGAATTTGCGGTCACACCAACACAGTTTATTACCGTTAGTTTTGATTACCCTTTGGCATGGCTGACATTAGACTTATTGACTTATTTGAATTATATTCAGATCAGTTATCCAGTTATTTATTTCATGTTTAACAATAATTTGTAATTGAATCAGAAAATAAAAATAGGCAAATAGATCTTCTTTATGTCTCTATCTTCTTGTATTAGTTCATGGTGGCTACTCGCAGTGGTCCTCCTGGTCTCAGTGTAGCCAGTCCTGTGGTGGAGGAATGCAACATCGTAATCGTTCTTGCACCAATCCACCGCCTGCAAATGGGGGAAGGGACTGCAGCAGACTGGGACGAGCTACAGAACTAAGGAAATGTAACACATTTGGATGTCCAGGTAAAGGTTTTATTTATATATGACCTAGCAGACAAAAGAAACAAAATTGTAAATTAAACTAATGGGTAATATTCAGATCAATTGTTATTCTCCCTTTTGGTAGCAGTTATCTTACTTTATTATTTTTAACATCTTTACAGTTGACGGCCTTTACTCACAGTGGGGCAGATGGAGTGCGTGTAGCAAGTCATGTGATGGAGGAATAAAATATCGCTATCGTTCGTGCACCAATCCCCCGCCAGTAAACGGAGGACGAGATTGTTGGAGACTGGGACCACCGGGAGATTCACATAGTTGTAACAGACATAAATGCCTAGGTAAAGGTTTTATTATGATCGTTTTCTTTGTAGTTACAAAGCCTTGTGAAAGATACAATAATGCTTTGTTTTGGTTAGAGCGATTTTCACTTGAGAGTAGAAAGTAGTCGGTGCTTGTTTTGGATTTTCATTACCATGGTTGTTAATGGGTTTAAAAATTTCGCGCCACTTTTATCGGGCAATCATAAGTAAACCCAAAACCAGACACAACTACTAAGGTATAGTAAATATTTTACATAAAATAGTGTAGATACAAAATAAGATAAGAAAACTATATATTGATGCAAAAATTTGGACTGATAATTTAAAGATGCCTTAGGGTCATCCCGCACATTATGACATTAACAGTTCTATTCATCGATTATTTGATGAAGTTATCCATTTCGTGTTAAATGATTTTTTGTTTTAAACTTAAATTGGATCATTGGAAAGTGGATCATTTTTATTTCGTCTCTTCCTAGTTCATGGTGGTTACTCACAGTGGTCCTCCTGGTCTCAGTGTAGCCGGTCCTGTGATGGAGGAACGCAAACTCGTACTCGTTCATGCACCAATCCACCGCCTGCATACGGTGGAAAAGACTGCACTAGACTGGAAGGAGCTAAAGAATCACGTGAATGCAACTCATTTGGATGCCCAGGTAAAGTTTTCATGAGCTATAAAGGAAAAGAAAATATTAACAACATAAGATGACTAGATTAATTTCTGGATCTAATATTCGGATCAAATGTATGTAGTTAGTTTCGTTGTTGTTTTTTGTTGTTTTTTTTTTTTATCAGCAAACGCCTCCCTTCTTAGTTCATGGGGTTACTCGCCGTGGAGTAGCTTCCAGTTAGCCTAAATAGCACTCCAATTAGCCTAAACAACACGTTTGGTTAGCTTAAATAGCACTCTAGTTAAACTACAGTTAGTTAAGGTATCTTGCGCTAGCCTTTTTATTGGGGTTCGCTGGCCCGCATAATGTACACAGTCCGGTGGGAGAGACTGTAGCAGACTGGGACAAGCTACCGAATTACGAAGATGTAACACACGGTTATGTTTGTTTGGATTTTTAGCAGTTTGAAACGATGGTAAGATTCACCCAGTGTAGTGAATGTAACGCAGTTGAGATATTTCTTATTGAAATATATTTCTTTCTAAGTAATCGAGTCTTCTTTACAGTTGTTCAGTTTCATTTTAAAGGTGTGTTTTGATTGTAAGAACAAACGTTTATCGTCTTATGCGATGAGACAGAAGATTTGCATGATAAACTGACACTTTAATTGTTACCAGGTGGTTACCTTCTTGTTGAGGAACTGCCAAGGGGAACCAAAGTCGGGTACAACGCAGTCGAGTCCAGTTTCTAACGTGAATGAAACGAGTATATATTTACATAGCAGATGATGCAAAATTTTTTCAAATAATTACCTGGGAAGGAGGGACTCTGATATGAAAGGGACGGGAACGCCTGTCGGAGAAAATTGAATTAAACCCTTTTAAAGGATACCAATCTGGGTACGGCTAGCGCTTAAACCTTTTTTCATGCCTGATCGCGGCGGGCTAGGGCTTAGCGCTATGTTGTCCAGCATAAAATGCGAGCTAAGTATACTGCTCCAGGGCTTTGAATAATGAGCAGTAATAATGAGTTAGTAATTTTAAAATTATAATCAACTGCTCATTTGGTTCCTTTCAGCTATACTGCCCAACAAGACTTGTGAAAATATTGAAAGTGACGACAAATGTTTAACATGGCAGAGCCAATGTTACAATAATGGTTACGTTCGACGTAAATGTGCAAAGACTTGTAGAACATGCCAAGGTTTGTGACGTTATGTCTAGCTTTTCCTTAAAAACGTTTTCTTTCTTGATTTGTAACACGACTATAAACTAATACGTGGAGCAAGCTCTATTCTATGTGATATAAATACAATTTACAGAGTCTTGCTGTACTTCACATTATCAAAAAAAGTGTGATCAAAAAATAAATATCTTCTTTAAAATATTATAAAGAAACACTGCTTTCCTCAGGTTTTTATTGTTGTAGCAATAATTCTGACCACCTTAGGCTGATAATAACCTGCAAATAACCCATTTATACCAAAAGATCGATTATTTCACTTTTTTCCACTTGACGGAGGGTATTCAGTCCTCCTGGTCTCAGTGTAGTGTCACATGTGGTAATGGGACTCAACAGCGTACCCGATCATGCACCAATCCACCGCCCGCAAACAATGGAACACCATGCAGAGGAGCTGGAAAAAAAAAAACACGGATATGTTCTCCTAAATTGTGTCCACAACTAGTTGATAAACGTTCTCGTACATTAGATCCGTGAATGAGAAGAAAACTGTAACTTGTGAGGAAAAATATTGCTGTAAAGTTAGGCTAGGTGTTCAAAAAAGCTTATAGTAACCGCTCTTTGTGGCAATCCTTCTCTGGAGCAACTATGAAACGAAATTCCTGTGGTCTCGAGCTGGTAAACATTTCATTTACATAAAAACAACTCAACGTTCTTTGGATTATTCCCTCGTTTAATTACCTTATCTTCACTTAAGTTATATATATTCAAGTGTCAGTTCTCCTTTTCTGAGAGATTTTAGCATCCACGGCTGACCCATTTTGTTGCCGGACATTAACTGCACGTTCAATCATTCATTTTCTCGTTTGTTTCTTTTAACTTTAGTGATACAAAGAGAGGTTTGTGGAAATATTGCCGGCGACGAGGCGTGCGCTAATCATAAAATCGCCTGTACGAGTGAGGAAGCTCAACACATTTGTGCCAAGACTTGTGGAAAATGCAAAGGTTGGTTATCTTTGGTCTTTTTACTAAGTTTTGCGTAAACATTAAATTGTCAGTTGGAGTGTTTTAGGAGTCATACCGCCACGACAGTACAAACAGAGATGGGTGTAAAAAAGAACAAACAAAGAAGGGATGTTAAAATGTGTAATTAAATAATGCAAATTGACTGAGAAAAAAGTCAAAATATTATTAGTATGCACATTTATGCCTGAATATCCTAAATTTGGCAAACCTGTCAAAACAAGTCAAAACGTGGTTGCGATGGCAAGGTCAAGGATCGTCCATGATGAATAAAAGTTTTGGCAGCCCATAGTGAGAATTCATAATGTACGGGGTATCCGCCTACTAGCTAATGAAAGTCCAAGGTTTCCTGCAAAATCTGAACTGAACATAGGGTCAGTCATGACTCCTAGTTTATCGAAAATCTTTTAAACGCACTTTTGACAAGTTTTTAGGCAAAAAAAAGCATGACTGTTTCTGGCGAACACCACTAAGCCAAAGTGAAATACGACCGTTCTGATTGGTTTAATTGGCAAGGGATGTTACCTGTAAAACAACAACAACAACAACAACAACTTTATTCGTACCCTAAATTAAATTAAATTTACAAAAGCTAGGAAGAATAAAATAAAATGAGAACATGGTTGCTGCCGAAATAGCCACCATTGGCTGAAAATTTAATCGTGGCTCTCTTTTGTGTCCTTGCAAGTTTTTGCTATACAAAAACGTACACTTGCTCAATGTTCGATTCTTTTGGAATAGTGTTACTATTCTCCATCGAAAGTTTGATTTCCTTTCGATCGATTTAGTCTTTAATCCATGCAGTCCCTTTTATTTTTTTGAATGTGGACACTTTCGGGACACTGCTCCAGTGACAATAAAAGTTTTAATTAATTTATTAATTAATTCTTGTAACAGCCATCCCATCAATTTCAGAAATGTTCTGTTCAAATCAGGATTTTTAAAAAAAAAAAAAATGACTACAAAGCGTGGATAATGTAAAAAAGTATTTTATTTGTTAAATACAATCGGGGGTAATAAACCTTTTGTACTTCCGTACTGATATTAAAATTTTCCCATGCATTTTTTCTTTCAGATTGAAAGGATCCTGCGGGTAGTTTCTGTAACAACTGGTCAAGACACTGCTCCACTGCAAAGTAGAAAACCACATGATCTGGGCCCAGTTAAATAAAAAAAATAATAAATCAGTGTTACGGAATTGTCTAGTTAATTCCGACTCAGTTAATGTAACAAATAAATAAAAAACGACATCACATCAAAGAAAAACAATACCTTCAAAAGAAAAATATAATCATACGGAGAGTGAACAAGGGAGATATACCTTTCGCTTCTTTCCATAGTAAAAGTTCTTTTCCTTCAATCCGACTCACCCGTAGGGCGAAACTCATGAAAAAAGTTCACAGAAGCAAACCTTGGATTTATACAAATATTTCTGTTTTCTTCCAGAATATGGCTTTCAGGATTAAAACAAAGTTCAAAACAATACAAGCAAAAAACTTGAATCAAAGAAGAACGCCTCACCCTTTGATTAATAAATTACCATTATTCCAAAAATTGAGTTAGCCCTATAACCATTAGCCCTATAACCATTTAAAAATTTATTATTTTCCCTAAATTAATTTTGTGAGTTATCCCTTATCCCTCTCCATTTGGCACGTCATCTGACCGACCCAAACTTTGGCGTTTTCAAATAAATAAAAAATAACATTGCGGAACGCAATGAATGCGACCAATATTCCCCGTTCATTTGAGAACATGGAGTTTATATATCGAGTTTATATTAAGTTTCTTCGTTTAAATTTCAAATTATTTTAAATGCAATGTTACTGTCACGTCAGTAAAATATAGTTAATGGAACGTGACGTTCGTATTAATCAGAAAGCCTTTCATGGCGGAGTTGTTTTCAATTAAGCTATTGTGTGGGCAAGCTCCCAAGGTCAAGCAGACTCTGAGATACATTGTATTCTAGCTCAAACATTATTGCTTTGTTACCTTTAGCATATTATAACGATCGATAGCATTGGCCAAAAATATTAAAGCACTATTTATGGCTAAGAATATACACATGTAATGCCAAGCTGTCCTGTAGTACAGCTCTTTCTACTGGCTTTCCCAGCAGACAAGCGTCTAGCTATAAAAGCTCAAACAAACTGTTCAGAGTTCACTTTGGTGTTCTGTTGTACAGCGCAGTTAGCACTTGTTATACTAGTGTTAAATTTTCTCCCTCCCTCCCTCCCTCCCTCCCTGTGGAGAAGAGGTTGGTTTGCTATGTGTTAACTTGGATCACTCCTGTGTGGTGCGGTTAAGTCTGTCCAGCGACTTCCCCCAAGCTTCTTGGCTGCGTTGCCATTGAATATCGCCCGCTACCAATACTCTTGTCCGATCCAGCACGTGCTGTCTTGCAGTCAGCTCGTAGTGCTGGGCAGATAAGTGACAATAAGTGAGGTTCTTGTGTCACGCAATCTCCGGAGGTCGCACAGGAAAACCTAACGCAAGGCAGTGCTCCCCCATTAACACCAACTTGGGGCAATGTTTGTTTTCATTAGTAGTTTGCGTGATAAGCAAACAGCAAGTCACTTTTATATTATTCTGAAAGGAACAGTTACATAAATCAAAATTTTAGTATTAGTAAATGGCTAAAGTCCCGTAGTTCGAGTGCATTTCGTCGACGGTGAAAGGTGGGTAACAGGAGCTCGGGTACGAGGCAGTTCGTAATACTTTATACATGTATAACAAATGCTCGATTCAGCTCTGTTTTCAAAATCGTAAAAACAGAAATTGCATATTATATCAGGAAGGCCCTTTTATTAGCTAGGTGAGCTAATTCTATTACTGTGGAGAAAAATCACAAATGACAGTGTTGATATCGATAACAAAAATCCGAACTTATTCAACACACAGACATGCTTGAGGAAACGATATACCAATTTCGATTTCACCAGCGTTTTAAAAGGTTATGTAGATGCATTTAGAAAACTAATTGCACTGAAATAATGAAAAATTAGAAAACGTGATATTTTGATAAGTTTACTTTAAAATTCCTGAAAACGAATGAAAAGTTACAAGGATCGGCTACCGTGGCGAAACAGAAGTAACGGATAAAATCAGCTATTACTGGATAACGAACGAAGATAAAACGCCTGGCTGATTAAATGGTATTGGAAGTATATTTAAAAGCCGATATTTGACTGGATTTATGAAAACCAGGTTAGTGAAATTTTCACCGTTGTTAGCGCAAATCGACGTAAACGCGTTTTTTTCTCGCCAGAAACTATCTCCAAAGTAGACGATATGAAAACTAAAGTGAATGTCAGTCTTTTTTTCTCTCCTCCTCTCTCTTTTCTACCTTTCAGCGCTGTAGTTCATTTTTTTTCCTTTCTCGGCATGTTTTTAGGCCACATCGCCGCAGTGTAATGTACTTGGTCAAAAACACTCAGGTCACCGGATTTTCTTTGACCACGTTTTCATAAATCCAGTTATAAGGGTATTACAGAGAATGAAAATTTACAGAAATGGCAACGCCGATTATTTTGCAGTGATATTGAGCTGAAATGCCAAAACAGTTTCGCGATATTCCGACGCCGAGAACACAAATCTCGTGATCAGCTGGCTGACTGAAACTAGGCATTTCGATTCATTTAGGAAACTTGTAGGTTCTATGGTCTGTAACTGAAGCTAACTGAGAATACGTGGAAAAATTGTGGATTGGTTAGTACTACATAGTTTCAGAGTAGATTTTTAAGGAAGAAACTGCAAAATTGGCGAATAACATACCAACAGAAACTGAAAAATGCATTTTTTCCGTTTTCAACCGGCAAGATGTTTCAGTAGTAAGGGAAACAATTTTGCCGTGTTGTTTTAAATACATTGAGGTGAAAGGTTACGCTGATCATTTTGAGAACCGTTTATAATATTAAAAAAAAATCGTGATGATTCAACTAGTGAGCTTGTTGGCCAGTTGATAGAAGATTGTGACTGATACAGCTGACACGTACGTCAATACAGTCTCAGCGAGAGAAGATTACAGTTTCGGTTTAGGTCACGGCGGCTGAGTCGTAAGCAGGGTTGTTGTAATTAATTATATTCTTTCGCGTTCCAAGTCAAGCTCCGTTAGATAAGCAAGTCAAGGGCTAGTATGGGAACGACTCATCATTTAGTCTTCTGGATTCTCGTGGTCTGTCATTACACATGGTCACAACAACAAGGTAAGAAGATGCTAATTTCATCTGCAGTCTTGTATAGTAAAAGCTTGTGTCACCTTATGCCACTAAATGCTAAACATGCGAAAGGGTTTCTTAAAATAAAACTAAGAACAGCAGATGAAAGTCTCATCTCCTTCGCAGAAACGCGCAGCCCAAAGATGAGTGTCTGCGTCGGAAGACTGATGAAAGTATCACTCGATAGCTTCTACTGTTGATCACCATTAAATTGGTTTTAACAGGCAGATTATAATGACCTTTTCAAGGTTGGCAGAAGAAATGGATAACCCTGTTCACACATCTTAGTCCGAAAACTGCACGGTATTTTCTCGAACCCAATGTCTGTGGCTACCAAAAGGTGGTGCATGTCAGTAAGAAAGTACTAGATAGTGACTCCTCTCATGACAAGGAGAAGAATTCATCTACAGCATGTATATACACCGACAAAATTTTACATGTGGTAATAAACTTGCAGCAAGATCAGAGAGAAGAAGAAGCCTGGGGAACTAATCTGCGAGCTTTCTCAGCCGAAGTGCATCGTTTGTAAAGCAAGCGGTTTGAATGTAAAAATATACCAACACGGATTATGTGGATTAACAAGGATTTTAGGTCTGCCTCTCCTTGCACTGTTGCTAAAATTAAACAGTTATCGAAATCACAAAAAGTCACAAAAAATCTCAATGATCACAACAGTAATGCTTCTGATGCAACTTTCGCAATTGTATAAAGACAATTTAACAATATACCGAAGTTAGTCATTCATCCTTGGGTTAAGCTTTATTTTCTATATTTTTTACTTGTTTACAGTTGATGGCCGTTACACGCAGTGGAGCAGATGGAGTGCGTGTAGCAGGTCATGTGATGGAGGAATAAAATATCGCTCTCGGTCATGCACCAATCCTCCGCCAACAAACGGAGGACGAGACTGTTGGAGACTGGGAACACCTGTAGAATCACAGACATGTAACACACATAAATGCCCAGGTTAAAGTTGTTTATGACCTTTTTCTCTGTAGATACAAACGTTCGGTAAAGATGGTGTAATTGCTTGTAGTATTAGCTGGTTAAGTGTTTTTTTTTTTTTTTCACCGATATAAACTGCTCAATCCGAAGTTGAAAATTTAAGGCAAGATTGGTTAATGTTGCATACCTTTTCAGTCTTTGTTAATTCAAATGTCTCCTCTCAGTTCATGGTGGTTACTCGCGCTGGAGCAGCTGGTCACGGTGCAGTCGGTCATGCGCAGGAGGAGCTCAGCGTCGCTCCCGTTCATGCACCAATCCCTTTCCTGCAAATGGAGGAAGAGACTGTAGCGGACAAGGAGAAGATACAGAATTTAGAAAATGTAATAACCACGACTGCCCAGGTACATATGTGTAGTGTATATGTGAAGATACAAATTAAACTAGAAAACTACATACATTCTCCTTTCTGCAGTTTATTGACAATTCGTTTATCAATTATTTAATGAAGTTATCTCTTAACCCTCGGACGTACAAGCAAACTCATACCCCCACCATCGTACAAGGGGGGGGGGGGGGGGGGGGTGAAAAGGTATTGAGTAAAAAAAAATCAGGAATACTATAGATTGTATAAAATTACTATATAGTCTACTTGTCCAATTCTCAGGTCTACACGGTATTCTGTACTTGAATTATCCGTCGAAATGTTCCACATGAATTTATATTTGAGAGCACAGTATGGAAACGCCACCTTGGTGCCCATGCGGAGGGGCAGCAACAAGGCCGCCGAAAATCAATGAAAACATCTGGCATTTACTTCTGCTGTAAAAAGTGGTCAGTTCACCCTCGTGAACAAGTAAATATTTACATACATACATAATACATACATAAAACTATTAAAACTCGAATTTTGCGATAGCTAAAATTAGCTAGTTTCTTCGAGAAATAAACATAAACACTTCTCGAAAACATTTAACGTTCAGATTGCTAAAATTAACATGATGATGTATTTTTTAATAATACGTGACAAACTTCAGGCAGGCATCTTGATATCTTGTGGCGTGAAACTCCGAAATTCAAAATGCTACTGAAAGACGGCGGATGCTATCGAGCCGAAAACCCTTATATAATATGGACGTCCAAAAGCCAGCAAAGGATAAAAACTTAATGGTTTTTCGATTCTGGATTTCAGAATTTTGAAGACCTCATGTGCAAACGAACAATAAACCTGCTGAAAAAATGTTCATTTTTAAAAAGAAGAGCTCTCCTTGACCTTTATTTCAAAGTCATACTGCCGTCTGTTACGTATGACATCTGTCTGGGGGGGTTGTAACAACTCTGAACACATACAAGCACTTGAAACATTGCATCGCAGGGCAGCGATAATTATCTTCAACTTGTCATGGGACACACCATCGGATACAGTGATGGAAATCACTAAGTGGGACTCAATACTCGATTTATACAAACTCAGTCTTATTAAGCTGTTTTACAATGTTGTAATTGAAAAGATTTTTAAAACGATTTCAGATTTAGTAACGTGGAGACACGGACCCTACAACCTAAGAGGACACAAAAAAGCGGTTGTCCCACGATTTTCAACGTCCTTTTTAAAGAACTCAATCCAGCACAGAGGTGCAGTCTTATGGAATTTTGTGTCAAGCTACTTTAATAATGCTACCAACCACAAGCAGTTTTGCAAAAAAGCGAGAATGGACCCCATATTTAAAAAACTTAATTTTAGCAGTTTGTCGATCCAGACAACTCCGAAACACATGTGTGATTTTCAATTTTAAATCTTAATCTTTTTAAAATGTAATATCGTTTATTTTAGTTTATTACAATGTAATATGAATTTTCTTAGGTAGGTAGATAGTCACACACGACCCCTCAAGCATGTATTTGCTTTAAAACAGATCGTGATTAAATAAAGGTTTATCATTATTATTATTATTATTAATAAGTCTAGTATTGTCACTTGTTGTTATTCCAAGGGTATTCAATCCCTTGTTGTTGATTTTTTTAATCCAGGATGTTTCGGTCTCTTTTTCCCATTAATTTCGCTGCAGGTCATTGTCACGTCATGTTTTTTACCCGCCCTTTCCCCCTTCAACGACGAATTTCACCCTTAAAACGTACTGCTCATCGCCTAGACTTCGTAGCGAGGACATGTTGCAGCTACGTCTCCTGAGAAGCATCAACACACAACCCCTCGTGTGTCCTATACACGCGCTTGCCTCAGTTTAGTATATTCTTGAAGCTAAATTTCATTGGACTTTTTTTATTGACAAAGATCAGCGGTAAAAATCGATTCGACAGATTATCGCTGATCTTTGTATTGGAAATATATGTCCACAACTTTTACTTATTCATTCTTATTTTATTTCACTCACAGAAAGAGGGTCTCTCTACCACGTTACAAGTTACAAGTCAAGTGGTAGAGTGAAAGTTGCTTGTTCTCCTGATCAGTGGATACTACTAAGATGCAAGTTGACTAATTCTCGCCGCTCATTCAACGTTACATGCAGACAAAACTATTTTAGGTACCAATGTACGGTAGCAGACATGCCTGAGAGGTTGCAATTGATATGTTGTGAAGTAAGATGCTCTTCGTGATAAGAATCAGCAAATACTTGAAAACGGCGAATAACGTAACATTCTTTGCTGCTAAAAATCCATTAAGATTTACGAATAATATAGATATTCAATAGATGGACTAAAATATCCCGTGATATACGACGGAATTGTAATACTTACTAGTTTAGTCATGTAAAACTTTCATGAAAATAAAAATGTATGTCCTCTATGTATTATGTGACGCGGTTTTAGAAAAATAGCATCATTGGCTAATCTGCATACATTTATTTAACCTTTATCACAGCATTCGCAAAAAAGTATGCGAGGGATGCTTAAACACCCTATCCCCTCTCCCATTCCGCTCTCTGTGAAACAAACTGGCTAGCATCCAATCAGAGTGGAGTGTACTTCGCAGACGTTCGGTCAAATGAAATTACGTGCTATTACTCTTATAACAAGATACGGTACCACAAACGGTGTTTACAATCATTAGCGTCTTCTGGAGATATAGGAAGGATTTTACTTTCCATTGAATTTCTTTTTGGCATGATAAGCTTTGTAACGGCGACAAAAAATGACTTCAGTTTTGGTCTTCGAACGTCGCCTCACGATGTGAAAGACCGCCATCTTGAAAATGTGTAACAATAATGCACCGCGGTCGTAGGTCGCACACCACCTGGCATCCAATAATAGGTCATAATAAACGGCGGGTAGGCAATCAAAGCGTCGCTTCTACAGTAGATGGTAAATTTATGTCACGAAAAAGTACCGGATATGTAGTACAGTATTCGTAATCAACCTTGTTTTCCTTCACTAGGCAAACCCTTCGCGTTCATTGGTTTAAGACGTTCATTAGGGTTTACCTTGTCTTTAGCAGGATTATGACAAGTATATACACAGGCGGCCCAGGCTCTCTCATTAATTATTTGTTAATTATTTGCAACGGTCGTTGTCGGTTCGACTCAAGCGATCGACAAATATGCTCCATAAATAGACGAATTTGAGATCTTTCGTTCCTAAATTACAATAAACGGTAAGCCATATAAATAAAGATCACTTACCTATTGTTGTTTGTCTGTAAAAGTGAGGAATAAACGTCGCAAAACCCCTCAAAGTCACACAAAAACAGACAAACAACAATAGGTAAGTGATCTTTAGTTATATGGCTTACAGTTTATTGTAATTTAGGAACGAAAGATCTCAAATTCGTCCATTTATGGAGCATATTTTTCGATCGCTTGAGTCGAACCAACAACGACCGTTGCAAATAATTAACAAATAATTAACGAGAGAGCCTGGGCCGCCTGTGGTATATATATTGAACTCGGCATTTCCATCTAGTAAGCTTATCCACAGGGAGCAGGGGAGCCAAATTCGACCTTTGTAAAGAATGTTCGATCTATTTCGTGCATGGCGTTTGTCATACGTTATCCGATCTTTTTGTTTACGCGACGGCTATACCAGCCGGGGCTTAACCGTCGTGTAAACAAAAAGATCAGATAACTTATGACAAGTGCAACGAGATAGATTGAACATTTTATTATTTACAAAGGTCGAATTTGGCTCCTCTGCTCCCTGTGGCTTATCCCAAGATGTTTTAACATCAACTTCGCTTTAGACTGTTCACAGCCCTCTATTTTTTCGAACAAAAAAAAGCTACTTCCGTATTGCGCTGGCGTCCAGTTCTCTTGCCGTTCTCCAACTTCGCTTTAGACTGTTCACAGCCCTCTATTTTTTCGAACGAAAAAAAAAAAAGCTTCTTCCGTTTTGCGCTGGCGTCCAGTTCTCTTGCCGTTCTCACCGCGCGCTCATCGATCGAAAAAACACACAAAAAAATAGAGGGCTGTGGACAGTGTAACTTCGCTTTCACCCAGGGTCTCGTATTCCGATCTATAACCGCCGAAGTTAGGAATGACTCCGAATTCGAAGTCTGCTTTTCTACAAGAGGTGCGAATAATTACTATTGATTTTATCAAAAAAATCGTATTTTGCTTAATCCTCTGCGGCTCTCAACCTCCGATGCAGAGAACACAAATCTCAGCTGGTCGCTGAAACTAGACATTTCGATTATCTAGGAAACTTCTAGCTTTCTTTATATATTCCCCGTCCCTGATGTTACGTCATAAAATAATTAAATCTATAGCTTCAAAGTAGTTTTGAACTTTTATTAAGGCATTTCTATTGTCTGGAACTGTTAGTTGAACACAGAAAAAATATAGTCGATTTATTATTAGAAAAAAGTTTACAGAGCTGATTTTTACAGAAAAAACTGCAATATTGGCACTTTACGAACCAAGATAAACTGAAAAAAATGCGTTTCCTCCGGTTTCAATCGGCAAGATGATTAAGTAGTAAGGGAAAAACAATTTAACAGTGTTGTTTTGGATACATTGATGTGAAAGGTTACGCTGATTATAAGAACCAATTATAATATTAAGCGAACAAAAATTCGTGATGATGCAAATAGTGAACTTGCTGGCGCTATTACACTTGGCCAGTTGACAGAGGATTGTGACTGATTCAGCTGACACGTATTTCAATACAGTCTCAGCAAGGGAAAAATATATTTCGGTCTAGGTCACGGCGGCTGGATCGCAGTGTTGTTGTATTTATATTCTCTCGCAGTTCCTAGTCAAGTTCCGCTAGATAAGCTAATCAAGTATGGGAACGACTCATCATTTAGTGTTTTGGATTCTCACGGTCTGTCATTACACGTGGTCACAACAAGGTAAGAAGATTCTAATTTCATCTGCTGTAACATGATCGTGCGGAAGGGTTGGGAATGTAGAGTTAAAAATAAGAACCATTTTGTAAAGCACAGTAGACAGAAACAGCAGATGAAAGTGTAATCCCCTTCGCAAGAACGCTAAAAGGAGCTATGACACGGTATTTTAAATCATTTCTCTAACTAGTGGTAACCACAGGTTAGAAAGTGCGGGCCTTGACGCACTTAGAACTGAAAGGTACTGACTGGTACGAGAGCTGACATCGTCCCCAGTCGTCTGTCATGCGACAATTGCAAGACGCGAAGGATGATGGGAAGGAGGAAATGCTTCTTCTCTTTCTTCCCATGATTCCCTCCGTGTTCAGCAGTCGACTCAAGACGGACTCAAAAGACGACTAGGGACGAGTCTAGTACGAGAGTGTGTAATGTTAGATGGCAGTGTCGATAAATAAATGATAAAATGGACAAAAGACAATGGTATTCCGAGTAACGCGTCACGCAAGGAATGCATGTTTTTATCATTTCCTATTGTAGCGAACCAATCTATGTTGTTGATTACACAGTTTTGTGGAGTGTAATCGAGCACTCGTTGTGAACTGAGATGTGTTTTTTCTCAGTCGGTAAACTCGCTATTTTGTGCTTGCCTTTTGTTAACGTGGCGCGATTAATGAAAAATCACTGGACAAAATTAAAGACAATTATTCCGAGCAACGCGTCACGCTTTAATAATTGCCGCGAACCGGCCGCGAACCAGTCAGAATTGTTTTTTGATTGACAGTTGATTGTGAAGTGTAGTCGAGCACGTGACTTTCCTCGGTTGATAAACTGGCTATGTTGTCAGTGTTATATATAACGAATTCCTCGAGAATAACCGTTGCTGGAATCATTCGCTTTGCCGTTGTTTTATCTGTGATATAATCACAGCAAATTTTCTCAAAAGCAACACCTATAAAACAACGTCTACAAATTGTAATGTTTGCAATCTTCCATGTGACAGAAGCGTTGATCTTATGTGACAAACAGTTTAGAGATTGACTCATTTTTCGCATTCTTATCGTTCTTGGAGAAGAGATTTTTCTCTTCCGGTGTTACGACAAACTATCGTGATTGACACATTTTTCGCGTTCCGATCGTTCTTAGTGGAAGAACAAAATTTTCAACTTCCGGTTTTTGTTCGCCTATTATTAACGTGGCGCGCACGCGTAAAACGCAATCCACTGATCACTGTCAAGATTAGGGTTGCGGGCCTCTCTTGGTCCCGCAATTACTCTCAAATTGAAAGAAACCTCAAAATGATAGTTTTCAAATGTAGAAAAACACCAACAAAGGAATAAAAGGACGGACGAAAATTGAAAAAAATTGAAGAAAATTAAGAAAATTAAGACGGATATCGAATGACAAACTTTTTTCAAGATTCGTTACCCGTGACGTAGCTCATTTGACGAGCCCAAAAAACGTCTGCGTCTGGTGGCTCGCATTTCATAGGCAGACCATAATGGTCTTTTCAAGGTTGGCAAATGAACAGGAATTGGACTGTATACATCTTAGCCTGTAAACTGCAGGGTAATTTTCCTAAACAGCTACCAAAAAGTGATGTATGCAAGGAAGTATTAGATAGGACTCCTCTCATGACGAGGAGCTAGAGAGGAATTTCTTTAAGTGAAGTAGGGAAGGATTTTAGGTCACCCTCACCTTGCGCTGTTGCTTAAATTAAGCCCAAACAACAGCCACTTTACAAAATAATCAATCACAATGATAATCATCGCCTCTCATACAACTTCACCATTGTAAGTACAGTTGCACTATATTTATCTTTGAGATATGCTATATATTTAATTATGTTTTTTAAACGTCAGTTGATGGACGTTACTCGAAGTGGAGCACCTGGAGTTCGTGTAGCAGTTCATGTGATGGAGGAATAAGATACCGCTCACGTTCATGCACCAATCCTCCGCCAGCAAACGGAGGACGAGACTGTTGGAGACTGGGACTACCTGTAGATTCAAAGATTTGTAACACACATAAATGCCCAAGTAAGACATGTAAATGTTTTTCGTGATCGCTTTCTTTGTACATACAAAGGTTTGTGGAAGTTGTTGTACTTGTGTATTTTTTATTGCACTATTGAACTATTGTAGGTTGAGTTAGTTGAATAAGAGTTTTAATACACATACCTTTCACCGATCGCGATATGAATTGGTCATTCCAAATGTTGTTATATTTTTAACTATAAGTCTCGACACACTAGCCATTTTAACCTACCATTATTTTTATTCAATTTATTTTTGTGTGTGTGTGTGTGTGTGTGTGTGTGTTAGTTCATGGTGGTTACTCGCAGTGGAGCAGCTGGTCACGGTGCAGTCGGTCATGCGCAGGAGGAGCTCAACGTCGCTCTCGTTCATGCACCAATCCTCCGCCTGCAAACGGAGGAAGAGACTGTAGCGGACAAGGAGAAGCTATGGAACTTAGAAAATGTAATAACCACGACTGCCCAGGTAAACATGTGAAACAAAGTCAGTGAAGAAGTCAAATGATTTATGTTTGTCACACCAATCAGATTGGGGCTACTATCAAGAATCATTGTGTGTTCTTTAGGTATTTTAATTGTGTCCTCAGTTAGTCCATAAGGGCTAAACACACAGACACAGAAATAAAGTTTTTATCTTATCTTATCTTCTAAAGGTTCATCGTATGTAAGGAGATTTGCGCCCGCTTGAGAACGACCATCTTTGTTTTTATATAAACAAGAACATGTATTCCCCAGTTGGCCTTATTTTGTCATTTCCTATGGTGCATATTATCTAGGTTGCGCCAAAACTTTTGGGTGCGTTTTCGAAAGGGTTAAAAATTCGCCTTATATACTAGCTACTGGCAAGGAATCAGGGAAAACCACCGACAAAATTCAGTCAAAAGTCTCGGAATGCCGTTGCACTGTTTTATAGGGATATTTGTATAAAATAACACTATAAAATCTTTTCGGATTTTCTAGCTGAATATTTAAGTGGCAGAAACTTTTAGGGAACGAATTCTCATTTCCCGAATTTGCGATCTGTTGTTACCTTTCCGAGAATCGTGGCTAGCGTTTTTCTGTACCCAAAACAAGAGTTTTACCTGTCCGAAAACAAAACACAATATACGGTACATAAAAGAAATGGAAAATTTTAAGCTCGGTTTCATGGGAAACGAAAAAATTATGAGTCCCTCACGGAAATCAAACCCATGGCCCCCAGATACCGGTTGGGCGGTATAACCAACTGAGATACTAGAGAAAGTGCCACAGATTGACTACTATAGCTGTTAACAGGCTTGTTTCTAGTGTACCTTAAGTTCGCACCGAAAAAAAAAATCCGCACTGTTCTTAACTCTAATCGAACAGTTGTTAGGCATTTCTGTTTTAAATCTGTCACACGAACTGTAATCACGTGGATATTGATTGACTGCTTACCATAAAAAGGTTGTATGAAAAGGCTCAGTGATAAATACGTACCGAGTAAACTTGTTAACGTAAACCTTAACACTAAAACCGAATTCTAAAAGAAAGACCTCGTTTCCGTGACTTATTTCTCCCTGGTTTAAATCGTAACATTTTCGCCTTTTTCCCTTGTCTACGACCATACCACAGGGAAAGCACCGGTTCTCGTCCGATTACCGAAGTTAAGCCCTGTTGGGCGGGGTTAGTACTTGGATGGGTGACCGCCTGGTAATACCTTGTGTTGTAGTCTTCCTTTTTTCCACTTCTAAAAACTAAACGAACTAGAGGTGGGCCATTTACTTGGGTTCGATTATCGTCGGGGACTCAGACTTTTTTCGTTGCCCATGCTCGTGTCATTGTTTAAAAATTCATCTTCATTATTTATCACCGAACTGAAAATCTACCATCTTTATTATAACTACACACTTGATGATTTCGACATTGGTGATACTAGCAGTATGCAGGACGCGTGTCATATATCAACCCAGTAAATGGCCCAGCTCACTACGAGTCTCTCGTAGCTCATTTTGGTTAGAGCGCCCAATCGGTATCTAGGAGGCCATGGGTTCGTTTCCCATCGGGGTCTCAGAATTTTTCTTAGTCCACAAAAAAAATTCAACTTCATTAAAAGAAAAACATCATAGAATAGGTCGGGTAAATGTATAGAATACGTTAAGAAAACAAAATTCCTCATTAAAATAACCGAAATACCCCTTCTTTACTTGATTATAAATATTTCAGAGATAAAACCGAGGGTAAGCCCTCTCCTGCTGAACAAAAATGTTAAATAACCAAGTTATTATTCATAATATCTGTTTTTATATGACAATATGCTGTAACAAAGTTGTAACAAATGACTTGAGAGCGAAGCTCGAGGAAAACTGTTTGCTTCTCGGAACAGATAATGTCCCCGGAAAAATACCCGTGCACATTTTCACGCCAAAAGGGGACTATTGTTTATCTATTAGTGAACATTAATTGTACGTCCATTTAGTCCATTGTTTGTTTGTCGGTCTACTTTGTTTGCTTGTTTGCTTATTTTCTTGTTTTTTTTTTTTTTTTTTTGTTTTTTATTATTATAGCGAACTACACTGATTCTTGTGGAAATCGTAAGAGTCACCAATATTGTACTCACTTGAAACCCTACTGCAAAATCAGTTCTTACCTACAACGCAACTGTGCGAAGAGTTGTGACAAATGCCCAGGTTTGATTTGTTAAGCACATTACTACATTTCAACCTTGGTTTCTAAAATAATGTTCAAAAAACATGTACATATAATTTGAACTTAAAATTTGGCAAGGTTACTATTTAATGTAGGTACTTTCGAAAACGTACCGAAGAGAGCACATACATATAAAAGTTGCCCAACCCGTTTGGATCTCTGAAAATGGAAACGGTTTTTATAAACACAACTAATATGCTGACGTTGCTTACAATGGTCTAAATGGTCAATACAACATGCACAACTAGAATAATTTATATTTGATAGGCTTTCAGAAGAAATATACTCTATTGGGGTTAACATTGATGGTTTGCACACCATTATACTTCGAACGCAAACGCAATTTTTCTTGGGTACAACACAACGATGCAATTTCTTCGCAGTTCGTCACCAGAAACGTGACTTTCGATGAACAAATTTACAACACTCCAGTCTTAGGCACTCCAGTCTAACGCCTTAATAATTATGGGCGATATGATTTTCATTCATTTATAAAATAAAACCCTTATACTGTTGTCATGCAGATATTCAAATCCATGGAGGTTACTCGCAGTGGAGCTACTGGTGGTCTTATTGTAGCAGAACATGTGGAGGAGGAACTCAGCAACGTTCTCGTTCATGCACCAATCTCGCCCCGCCAGCAAATAATGGAAGGCATTGCAATGGACCAGATAAAATAACACGAAGATGTAACACACGTAGATGCCCAGGTAGCTTGTTTGTTAAACTTATCGAGAAAGAGGGAACAATTTACAATACTCCAGTCTTAACGCCTAAATAATTCTGGGGGATATGATATCGTTGAAGGGCTTCTGTGAAAGCAGTAGACAAGCTAGTTTTATAAACCAAAATAAAATTGTGATATGTTCTATTGGTCATTTGTTTAATCAATGCCACAAAATTAGCGTTATTTTAAAATTCCCGTTATTTTTCGTCTGGGAGAGGGAGGGGGGGGGGGGGGGGGGGGCGCAATTTCCGCGACATTATTTAAGTGGAACGTAATTCTAACTGTTGTTGCGGGCCCAATAGAGGCCCGCAACCCTAATCTTGACAGTGACCAGCGGATTGTGCTCGCCCTTTATTAATGTGCCGCGCACGCGTAGTACGTGCAGAAAGCGGAAGTTGAAAATTTTGTTCTTCCGTATTCTGATCGTTCTTGGTGGATCCACCAAGAACGATCAGAATGCGAAAAATAAGTCAATCACGACAGTTTGTCATAACACCGAAAGAGAAAAATCTGTTCTCCAAGAACGATAAGAATGCGAAAAATGAGTCAATCCAACAGTTTGTCACATAAGATCGAGGCTTCTGACACATGGAAGATTGCAAACATTACGTTTTGCAGACGTTGTTTTATAAGTTTTGCTTTTGAGAAAATGTACTGTGGTATCACAGATAAATCACAGCAAAGAGAATGATTGCAACAACGGTTATTCTCGAGAAATTCTTTATAGAGGCCCCATTAGGGAGGGGGGGGGGGTGCGAGTATCTTATATCCCATTAATTTTTGGCCTAACTATCCCGTATCCCATTAACTCCCATTAATTCCCGTTAGTTCGATATCAATCTCTTTTATTAATTTTCCGCATCCCTATAATTTTTCCCCAAATATCCCGTATCCCAAAAACCCTTAATGCGGCCTCGTTATAACACTGACAACTTAGCGAATTTAACGACTGAGAAAAATCACGTCTCAATTCACACCGTGTGCTCGATTACACTTCCCAATACTGTTCGTGCATGTGGCAATAGGAAACGATTAAAACATGCATTCCTTACGTGAGGCGTTACTCGGAATAATTGTCTTTTGTCCATTTTTTTAATTTATTTATTGAAACTGCCATGTAAAATTACGCACTTTCATACCAGTACCTTTTTTCAAGTGCGTCACGGCCCACACTTTCTTTGTTAATTTATTCCAGATACTCGATACTGTCGGAACACATGTAGAAACACATGTAGAACCTACAATTTTCAAACATTCAAGGTTGCTCTAAAACGGCTTCGTACAATTTCTTTAACTTGGCGGAAAGTTGTAACTTAACATGTTGATTAATGTTCAATGATAAAAATGGGGGTCATCTACCTCATTTTTGAGTTATAAGCACTTAAAAGGAGGAGGAGCGTCATAGCCCTTGTGGAAAGGTGGCTGCATCGGCGAGCGAGGCTGCAGCGCAAAATGCTAAAAATTCGAGCAACAAGCCCAGAGAAAAAGTAGAAAATTAGTCTAGTCAACATATTACATTCAAAACAAATTTCATGAACAGGAAAAATATTGAAAATATACGGAACTTTGTGGATCAAAAGCATAGGCGTACGAGGCGGGGGGGCGAGGGGGGCTGCAGCCCCCCCAGTGCCAAAATTTTTCGGGCAAAATGCTTAGAATTCGGGCAACGAGCCTAGGGAAAAAATGGAAAATAAGCCGACAAATCTCAACATTACGTTCAAAATGAATTACATCAAAGGAAAAGGTATTGGAAATATATCGAACTTTGTGGTTTAAAAGTCCAAATTTCTTATTCATCTGCTTTCGTTTCCTCTCGCAAATTGCTATAATCATGTTCGAGTTTTCTCGAAAATTCTGCGTGGCCCCTCAGTTTGATTCAGTTGCACTTAGCTTTTCCAATGTTTCACACGCTTTTGTATGACTTTCAAGTGGGGAAAATAATATAAATTGGCTCCCCGAAAATACTTTAGTTTTTGTTGAACTAGAGCGAATGAATAAAATATTTCCAAAGAAAAAGGATTCAGTGCATTAATTGACACCTTCGGGCAACGCCACGAAATTAATTTAAGAACTATTGTTTTGTTTGAGCAAGTAGGCAAGGTTTGTACGCGACTATTTCAATGCACGTTTTGCTGTCCATTTTATATTCCTCTTTTTTCGGCTTTCAACCAATGCCATTTTTTTTTCGGGCAATCAGGTCTCCGCCCTCCCAGGTCCGAAGGTGCCCGTACGCCTATGTCCAAATTTCTAATTCATCTGCTTTCGTTTTCTCTCGCAAATGGCTATAATCATGCTGATTTTTCTCACATATTCTGTGTGACCCCTCAGTTTGTTTCAGTTGCAATCAGCTTTTTATAGTTCTTAGGGATAGCTAAAAACTTTAAACGAAATGATTTAAAAGCCATTCTTCCTTTAATGTTTTAGACGCTTTATTTTACTTTCAAACGGGGGAAAACAATGGAAATTGGCTCCCCAAAATTAATGTAATTTTTGCTGAATAAGAGTGTATAAATAGAATATGTGCGAAAAAGAATTTAGTACATTGACACCTTCGGACAACGCCACGAAATTATATAAAGAACTTAAGCAAGCAGGCGAAATTTGTACAAAACCATTTCAATGCACGTTTTATTTTCCATTTTATATGCCCCTTTATTCGGCTTTCAACCCATGCCATTTTTTTTTTAATTTTTTTCTTAACTGCGTGTATTACGTCTTCCTTCAGTTCATGGTGGTTACTCGCAGTGGTCCTCCTGGTCTCAGTGTAGCAAGTTATGTGATGGCGGAACGCAACATCGTAATCGTTCATGCACCAATCCTAAGCCGGCTTACAGAGGAAGCGGGTGTAGCAGACTGGGACTAGCTAAAGATTCACGGACATGTAACACACAACGGTGCCCAGGTTAATGCTTACCAAATGTATATTGTTTCGCTTTATAAACTATTTAAACTATTGATATAATTATATAATTATTATTAACAGATGAGCCTTTACGCCCTCAAAAAGTGGAAACACGGAAATATATCATATTATATACCAGGACCGGTTATAAGCCCCCCCCCCCCCCCCCTTCCCCCCGCGCAGATATAATGCCCCCTCTACTGGACAATTGTACTGAACAGGACTAAATGTTGCTTTATTATGACTTTTTTTACCTTAAAAACGTTTTTCAACCAACACTGCCGTGGATCGTTTCGAAACGTTTTAAGTGTTCCACTTATAAGCCCCCTCCCCCCCCCGGATATAAGCCCCTACTTTTATAATCCCACCAAAAACCCATTACGAAGTTGTATAAGCCCATGGCTTATGACCGGAATTTTACGGTATATGGTAATTAAACTTAACAGCGTTACCGTTCGTGCTCCAATCCACTGACAATAAACAATGGAACACCGTTTAGGAGACTTGCTCAAGACACAAGCACGCGCTCTTGTAATATGTGCACGAAACCAGCTGAAGATTTAATGGTTTTCACGTGTTTCAAAAAAAAAATGAAGAAAAACTGAGTTTGGAAAAGGATTTCATGCTATACACCAAAAGTGAAAAAAATGTTTTAAAGTCGGATACAGCAAGCATTTCCGATTTCCTCACAAACTCGGAACATGTGGACCTTAGATAGGGTCCAGAGGACTTGCCCCAAAACAAATCTCCCAGTTTCCTGATCGCCCATTTTGCTATCGAGGAAGGCAAAATAGCCACCTCCCGGACTTGATCATGAAATACGGGAATTTGCTAAATTGGTGTTCTACATCTCAAGTGACTACATTGTGAAACAATCGATGATACTTTACTATATAATTAAATTTTCTTTTTTGGCATCTATGTACAGTCCGCTAAACAATATGCGATATTAGTATAATTTCCAGAGGCTACTAAGCCATGCCACGTTTGCCATCCAGAACAGTGAACATGGCGGCATTTGCTGAATAAAAAATTTATCTTATTTAAAAGAAATCACTCCAAGTCCTGGATATTTGAAACATTGGGAGATTTGCAAAATAACTAACAAGGTTTTTGGACCAAAAATATTTTCAAGAGATGGTTTTCAAGGCAATATAATTGATCGTAAACATGGTGGTTTTTGAGGTCGCACACGGCCATGTACTCAATCAGATCGACTGGCAAAACATTATTTTGTTCTCTTCTTACTGGAGTAAGTAATTTCGGGACCTTGGGGACTAAACGAAGTAACAACGATTAAATAAAGTAACCAGATATCTATATTTTTCGTAGTGTTTTTCTTTGTTCTGTTTTATTGCTAAAACCTTTGTGTAAATTAAGATTTCAATCGATGATTAAACTGGTTTACACGTATGCAAGCGAGCACTTGTGTTTGTTGTTTTCGTGTTTTCTATTGTAATTTTGCAGTCTTTGATATTGAACTCTAAAACATATACTAAAACAATTATTCGCCTCAGGCTCAGTGATTTTTTAACAATTATTCCACGAGCGTGCGTTGGATATGAGATCGTAGATAGCCAACGAGGCACGTCGCGCCGATGTTGGCTATAACGATCTCATAATTTATCCAACAAGCGCGAGTGGAATAATTGTTTTATCAAAAACGCTCAAAGAATTCCAATATTGGAGCTCCCCGGCCAGCTGTTTTTGTTGACGCGTATCGGCTACCATATTTGTGTTGAATGGTATATGAGCTCATGTACCATTGCCTGTTAACCAATCAAAACACAGGAATTTCAATATACCATTGCTAGTTTTTAATAATGTTGAATAATCCTCTCGACTTCGTGTCGGGGATTCTTCAACACCAATCACTTCGCCTTCGGCGAATAATTGTTAAATACTTGCCAGTGTCTTTACATATAGTCGGCTCACAAAGCTTTTTCTTTGCAATGATGTTGGATTTACAACCTACCTAATGCTCTCAATACAGATGATTTTATCCTCACTCACGTAGTTCCACCAATTATTCCATTTGTTGTGTCTTCTCAGTTGATGGAGGCTTTTCAGACTGGTCTTCCTGGTCTAACTGCAGTGTCACATGTGGTAATGGACTTCAACAGAGTCACCGATCATGCACCAATCCACCGCCTGCAAACGGTGGAAAACAATGCGGAGGAATTTCTCAGCAAACACGAAAATGCTTCCTTCAGATGTGCCCGACACCAGGTAGACATTTTAGGATTTTCACCGTTGAATGAAAGTTACCATTTCGAAACCGGTCAAATTATACATGTATTTGGGAAACCGTTGTTGTAAGGACCAAAGATTGACACTGTATATGACTTAGCATTATGGCTAAATTATAGCTTATATTCGTTAGTAATAGATCAAACACGAGCGACAGTGTTTCATCGGGATGAATTCTGTTCAAATCAGGATTTAAAAAAAATTGACTACAAAGCGTGGATAATGTAAAAAGTATTTCATTTGTTAAATACAATCGGGGGTAATAAACCTTTCGTACTTTCGTACTGATATTAAAACTTCCCATGCATTTTTTCTTTCAGATTGAAAGGATCCTGCGGGTAGTTTCTGTAACAACTGGTCAAGACACTGCTCCACTGCAAAAGTAGAAAACCACATGATCTGGACCCAGTTAAATAAAAAAAAAATCAATGTTACGGAATTGTCTAGTTAATTCCGACCCAGTTAATGTAACAAATAAATAAAAAACGACATCACATCAAAGAAAAACTTTTTTCCCCGTTTTTAAATGTATGGTTAGTTTTTATTTCGATGTCGTTGGCATACTATAGCGCCAAGATTAGTTTCGTAGCCTAAAAAATACCTTCAAAAGAAAAATTTAATTATACGGAGAGTGAACAAGGGAGATATACCTTTCGCTTCTTTCCATAGTTAAAGTTATTTTCCTTCAATCCGACTCATTAAACTCATGAAAAAAGTTCACAGAAGCAAACCTTGGATGGACGCAATGAATGCGACCAATATTCCCCGTTCATTTGAGAACATGGAGTTTATATATCGAGTTTATATTAAGTTTCTTCGTTTAAATTTCAAATTATTTTAAATGCAATGTTACTGGCTGCGGTCACATCTACGACGTAACTAAAGTTTAACTTTTGTTAGTCTCTAGTTATGTGACGTCATACCTAACTATAGTTAGTACTTTCGGTCGTCTTTGCGGTCATACCAATGCAGTTAACTATAGTTAGCTCTGATTAGCTTTGAATAATTTCGAATTTAAATTAGTTCATGACAGCCCTTGTTGTTGATCTGTGTCTAGTTTTTCCTCTATTTTTTTCTATTTTTGCACGGCATCGCGGCTTTGAAAATAATAAAATGAAGTAAGGATGCAAGAAGTAGAGGAATTCAAGCTTTATTTTTGCTAGCATTGGTGATATGTTATTGCTTGGCATGTTGTTTTTCTTCTTTTTTCTTCCCTTCACGCTTTGGTTTGCATATTATATGTTCATTTTGCACGTGCGAAAAGAACTGTCGCATTCTGATTGGTTTTTCGTTTGTAAACTAAAGACTAACCCATGAACCTTGCTTGGGTTGTTTTGGATCAGCGAGGCGTAAATTTTCTAACTATAGTTAGGGTGAACAGAAAGGTGGTCACATTACCGAAATAGTGTTAACTATAGTTAACACCGTCTTAACTATAGTTAGCAGTCTAGATGTGACCGCAGCCACTGTCACGTCAGTAAAATATAGTTAATGGAACGTGACGCTTGTAATCAGAAAGCCTTTCATGGCGGAGTTGTTTTCAATTAAGCCCTTGTGTGGGCAAGCTCCCAAGGTCAAGCAGACTCTAAGATACATTGTATTTTAGCTCAAACATTATGGCTTTGTTACCTTTAGCATATTATAACGATCGATAGCATTGGCCAAAAATATTAAAGCACTATTTATGGCTACGAATATACACATGTAATGTCAAGCTGTCTCTTTCTACTGGCTTTCCCAGCAGACCAGCGTCTAGTTATAAACGCTCAAACAAACTGTTCAGAGTTTTGACTTTTGTGTTCTGTTGTACAGCGCAGTTAGCACTTGTTATAATAATAATAATAAAAAGAATTTGCTAATTTATATAGCGCATATTTCCATATACTGATCAATAGCGCTTTACATATTTAAGAGGAAATTAAAAAATTACATCACCATGAAAATAAAATAAAGTTATAAATTATAAAAATACTTCTTAAAAAGATACTGAGTTTTAAGTCGAGATTTAAAATAGTCAAGTGATGTTGCTTGACGAAGCTCCACAGGTAGGCCATTCCAGAGTTTCGGAGCTGCTACTGAAAATGATCTAGCTCCTAATGTTGACAGCATCTTTTCCTTGGGATGGTCCAATAAGGGCATGCCAGCAGACCTAAGATTGTATAATGAATTCGATTTTATGCTAATTAGATCGCTGAGATAAGTTGGCGCTAGGCCATAAATACATTTAAAAGTCAAAAGTAAGATCTTATAATCAATACGCAAAGAAACCGGCAAAAAAATTGTGTCTCCCTGTGGAGAAGAGGTTGGTTTGCTATGTGTTTGCTATGCGTTATTTAAATAAACTTGGGTCACTCCTTTGTGGTGCGGTTAAGTCTGCGCAGCGAATTCCCCCAAGATTCTTGGCTGCGTTGCCATTAAATATCGCCCGCTACCAATAATCTTGTCCAATCCAGCACGTGCTGTCTTGCAGTCAGCTCGCAGTGCTGGGCAGATAAAGTGACAATAAGTGAGGTTCTTGTGTCACGCAATCTCCGGAGGTCGCACACGCTTACCTAACGCAAGGCAGTGCTCCCCCATTAACACCAACTTGGGTCATTGTTTGTTTTCATTAGTAGTTTGCGTGATAAGCAAATAGCAAGTCACTTTTATATTCTTCTGAAAGGAACAGTTACATAAATCAACATTTTAGTATTAGTAAATGGCTAAAGTCCCGTAGTTTGAGTGCGGAACAGTTCGCTAAATGCCTCTGCCTCGTCCACAGGCTATGCTGTATTTTGACGGTGAAAGGTGGGTAACAGGAGCTAGGGTACGAGGCAGTTCGTAATACTTTATACATGTATAACAAATGCTCGATTCAGCTCTGTTTTCAAAATCGTAAAAACAGAAATTGCATATTATATCAGGAAGGCCCATTTATTAGCTAGGTGAGCTAATTCTATTACTGTGGAGAAAAATCACAAATGACAGTGTTGATATCGATAACCGGCAAAAATCCGAACTTATTCAACACACAGACATGCTTGAGGAAACGATATACCAATTTCGATTTCACCAGCGTTTTAAAAGGTTATGTAGATGCATTTAGAAAACTAATTGCACTGAAATAATGAAAAATTAGAAAACGTGATATTTAGATAAGTTTACTTTAAAATTCCTGAAAACGAATGAAAAGTTACAAGGATCGGCTACCGTGGCGAAACAGAAGTAACGGATAAAATCAGCTATTACTGGATAACGAACGAAGATAAAACGCCTGGCTGATTAAATGGTATTGGAAGTATATTTAAAAGCCAATATTTGACTGGATTTATGAAAACCAGGTTAGTGAAATTTTCACCGTTGTTAGCGCAAATCGACGTAAACGCGTTTTTTTCTCGCCAGAAACTCCAAAGTAGACGATATGAAAACTAAAGTGAATTTCAGTCTTTTTTTCTCTCCTCCTCTCTCTTTTCTACCTTTCAGCGCTGTAGTTCATTTTTTTTTTCCTTTCTCGGCATGTTTTTAGGCCACATCGCCGCAGTGTAATGTACTTGGTCAAAAACACTCAGGTCACCGGATTTTCTTTGACCACGTTTTCATAAATCCAGTTATAAGGGTATTACAGAGAATGAAAATTTACAGAAATGGCAACGCCGATTATTTTGCAGTGATATTGAGCTGAAATGCCAAAACAGTTTCGCGATATTCCGACGCCGAGAACACAAATCTCGTGATCAGCTGGCTGACTGAAACTAGGCATTTCGATTCATTTAGGAAACTTGTAGGTTCTATGGTCTGTAACTGAAGCTAACTGAGAATACGTGGAAAAATTGTGGATTGGTTAGTACTACATAGTTTCAGAGTAGATTTTTAAGGAAGAAACTGCAAAATTGGCGAATAACATACCAACAGAAACTGAAAAATGCATTTTTTCCGTTTTCAACCGGCAAGATGCTTCAGTAGTAAGGGAAACAATTTTGCCGTGTTGTTTTAAATACATTGAGGTGAAAGGTTACTCTGATCATTTTGAGAACCGTTTATAATATTAAAAAAAATCGTGATGATTCAACTAGTGAGCTTGTTGGCCAGTTGACAGAAGATTGTGACTGATACCACTGACACGTACGTCAATACAGTCTCAGCGAGAGAAGATTACATTTCGGTTTAGGTCACGGCGGCTGAGTCGTAAGCAGGGTTGTTGTAATTAATTATATTCTTTCGCGTTCCAAGTCAAGCTCCGTTAGATAAGCAAGTCAAGGGCTAGTATGGGAACGACTCATCATTTAGTCTTCTGGATTCTCGTGGTCTGTCATTACACATGGTCACAACAACAAGGTAAGAAGATGCTAATTTCATCTGCAGTCTTGTATAGTAAAAGCTTGTGTCACCTTATGCCACTAAATGCTAAACATGCGAAAGGGTTTATTAAAATAAAACTAAGAACAGCAGATGAAAGTCTTATCTCCTTCGCAGAAACGCGCAGCCCAAAGATGAGTGTCTGCGTCGGAAGACTGATGAAAGTATCGCTCGATAGCTTCTACCGTTGATCACCATTAAATTGGTTTTAACAGGCAGATTATAATGACCTTTTCAAGGTTGGCAGAAGAAATGGATAACCCTGTTCACACATCTTAGTCCGAAAACTGCACGGTATTTTCTCGAACCCAATGTCTGTGGCTACCAAAAGGTGGTGCATGTCAGTAAGAAAGTACTAGATAGTAGCGATCTTCAGATTGGACTACAAGTACGAGATTGAGTACGAGTACGAGTTTTCAAACTAAATTCGTGTGCCTCCTATAATCACTTATCACACCAATCTTATCCTTAACGTTTATTTATGTGTTAGTCAGCAAAAGGGAAGAGTTATAGCTTGGGGGATATGATTGTGTTGAAATTCCACAGTCGTACTCGTACTCGATCTCGTACCGTCGTAGTCAAATCTGAAGGTCGCTAGTAACTTCTCTCATGACAAGGAGAAGAATTCATCTACAGCATGTATATACATGCACGGACAAAATTTTACATGTTTTAAACTTTCAGCAAGATCAGAGAGAGGAAGAAGCCTGAGGAACTAATCTGCGAGCTTTCTCAGCCGAAGTGCATTGATTGTAAAGCAAGCGGTTTGAATGTAGAAATATACCAACACGGATTATGTGGAGTCACAAGGATTTTCGGTCTCCCTCTCCTTGCACTGTTGCTAAAATCGAAATCACAAAAAGTCACAATGCAACTTTCGCAATTGTATAAAGACAATTTAACAATATATCGAAGTTAGTCATTCATCCTTTGGTTAAGCTTTATTTTCTATATTTTTTACATCTTTACAGTTGATGGCGGTTACACGCAGTGGACCAGTTGGAGTGCGTGTAGCAGGTCATGTGACGGAGGAATAAAATATCGCTCTCGTTTATGCACCAATCCCCCGCCAACAAACGGAGGACGAGACTGTTGGAGTCTGGGACCACCTGTAGAATCACAGACATGTAACACACATAAATGCCCAGGTAAAAGTTGTTTATGACCTTTTTCTCTGTAGATACAAACGTTCGGTAAAGATGGTGTAATTGCTTGTAGTATAAGTTGGTTAAGTGGGGAATTTATTTCACCGACATAAACTGGTCATTCCGAATCGAGGTTGAAAATTTAAGGCAACATTGGTTAATATTACAGACCTTTTCAGTTTTTGTTTATTCACATGTCTTCTTTTAGTTCACGGTGGTTACTCGCAGTGGAGCAGCTGGTCACGGTGCAGTCGGTCATGCGCAGGAGGCGCTCAGCGTCGCTCCCGTTCATGCACCAATCCCTTTCCTGCAAACGGAAGAAGACACTGTAGCGGACAAGGAGAAGCTAAAGAATTCAGAAAATGTAATAACCACGACTGCCCAGGTAAATATGTGTAGTGTATATGTGAAGATACAAATTAAACTAGAAAACTACATACATTCTCCTTTCAGCAGTTTATTGACAATTCGTTTATCAATTATTTAATGAAGTACTGAAAAATGGGAAAATGGATCTTTCATTTCTTCTCTTAGTTCATGGCGGTTACTCGCAGTGGTCCTCCTGGTCTCAGTGTAGCCAGTCCTGTGATGGAGGAACGAAACAACGTAATCGTTCATGCACCAATCCACCGCCTGCAAAGAGTGGAAAAGACTGTAACAGACTGGGACGAGCTACAGCATCACGGAAATGTAATACATTTGGCTGCCCAGGTAAAGTTTTCACGAGCTTTGGAGGAAATAAAAATATAAACCACATAACAATGATAGACAAGATTAATTTATAAAGATCTTAGTATTCAGATCAAATGTATGTAGGATCCGGTTCTTATTATATACAATTTTATCCCTTCTTAGTTCATGGTGGTTACTCACAGTGGAGTAGGTGGAATTCGTGCAGCAAATCCTGTGGTGGAGGATTTCATAATCGTCATCGTTCATGCACCAAACCCCGACCTAAAAACGGCGGGAGAGACTGCAGCAGACTGGGGCAAGCTACAGAATCTAAAAGATGCAACGTACAAAGGTGCCCAGGTGAAGGCATAGTTGTTGTTGTTGTTGTGCCATTGTTAGACTTGTTTTAGCAAAAGTCTTCTTCTAGGTGTTTAAAAATTGTGTAATTGTAGTCAGGTGATGACATAGTTTGTTTGTAGTTTTGACGCTGACTGTTTTTTGATGTTACTTTCAAAGACGTTTCGGCTAGTTCTTAAGCCTTCATCAGTTAAAATACTAAAGCTGTTACACGCGATTTAAAAAAGCAACACGTTAAGAGCGCGCGCTGCAAAATTAACGTGTAAAGCTTCAGAAAGAACGTGGCGCGATACTCATGCGCGTGCCAAGGATTTGTAGACCTCTGGGACTGTAATGTGATCGTTCCCAGATTGCGGATCCTTAATTGACAACCAGGCTTCCAAAAAGAGTCGCTCGTGAAAATTGGGCTCATGTCCAACTACGTCGACAGCATTAAAATCCAACTGATGATTGTTTTCGTGGACGTGACAGGAGACCTTAGAATCATGGTCGAAACTAGCAACGGCCCTTTTGTGTTCCGCATCATATATAAATGACAGCATCTACTACAAACAAATCTTTGGATGTGCAATGGGTTCCCCAATCAGCCCTGTGATAGCCGACCTTGTAATGGAGGAGATTGAAGAGAACGCGATCACCACAGCCCATCACCCTCCTAAGTGGTGGTTCCGCTACGCTACGTGGATGACAGCCACGCGTGCCTCAAAAAGGAACACGTGAATGAGTTTCATCAACATCTGAACTCTATCAATCCCAACATACAATTTACTGTTGAACTTGAGGACACCACGGAGCAGGGACTACCCTTCTTGGACACTATCACAACGAGGAGTGGTACACAAATTGAAGTGAATGTTTACAGAAAGGCAACGCACACAGACCGTTACCTTGACTTCAATTCTTATCACCCTGAATGCCATAAGAGATCCGTAGTTTGCACACTTCTACGAAGAGCAAAGAACATTCCTTCAACACAGAAAGGGAAACGCGAAGAAACGAAGCGAGTGAAGACCGTATTGCGCGAGAACAACTACCCATCATCCTTCATAAACAAATGCGAGAGATCACTGTCAAAACCACCAGCTGATTTACCAACTAACGGTTTCGTGGTACTTCCTTATGTTCAAGGCATCTCCGAAAAGATTGGTCGCATCTTAAAACAACAAGAGGTTAAGGTCGCCTACAAACCGTTAAAAACTGTCAACAGTTTGTTTCCTCGCCCAAAGGCTCAAAATGATGTTGACCGCCCAAAATCTGGCGTAGTCTACAGAATCGGTTGCACCAGCTGTAATTTTGTGTACTACGGCCAAACGGAGCGAGCACTGAAAACCCGGATTGCGGAACACAAAAGGGCCGTTGCTAGTTTCGACCATGATTCTAAGGTCTCCTGTCACGTCCACGAAAACAATCATCAGTTGGATTTTAATGCTGTCGACGTAGTTGGACATGAGCCCAATTTTCACGAGCGACTCTTTTTGGAAGCCTGGTTGTCAATTAAGGATCCGCAATCTGGGAACGATCACATTACAGTCCCAGAGGTCTACAAATCCTTGGCACGCGCATGAGTATCGCGCCACGTTCTTTCTGAAGCTTTACACGTTAATTTTGCAGCGCGCGCTCTTAACGTGTTGCTTTTTTAAATCGCGTGTAACAGCTTTAGTATTTTAACTGATGAAGGCTTAAGAACTAGCCGAAACGTCTTTGAAAGTAACATCAAAAAACAGTCAGCGTCAAAACTACAAACAAACTCTTCTTCTAGGTGTATGAACTGTAATAATACTGAATTCGAAGATATAATTTATTTTTTAATGCAGAATATTTAAGCTTACGTGTACGTAAAGTTTAAAAAACTGTTCAACAATAAGACTATTCGCGTGCGATCGCAATCTATCAACAAAATCAAATAGTTTCGATTGTAATTGTATTAACTTCTGTTTGTGTTGGGCTATTTCCGTGCTATTCTACGTCTTCTCTCAGTTCGTGGCGGTTACTCCAAATGTACCAACTGGTCTCAGTGTAGTATGGCATGCGCACAGCTTTTGTTTATGCACTTATCCTAATTATAAGAAAAAACACTCATTAACTTTCAACTATTTTATATATATTTATATATGATGCGAACTCTGATACAGTCAACTCTCTCTAAGACGGACACCTTCGGGACCTGCCCCAACTGTCCGTCTTAGAGAGACGTCCGGCTTGTAGAGAGTCCAGGTAACGTGACACCAGAAATTCTGAGATAATTAAGATGAACGGCTATTCACAATGAATACATGTCTGCTTGAAGTCTGTTTAAAAACCGTATTCGTTTGTTTGAGCAAAAACTGCTACTCTCTTAGTAGAAAACGATCTCTTCGGCGCCCATACACCTATAAAGTCAAAGTTAGAAGTAATCCGCTATTATGGATTGTTTTTGGTAAGTTTAATGTCCTTAAAAGGGGGTTACTTACCTTGCCTAATGTTGATACCAAGGTTTCAAGTATTTTTTGCTAACAAAAAACATTTTTTAAGTCCGTTGTCTGTTTCAAAGTGTCCGTTGTCCGTCTTAGAGAGGTGTCCGTCTTATAGGGAGTTTAGTTACAGTAAAATGACTGAGAGACTGCATGGACCATCAACAGGTGTCCGTCTTTTATAGGTGTCCGTCTTATAGAGGTGTCCGTTAACCCTTTGAAGCCCAGTGTCCGATATTTAAGAGAGAGTTGACTGTATTCAAATACAACTAAAGATTGCGTTTTTCGCTGCCGTCAATCATAATTATGGCGACAGCCAACGAACCATGAAAAACAGAAACAAACAAAACGGGTCGAAATCTACCAATTACAACTGACAGACGTGACCTTTTGACCCAACATATATTATCGCTGATCTTTGTAGCTTTTTTGTATTGGAAATATATGTCCACAACTTTTACTTATTCATTCTTATTTTATTTCACTCACAGAAGGATGGCACTTCGACGGAGAATTTAAATTATGTGGTAGAGTGATAGCTGCTTGTTCTCCTGATCAGTGGATACTAAGATGCAAGTTGACTAATTCACGCCGCTTATTCTACGTGACATGCAGAATAAACCTTTTCACGAAAACGTACGAATGTACGGCTGCAGACGAGCCTGGGAGGTTGATATGTTGTGAAGTAAGGTGCACTTCATGAATAGAATCAGCAATTACTTGAAAACCCCGAATACTCAAAACGTTCTTTGCTGCTAAAAAATCCATTAAGATTTACGAATAAGATAGATATTGAATAGATGGACTAAAATCTCCCGTGATATACGACGGAATTGTATTACTTACTTGTTTAGTCATGTAAAACTTTCATGAAAATAAAAATGTATGTCAGTATCTTGTTCCTTGTTGTACCTCTATGTATTACGTAACGCGGTTTTAGAAAAATAGCATGATTGGCTAATCTGCATACATTTATTCAACCTTCTATCACATCACAACATTCTCAAAAAGTTTACGAGAGACGCTTAAACACCCCTTCCCCTCTCCCATCCCGCAGTCGACGGTCTCTGTGAAACAAATCACTGGCTAGCATCCAATAATAAACGGCGGGTAAGGCAATCAAAGCGTTCTTTCCAGATGGCAAATTTATGTCAGGAAACAAGTTCTGGATATGTATAGTATTCGTAATCAACCTTCCTTACTGTAAAGATAATTTAATTTTGTTTTCTTCCACTAGGCAAACCCTTCGCGTTCACTAGTTCAAGATTTTCTTAAGAGTTTGTCTTGCCTTTATCAGGATTATAACAAACATTGAACCAAGCTTTTCCATCTAGCAAGCTTATCTCAAGATTTTTAACATCAAATTTGCTTTCATCCAGGGTCTCGTATTCTGATCTATTCCTGGCCATACCGCCGAAGTCCTAAAATCCAATCCTTCTTGTAGCCCACTCTCAAACTGGCTAGTAACGGGCAGGTTCATTTGCTAAAGGGTTGAAAGTTTTATATCACAAAACGACGAGAGAGTAGGTATGACTCAAAAAAAAAAAAATCGTATTTTGTTTAATCCTCTGCGGCTCTCAACCTCCGACGCAGAGAACACAAATCTCAGCTGGTCGCTGAAACTAGACATTTCGATTAATCTAGGAAACTTCTGGTTGCTTTCTTTATATATTCCCCGTCCCTGATGTTAGGTCATAAAATAATTAAATCTATAGCTTCAAAGTAACACCACTCGCCTGCGTCTCGCTGTTCCATTCTAGTTTTGAACTTTTATTAAGGCATTTCTATGGTCTGGAACTGTTAGTTGAACACAGAAAAAATATAGTCGATTTATTATTAAAAAAAAGTTACAGAGCCGATTTTTACGGAAGAAACTGCAATATTGGCACTTTACGAACCAAGAGAAACTGAAAAAAAAAACATGCGTTTCCTCCGGTTTCAATCGGCAAGATGCTTAAGTAGTAAGGGAAAAACAATTTAACAGTGTTGTTTTGAATACATTGATGTGAAAGGTTACGCTGATTATAAAAACCAATTATAATATTAAGCGAACAAAAATTCGTGATGATGCAAAGAGTAAACTTGCTGGCGCTATTACACTTGCCCAGTTGACAGAGGATTGTGACTGATTCAGTAGACACGTATTTCAATACAGTCTCAGCAAGGGAAAAATATATTTCGGCTTAGGTCACGGCGGCTGGGTCGCAAGTGCTGTTGTCATACTCTGGCGCTATTACAGTTGGCCAGTTGACAGAGGATTGTGACTGACTCACCTGACACGTACATCAATACAGTCTGAGCAAGAGAAGATTAGATTTCAGTTTAGGTCACGGCGGCTGGGTCGTCGTGTTGTTGCACTTATATTTTCTCGCAGTTCCAATTCGAGTTCCGTTGGATCTGCCTCGTCCCCAGGCGCCGATTGGCCGGACGTTGAGGCGGTAAGGCGGGAAAACAGGGAGCGCGGGGTTTGATGGTTAGGGATCAGGCCCAGAACGCCAAGCGAACCGTGCACGTCAGTCCCACAACACCAAGCGAACCGTGCACGACCAAGGACGAGGACGCCTGGGGACGAGGCAGCCGTTGGATAAGCAAGTCAAGTATGGAGACGATTCATCATTTAGTGTTCTGGATTCTCGTGGTCTGTCATCACACACGGTCATCACAACAAGGTAAGAATATGCTATACTTTTATGTGCTGTTTCTGTCTACTGTGCTTTACAAAATGGGTCTCTATTTTAATTCTACATTTGAAACCCTTTCGAATGTTTATTATTATGTTTTATTAGGTGACGCTAGCTTTATACAACATAATACCGTCGAAGCTCTCTTAACGGACACTCTCGTAAGCGGACAGCTCTACTTACGGCCGCCTTGTTTGAAACCCCGTTTTAACTCCCATACAAACTCTGTTTTTTCACATTCTCGTAAGCGGACATTCCCGTAAGCGGCCGCGGACACTTTCAGAGATTACGACTTTGACTTTTTCTTTGTTTTTAAGCTCCCGTAAGCGGACACCCAAAAGAAAATCCTATAAACAACCTCTGTATCTTGTTTTTTCTTATTAACTTTACATCGCCGTTCGTCACAATGATTTTACAGTAATTACAGAACCATATTTCAGTGTTTGTTTTGTCGTCATCCACGTTCGGTTACATTTTGAAACACCACTTGTTAGCTAGGCAAGCTCCCGTAAGCGGCCATCTATCCCCTTTACCTCTAGTGGCCGCTTACGAGAACCATTCTCGTAAGCGGCCAGCTCCAGTTACGGACACTTTTTTCGCGTCCCGAGGGTGTCCGCTTACGAGAGCTTCGACTGTAATAAACATTCGAAAGGGTTTCGAATGTAGAATTAAAATAGAGACCCATTTTGTATAGCACAGTAGTAAGTATAGCCTCCTTCGCAAGAACGTGTAACGAGCCCAAAGAACGTCTGCGTCAGGAGGCTGATGATAGTAAATTTGGTTTCACAAGCAGACCATAATGGCCTTTTCAAGGTTGGCAAGAGAAAAAGAATAGACCATTTGCATTATGACGTAAGGGCGCAAAGACTTCTGGTAGTTGTAGTTAAGTTCGCAGGAAATTTTGAATCGTCATCAAGCCCGCTTGCCCAAGAAAATCGTGATGGAGATAAAGAAAATTACCCTCGCCTAAAAAGACGTCCCTGCAGCTTCATTTAAAGGGCAAAAAGCAAGCTCTCAGTATAAAACCAAGTCCGTTAAAATGAAAAAAAAGTTATACGAGATATCGTTTATTTGCTTGGTTGTGTTTTGTTGTGAAGTTTCCACGAGTGTTTCAAATTCCTCCAGTGGAGTCTCAGTCGCGCGGTTATTTTTTTTAAGTTCCTATAACTTTTGCTTGCAAAGTACTATTTATTTATATATATTTTTTATTTTCAAATAATTTACGAAGACGCAATATACCCTTTTTAAACATGGGGAAGTACATGATGTCTACACTCGTAAAATTATTTGACGCTCATCGTTGGAGTCTCACAGGTAATCGTTCATCAACAAGATTATGTAAATAAAATTATATTTGCTCGCACGGCCCTCGCTCGTATTGAAACCACAACTCCTAATCGACGAGTTGACATCTTCAGTGTAAAAAAAGAAAACTGCTTTGTTAACTAATATTGCAATTGCAGTTCTAATTGACGAAAACAGAAATACAATTTTAAGATAAATAAACAAATAATTGTATTCACCTGCACAGGGAAGTTTTGATTGATCAGCTTGAAAATCTTCTATGATTGACCCTTCGTAATTCAACGATGAAGCTCGATTGAACGAGGAAAATTATTTGACTCGTTTCTCTGTCTCACTGTAAAAATAAATTTAACTGACCTCCGAGCAATCATGATATATGGTAAATTTTTCACTGAAGTTCAGTGAAGAATTAATTCACTTGCGATCGAAGCGATCGTTTGTTGAACGTCTGAAAATAGATGATGAACAAAGTCACTGGCTTGCCTTGCTTCACTTGATTCCACACAAATTAAGTCATATCCTTGCGCGATTTTTTGAAGCTGTGATATTAGGCTAAATCATTTTCGAAGAGAAGTTGTCGGCCGCGATGAATGAATTTCTACCAAGTCAACTCCGCCACACAACATACATATTAAACTTACTTGAACACGAACAACATTTGTCTGCCTTGGTTAAAAAACAGAACTCAGTCAATTTTCATTCCAAAGCTATCATCCTGTTTTCTATATTTTTGACAGGTAACAGAAAAAATAAATGTATAAACTAATTTCGAAGCGACAAGAGCGTAAACTTTGCGTCTCAACTTCAGATCAAAATAAAAGTCCTGGATGGCCACTCTTGCGCTTGGCTGCCCTTAGCCAATCATAAACCAGAAATGGTGTTTTCCCGCGAACTTAGCTATAACTACTAGCGGCTCGTGGGCCACTTTTTTGTTCTTACCACATTTTGACGTCATCTGTGATCTATAACTGAACAGACGCACGGCAAAATGGAATCTATTTGTTAAGTGTACATCTTACCCTGTAAACTGCAGGGTAATTTCCTTAAACAGCTACCAAAGAGTAGTGTATGTAAGGAAGTATTAGAGTAAGTCTTATCATGACGAGGAGAAAAATTCCTCCACAGAATGTCATACACGGACACCATTTTGAACTTGCAGTAAGATCAGAAAGGAGAGGAAGTACGAACTAATCCGCGAGCTTTCTCGGCCGAAGTGCATTGTTTGTAAAGCATGCGGTGGATGTAAAAATATATCAACACGGATTCTGTGGAGTCACAAGTATTTTAGGTCACCCTCTTGATCTCCTTGCATTGCTGCTTAAATAAAACCAAAACAACAGAAATAAAGTATAACGAAATCACAAAAAGTCACAAAAAATCTCAACCACAACGGTAATGCCTCTCATGTAACTCGCACAATGGTATAAAGAAAGCTCCACAATATATCAAAGGTGATTTGTCTTCCTTGGGGTATTATTTTATTGAATTGTTCTTGAACATCTTTACAGCTGATGGCGGTTACTCGCACTGGGGCAGATGGAGTGTGTGTAGTGATTCCTGTGATGGCGGAATAAAATATCGTTCTCGTTCATGCACCAACCCCCCGCCAGCAAACGGAGGACGAGACTGTTGGAGACTGGGATCACCTGTAGATTCACAGATCTGTAACATGCATAAATGCCCAGGTAAGACAGGTTATTTATTTATTTATATTTTTTTTTTATGATCGCTTTCTTTGTACATACAAATATTTGTGGAAGTTACTTTACTTGTTAGACGTGCCCAGGCCGCTTAAAGCCGACGCCTACCTCATGCTTTCGGTTAAGTTTTTTCAAGGAAGGAAATTGAAGGTCACGCATTCCAATCGGCTAAAAACGGGTCATCGTTTACAAGCCATTTGAAACTGCTTGGATCGGTGAAGGGTTATGGGACGGATAGATTTTAATTATACACTTGCTTTTCCAGAAAGGGCTGCGTACATACAATGATTTGTGAAAGTTGTCGTACTTTTGTTTTGGCTATTAGACTATTGTTGTATAAGTTAGATGAATGAGAACTTTAATGCACATACTTTCCATCGATCTGAACAGGTCATTCGAAATGCTGCTTTATGATACGGTGAGTCTTGACATTCTAGCCATTTTATACTACCATTTGTATTTATTCACATGTCTCCTTTCAGTTCATAGTGGTTACTCGCAGTGGAGCAGCTGGTCACGGTGCAGCCGGTCATGCGCAGGAGGAGCTCAGCTTCGCTCCCGTTCATGCACCAATCCCCCGCCTGCAAACGGAGGAAAAGACTGTAGCAGACTAGGACGAGCTATGAAACTTAGAAAATGTAATAACCACGACTGCCTAGGTAATCATCTGAAACAAACGTACTCTGCAGTTAAGATAAAGAAATATTTCATAAAGAAATAATGATGGTTTGCAAAATTTAATTTATAGGAAAAGAGCGACAGTGATATCTGTCTAGAAGGTTTACATTTTTTTTTTATGTTGAATTTTTTTCTAAATTTGAGCAATTCCGTAGTCGAATAATAATAACCATAGTTCAAAAGGTGATTAATTAAACTTACATAGACATTTTAAGCCGATTTTTGGCACACTCAATTACAGTGGAATAAAATTCACTATTTCATTCGCATTAACTGTCAATATTTTTTGATAAACCAGAACGAAAATGGTGTTAAAAAACCTGAGGACATTAATTTGGTCCAACCTTGTCGTATGTAATGCACGAAAATTTTCCTTTCAGTATAACTGTCACGCATACATATCCAAATGCAGCTCGTGGATCTACAACACTTTGACAATATTATAAGCTGTGTCAGTCTCTTTTTAATCGGGAAGTAAAAGCAACTGCCGCTCATACTTAAAATTCTGTGAAGTATATAACATTAACGATAATTTTATTTACCTGATGCATTCAGTCGTAGGCTTACAGAGCCCTTTTAACTGTTCGATGATTTTAGATCCTCCTAAGGTTCAGCTTGTAAGCCCTATCTCAAAAGTGTTTTGTTCATTCTTCTGCTAGTTTTACCTGCATTGCCAGTGGTACTCCATTACCAATCATCAGATGGATGAGAAAGAGTAGCTCCAGTGTGAATAAGATTGTTGCTGATAATGTAAAATACGAAGTGATTTCTCGTTCTGGATCTTCCCAACTGACCATTAGCGATATTTCTATTGGCGATTAAGGATACTACACTTGCAACGCCTCAAGTTATGAATATCATTCGGATAGGGTCTTTCTTGGAGTTATCTGTAAGTTTATTGTTTTTAGTGAACTTAATGTAGTGGTGTCGGGCTTTCTCTAAATGTATATAACGGTTCTAGACCACTTTGAATTTATAAAAAAAAATAACGTGGCTCTGAACCCCACCCAAATAATTTAAAATGTCAGTCTTGCCTTGACTTACAATGGGTGAGTGAGTGAGTCAGTCAGTGAGTGCACGTGAGTTGTGCATGTCTGTCACACCAATCAGATTATAATTAGGGAAACTATTAAGAACCAATATGCAATTGCGGGTTCTAAGATGGGTCGTATGCGAGAAGATCTGCGCCCGCTTTAAAATGGCCAGCTTTTTTTCTTTATAAACAGGAACACCTGGTATTCCCTAATTTCCCTTGTTTCGTTATTTCCTTTGGGTGCATATTATCTAGTTTACGCCGAGGACTTTTGGGCGCGTGTTTCAAAATTCTTCCTACTGGCGTAGAATGCTAGTAGTTTTCACATTCTAGCAATAAGTGATCAAGGCGGCGATATACGCATACAATCAGCTATACTATACGTAACTTCATCTTGTTATTTAAAACATGTCAAAAAATACATGTCCATAAATAAGTTGCTAAACCCGTTTGGATCTCTGAGGAACAAAATTAAACGGATCTGAAGATCAAAACCGGAAACGGTTTTCATAAACACAAACAATATGATGGCGTTGCTTATTATTGTCTATATGATCTCAACAAAATCTAATACTAGAATCTATATTTTAGAAGCTTTCAGAAAATTGCATACTTTATTGCGGTTACTATTGATGGTATGCACACAATTTAACGTGGAACGGAAACGCCACTCTCCTTCCGTGATCCAGTAAGTATTTTTTGATGAACTGTATTTTATGAAGTGGAAGATAGCAAATTGTTTAGTTGAGCGACCTTGGATATGAAAACGATACAATTTCTTCGCAGTTCGTCACAGAAAACTTCGTTATCTTGTCTTTGCAGTTCATTTGATTGGTTTTGGTAAGAATGTTCTCTATTGAGAAAACTTTGAGGTGCGCATAAAAGGTTTGGAAACGTTTTATGGAAACGTTTTTAAATTAACGTTTATTAAAATACGTTTAAGACAGAAAGTGTTGTTTAATTTCTTGAACAAAGCTTGTGACCAAAACTATTTTTTCTCCACGTTTTTATAATGGGATCGTTCACGCATCATGAGGCATGCCGGAGGCTCAAAAATGTAAAATGAAATAGCCAAGAGTCGTGATCAGTTTCGCCTCATAAGCACTTAGTTGCAACCCTTGAATATTATGAACATGGACAAGTAAAAGCATTGTAGTCAGGAAAAGCATGCTTGTACTAATTGGTACATTCGTTGTACCTTATTATTTTCAACACTAAGCCCTCCAAGAAAGTTCTGCCCTTTGCCCCATGACAACCCACCGAGCAATCATGGGTGTGCCTACCACAATATGCTGCCCTGTCCGCGGATTTCCGCCATCAGAAGTTACCTGGACATTGCCTGATGGAACTGTGCAAAAAACAGGAAATAATATATTACCTATTACACCTAAGAAAAAAGATTTTGGAACCTACACATGCAGTGCTATGGGTTTGAAAGAAACCGATCCTGATCCAGTTGTCCTCTCCATTAATCTTCGACAGGAAGAACAAAGCGAGTACATTCTTGAAATCCTTGCAAAGTAAGCATAATTTTATAAGTGTAATTCCCAAATCCATACCCAGTTTCCGTCCCAGGGTTTCCTCACTATAAACATATGATATTTACTTATTAGCCAAGTTCGTATGCACCCTTCTGGAACCGTTTAATTTATTCCTACGGACTACAGCACTTCAAATACTCTTTTTGTGCGTGAAATCAACCAAACTGTCTATGACTGGCAACTCATGGTCTTCTTTGACGTCGAACGTCGTTTCACCAATATACCTCTCGATGCGTGTATTGACCTGGCGGTCAAAAACATCTCATTGGGTAATGCCTGCCTTAAGATCAGTACCGCTGACCTCTAAACCCTTTTTCCCTTTGCCACCGCTCAGAATCGTTATCTGTTTAAGGGCAAATTTTACGATATAGTATATAGTTTATTTTTTTTTTATTTCATTAACTCCAGACATCCCAGTATTAGTTCACTATAGAACAGAAGGCTGAACACAAGTTTCCTTTTTGAGAATATTAATTGACAATTATTATCAATACACGCGGCCAAATTGAAAACCGCTGAATTGAAAACACGCGTCTTGCGGGCCGCAAATGACTCCTAGTGGGCTGTTAATACATTAACAGCCCTGCAGCTTATTGGTTCTCAGTTCATAATCCGATTAACTTTAACCAATCAGCGTTGCTGACGCGGGAAAACCATTCAGGTGCGTACGCGTACAGCAAGAGTCTCGAACAATTTTTTACCAAGCGAATTGTGTTCGGTAGGTAAAATATAAGTCTATTTCTTGTAAATGGGACAAAATACAGCCAAAAAAATCGTTTTTAGAAGCAAATGCACAAGGCGAAAAGACAAAGAGAGAAACTCCTTGTTGTCTTGCGAGAAGCGAAACGTCGTTCACTTGAATTGTGTACCTCCGGTCGAGCTAATTTTAGTTAAAGCAGCTGCAGGGATTTTACGCCGAAGTTCAATCGGAAAATGTAAGCTTGTAAAGTATTATTATCCACGAATCA
The DNA here is from genome assembly GCF_052425735.1 of Oculina patagonica. Lineage (NCBI taxonomy): Eukaryota > Metazoa > Cnidaria > Anthozoa > Scleractinia > Oculinidae > Oculina > Oculina patagonica. The sequence goes on along the minus strand of NC_135766.1, from coordinate 29,262,992 downwards.
GCCCATTGCTCATTATTTTCTGAGACACTTCAGCAAGCTCTTTTATACTACAACTACACAACAAGACATAAGCCTTAGTAGCATCGCGTATAATTTTCTTTGCGGCGAAGTACTTGTGTTATTTGAATTAAAAATCATGATGTTAACTTCATTAAACTGAATGTGTTACCTATCAAAATATTATTTGACCTAGTTTAACCCTATCCAGACCGGGGGGGGGGGGGGGGCGGAAAGTGCCCGCGCCGACTTTGAACGCTTATAACTTTTTTTAATATTCAACCAAACGCTGCCAAACTTTGCGACTTTATCTAAAATTTATCTGGGAACAATTTGGTAGGGTAGGTTGTTGTGTCAGGAACTTGACGTCACAATGGCAACGGCATTTTGACAGGCATGTTTTCCTAAATTTGTAATTCTCGTGTTTCTATTAATGAAAAATAACATTAAAGCAATTATTTTCACCTGTTTACGGGTTTTAAGCACATTTTTATTGGTTTTGAGTATTTTCCAGTAATTGTGGGCGGTTTTCTGACGTTTTGAAAAAAATTCGAAATCCAAGATGGCGGATCCAAGATGGCGGCTGTTTTGACATTATGATGTAATTGTCACGTGATGTGACGTCATCATCCCACGTGACATATACCAAAATATAGACTTTGGGACATACTATATATCCTGTAATTTTCATTGTGATTGCTTAAATATTCTGGAAGTTACGGAGGGGGGGCGGAATCCGCCTTCCCCCCCCCCCCCGGTCTGAAAAGACCAAAAAAAAGCCCGGTCTGAATAGGGTTAAACAATATTCCCTCAGAAAGTCATTTTATTCCCTTATTATTACTCTCCACCATCTATTACTACCGTTTAAGGCAAAATGACTTCACGGTTTTTTTTTTAAATTTGATAAATCATTTTATTTTTACCCCACGGCCTTTCAAAATTGGATATTTAGAGCTTTAGTAATCAAGGTTTTTAAGATTAATTATTCGTGGATGGGTTTCCATTGGGACGCAAGAGTTATTTTCCCACTATTTTAATAGAGAACGTGGCTAATAAGCGCATTAGCAAGTCTCGAGATGCAAAGAGTTCAATAGACAGACTGATTAACTCAAGTGACAGGCATAGGCCTTTTTGTCAAACGTTGTTCAAAACAGGACAACACAGCTTGTTAACTGCTGTATATTTAAGATATTGTGCTTTTGTGTTTTCTGAAGCATCTCTCCCATCCGGAATCCGGAATCCTTGAATTTAATTGGCTGTTTACACGCGTTCCACCGGTCCAGGTTTTTCCTATCCGGACCGGCTTTGCCATTTTTTTTGCTTTGGTCGCTGAGCGAGTCATTCCGAGACAATGAGTTGCAGGTTTTAAGATGCAACTTATTTCAGGAGATTTGCACCCGCTTGAGAACGGCCATCTTTGTTATTCTATAAACAGGAACATGTATTCACCAATTTGCCTTATTTCTTCATTTCCCACGTTGCATACTATCTGGGTTACGCCGAGAACTTTTGAGCGTGTGTTTCAAAAGCGTTCGAAATTCATCCTACTGGCGTGGAATGCTAGCGTTTACACATACTAGCAAGTGATCAAGGCAGTGTTTTACGTATTAGATAAGCTATACGTAATACCGTCTTGGTTGACGGATAGTTATCATCGAGAACATTAATTCCCAGCATCACTGACGTTTATTACAGTTCTTTTGTTTGTACTGTAAGCGAATGTAACGTGATAAATTTGGTTACAAACATATGTGTAAAATGATATTTTGTTCATTTTTTTTTTCTTTATGCAACACTCGGCTCGAACGGTGTATGAACCCTAGGAACCGCCTAAAGACGACTAAAACAGGATGAGCTTGCACACGCAGCCCTTCTCCACGCGAAAGCTCGAAACAAGTGGTTGATGTATTGCACTACGATGTCTTGTGCCAATCTCTTTGCGACCTAGCTAATTTGTTGACGAAACAGAACAAGTAACAAAAAATCAAAACTTAAAGCGTTATTTAATTGAAGAGAAAATTTGCTAATGAACAAGACATCCGGAATGCAGGAAAAATACATCCATATAAAAGCTGCTTAACTCGTTTGTTACTGAATTTGGTTTAGAGCTAAATGCTCATCTGTAAACTGAATGAGAAAAGGCCCTTTAATTTCAGTCTTCAAGCCATTTCTCCTTCTGGTTGTGTATTTTTCACTGATTTATTAATTTAGCTTTAGGTTTCTGAAACCGAAAGTTCTGATCAAGGCTAGGTTCTAGGTTCTAGGTCTTCTGATTCCGAAGGTCTCAATAGAGACCCTCGTAATCAGAAGGCCTAGAACCTGGGTCTAGAACCTTGGTCTAGATCTAGACCAGACGGCAGAACTTTTGGTTGAAAGGGACGGGAACGCTTGTCAGAAAAAATGGAATTAAACTCTTAAAGGATGTGAGACCCTAAACGAAAACCAATTAATGGCTTAAAATATTGGCGTACTGTCCCGAACACCTTACGAGAGAACGATATCCTCAATTTAAGTCCTAGGTAAGAGAAGCTATTAATCGCTAAGGTACTCTGTGGTACTGGATGTTGCTACTGAGGTTAGCCAGAAGCTATGGAATCATACACCCCTGAATGAATTTTATATGCTGAGTTTAAATTATTCATGCACTATGGATAATCAATCAGTAAATTATGAGTAAGATTGATGCTTTTTGTTTATCAGGGAATCAAAATGTGCACAACATCAGGTGATTTTTTAAAAGATTTTGGCTACTTCACGTTCACTTTTGGAAAACGTTTTAGAGTGTTGCACACCAAAAACTCCACGAACTTTCTTTACATAAACTTTAATGTGCCGTGGTCTTTAACAATTTTTATTTCTACCGATGTTTAACATTGTTACCGTGTATTTAAAGACTGAAGATCTCTGCTGTTAGAATATATTACTTAGTTTCTTGTATGGGTGCTTTCATTTATAGTGACCTACACCGCGACATGTCGAGATAATATAAATGAGAACACTTACCGTTCTTGGAAACGTTACTGTAAAACAAAGCGGTATGTTCAACGTAAATGCGGCAAGACTTGTGGAAAATGTCAAGGTTCGTAATTCTACCTTCTCTGTTTGTTCTGTTTGAGTTTAGCAAAATTAATATTGATGCCTTCAACGTACTACACTGGATTTAGGTATAAGGTATCTAAAGAAAAACATGCAAAGACAAATAAGCTTGCATAACTTCCGTACTTACCAGGTGATCGTGCATATCAGTAAGCTAATTCCAGATCGTACGAGGCTTATGAATAAGGCGAAAATAAAATAGAAATAACTTCGATTGCACGAAACCAGCTTTAAAAATATAGATTGCTCGCAAGAATTCAGTCCATCGAAATCTGTTGATTGCAAGTACAAACACGCTCGATCGATCGCTATTTTTGCGTTCGTTCCACGGATTGAAAAGAAAAAAAGAAAGAATGCTCGCAGTCTATTAATCCCGTCCCGATTATCTGCCTTGGGCGGGACGAGTAGTCATTTTCCCGTTTCCTGACAAGCCCATGCCCCGCTGCGAAAAACTGGGACCAAGGACTGTTTTGTCAACATGGCGGGTCAGTCAACGGGTGAAACGTAGCGACAACGTTTGTGACAAGAAATTTGGCTTCAGTTTTTAACGACATTAGGGTTAATGAATTCACCTTTACACACTTTTTTGAATTCTCCCCATGCCATCTGAAATCATTGACGTTTATCTTCAATACATCGAGAACACTGCCGAAAGTGAGGGATGCTTATTACTCAAACCTGGGACACGTAAGCTTGCGCTGGTTTAATCTCCGATTTTCTGTCGTTAACTTTGAAATTGATACTCAATTAAAAGGCTCGGTTCGTCGAAAATCTGCGATTCCATGTTTGTTTGTTTGTTTGTTTGTTTCGAAAGTCAGCTTATACGGCTACCGCTACAATTAAGCTTACTGAGTGCCGACCGGGCAAAGCTTGTACGTGTGATAGTTTAACAAGACAAGAGAACGGTAAGTTAATACTCTTGGACACGGTTAGCGTGTCAATTTGCGCACTTGAGTTGCGTGCCATTTGGCACGCTGGCGTGCCATTTCGCACAGTACAGTGCTCGACACGCAACATTGTTCAATAAGATACGCGCCTTTGTTTTTATCGTGCGATACTAACAAAAGAACATTTTTAATTAGGCGTGCCTTCTGACACGCTGCTCGGAAGCCGGCGTGTCATTTTGCACACTGCCTATTGTTTAGCGTGCCATTTTGGCGTGCCCGTGCGTTCACCTTTTTCACTGTTTTCCCGTGGAGGGTCACATATATATCTGTGCATGGTATTACATAAAGCGAGTTTCAAGATTACAGGCATGACAGACTTGGCCAGCTGATTCAATACAAAGTTCTGCAGTTTAAAATTGAAACCTATGTTAACTTTTTGATTTTTTTTCAGTTTGCAGGAATTCTAGCCATCTTTTTTTTTTTCGGAGCGTTTATATTTAAATAGGCTGCCCTGCTGACCGAGTCAAAAAAATAGAATAGCAATATGTTGGTTTTGAATTGAGATGGCAAACTGAAATACAGCGAAATTCCTTTTCTGTTTTAAAATGATTGTTAATAATTACATGAAGTGAACTAAATATTACCTAGCCCACACACTTTTCACAAGAAGAAAAGAAATTAAAGAAAACGTGTACCGTAATGATTCGATTTAGCGCCCTCCTTCCAATAAGCGCCCCCTTCCGAATAAGCGCCCCCCTTCGAATGTGTTTTTGTAAATAAGCGCCCCTATTCCAATAAGCGCCCCCATTCTTATTAGCGCTCCCATTCTTATAAGCACCCCTATTCTAATAAGTGCCCCTATAGTAGTAGTAGTAGTAGTAGTAGTAGTAGTAGTAGTAGTAGTAGTAGTAGTAGTAGTAGTAGTAGTAGTAGTAGTAGTAGTAGTAGTAGTAGTAGTAGTAGTAGTAGTAGTAGAAGTCTTTATTAAGAAGCTAGTCACAACAAACGTGTGGCTTTACAATAAAAAAAACAATCTAAAATAAGCTAAACTAGTAAAATGAACCTATTATATGTATTGTGGATAACTTGCCCTACTGAAGTCACTGACGTCAACTAGATAAACTCCTGACCGTTCACCGTACAGTTCATGTATATATTTAATGTTAAAATGAAGAATTATTTTAAAAGTAACTGAACTTTTAACAATTTCTAACTGTTACAGTTCCTGTTATTATAAGATACATTTGGTTGTTTCTCAAAAAATTAAATAAGCGCCCTGTCCCGAATAAGCGCCCTGTCTCGAATAAGCGCCCTCCCTTGAGGTGCCAAAAGTGAATAAGCGCCCCGGGCGCTAAATTGAATCATTACGGTATCTCTTAGCTTTGCACACAAAGCTATTTTACCTTTCAGTGAGACATTTTTGCCTTTTATTGCAATAGTAGTTTGTCTGCTTCTGCTTTTATCCAGACCATTTGCATTATTCAATCTCGCTCAGTATATTATGAGTGGGATTGATGTTTGTTGTTTATCAAGGAATCAATTATTTCCAATTTATTTATTATGTTTTAAGTTGACGGGGAGTATTCTGACTGGTCTTCCTGGTCTAAGTGTAGCGTCACATGTGGTAATGGAACTCAACAGCGTTACAGATCATGCACCAATCCACCGCCTGCTAATAATGGAACACCATGCAGAAGACATACTCAAGAAACACGGATATGTACTACAAAAATGTGCACAACACCAGGTGAAAAAAAAAAATAGGCTGTCCCTGCTGACTGAGCCAAAAAAATATAATAGCAATGCGTTTACATAAGAAAATCTTAGCTTGTTGTGCTGTTTTCACCCCTCATTTTAAGCGACTGACCCTTCAGCCAGGGTCATACTCTGTCCACGAGCCAACTTTGAGTTTTTTTTGTGAAAAGTGTGCGCTCATTTTTACAAAGATTATGCGAAAATTTCATGTCCCCGGGATTCCTCGACTCAAATTAGATAATGAGATGCTGTTTAACTGTCAGACCAATTTGACGACAAATTTTTTTCTCAAAGAATATTGTATAGCATTTGGAGTTAAATGATGCTTTTAGTTATTCAGGTACAAAGATATGATTAACCTCAACTCTACCATGATAATAAAACATACAGAAGGATACAGAATAAAAGCATTCCTATTGTACTTTGTTAGAGTGGAGCAATAAAAAGATAGTTTCTAATTTTATGCACCTGGTTTATTTCAGTTTGCAAGAATTCTTCAGGTGATAGTTACTGCAACAAGGGGTAAAACTACTGCTCCAGCGGCAATCTACCATTCCCTAAATACTGCAAAAAGACTTGTGGTCTGTGTTGAGTTTTAACCGAAAACTAACGCAATAAAAAACTGTTCTTATAATATTTAGTGACTGTTTCCCATTTACTCTTCAGTAAAAAAGGGTAATGGTAATCCAACGTAGGCAAAAAGATGGCGACTGGTGTATTTACCCATAGTTCGTAGCGCGCGATAAAATAAAAAAGAGCTAATTAAAACGCACAAATAAGTTCTAAACAACATTGCTTGCTCAATGTTGTTGGTTCAGGGACCGGCAAATTTTGGGGGAAAGAGGCGTCCTATGTTCCTATTGGCTGTGTTAGGATCGCAACTGACTCGTCCCCAGTCGTCTCTTATGCGAAAATTGCAAGACGCGAAGGATGATGGGAAGGAGGAAAGGCGAGAGACGACTGGCAGATCCTGTTTCCAAGATGGCGGACGGATTAATGGCGGTGTTGAGATAAAAATAGGCACTATTAGTTAGAACGCTTTCGGGCGCTTTAAAACCCCACAAACTGCTCTTCCTCGATATCTTTACCAATCGGAGATTTTGTTTATCCATATGACACGACTAGTATTCGCCCATCACACAACTCGACGCGTACGATTGCCCAACTATAGATCACTACAGTGTAATTAATCTTTCCTGCCGGGGTAATATAGAGACCTCAATTTAACTAAAACGCTTTCAGTCTAATTGAAATACCGGTAAGCGTCAACAGACTTGTCTTCATTTCTTTGGTGAGAAAGTCAAACTTAAACTGAAAAATATTAATGTCTGACAGTTTCCTGTTGAAAGTGTTATGTTTGGGTCAAGGAGTCACGGCTAAATCTGTTTTCAGTTGTTACTTTTATTTACAGTCAAAGATGAAAAAATCCTTGTTTTATGAATTGAGGAAAATGGTTTAAAGCTTTGTTGGCCCAATTTATTTTGAAAACAAGGTACTCGGTTTTTTCATGGAATAAAACACGGGAATAAATGGTCACGGCATTCGCAGCATGATCATGTTGTAATATTTCTAAACTCATGCAGAGAGAATTTTATTGACTCACAAACGAAAACACATCAACATTGTAATCCAGAATTATAGGGATCTATACCTTGCAATGATTACAAAATGATACTTGTGATTTTTCCTCTCTTCGAATATTCAAATGTTTCCAATGTTTCTGCTGGTATACCATCCAGTCGATGTCAACGTAGCGACAATTTAGAGCGGTTCAAATCAGCCGCAAACGCGTGCAAGCCGATATTAAAGCACAAGTAGCTACAACTGTTGAACAAAACTGAGTGATGTTTGAGCGATGCAATAAATCTCTTCTCGTAAATCAATTGAAGCCGCCTTCTACGTATACCGTCCTGAAACCTTCCTTGGCCTTTGTTTTGACGGACGCTTGACGCGCGCCATCTCAGTGCGATAAAGAAAAGCCGTTAAAAGTAGCTTTCTAGCCGCCAAATACCTCTGAAATTTTACCTGGTACGACAATTTGGGACCCTAAATGTATCTAGCCAAAAATATACCCGAAAAACGGCCAGTGCACACTTTTCGACTTTTCAACACACTTTTCGACTCACGATCTGCCAGTCGTCTCCTTCGCTTCTTCTCTTCCTTCCCATGATTCCCTCCGTGTTGAGCAGTCGACTCAAGACCGACTCAAAAGACGACTGGGGACGAGTCAGGGATCGCAAGGTGTTGAGGTAAAATATACAGTTAGCCTCCATCTTTTTTTTTTTCTTACAGTGGATTACGCACGGTTGCATCATAAAGTAGAAATTGATTAGAGGCTTTATGTCGTTTTGTTAGCCCCAGGGTGGTCGTTTTGAAAATGAAAATTATTTAGTAAGTCAATGTTCAATTTTTGCCAAAATACACCATAATGATCAAATATTACCAAAGTTTAATTTTTTTACGGGTCAATTAGTCACAAAGGTTACCATAGCAACGATTGTCGTTTTCTTTTGTTTCTAAACAAGCTTGATTTTCTCGAAATCTAAATTGACATTTGGTCATTCAAAGTCAGCTAATTAAATATGCATAAGTTAGTGAAAAATGGCCCATTTTGCAAAATATGCCATAACTCCAAGGGAATAAAATATTTTGAGCTAATTTTTTGCCACAGAGAATAGCTTACCATATCCAACATTTCTGCTAAGTTTGGATGAAATCGGTGATTTGAGCTGTATCTCCTATTGTCTGTATCTGCCCTGCTCTCTCATGGACGGACACTTAATTGTCCTGCCATTTTTTTTTTTGACTTAAGAACACCTCCTTTTCTGGCCTGTTACTATTTTGGCGGCGTGTGTAGATTAGCTTAGAATTGAGATGGTAACTTTTCTATTTTTAATGACTGAATAATTACATAAAGTGAACTAAATATTACCTGACCGACATACTTTTATTAAGAAGATGGAAATAAAAGAAAACGTGTAACTCGGTCTTCTCGAAAGTTTACTATCGACCCCTTAAGCTTCGTTTGTTTGTTGTCCTATTTCAGACCACGTGATGTTACCCTTAAGATTTCTCTTTCAACTACAAACAAATTCACTTGAAAACTGAATGAATAATTTCCAGATAGACAAAGCGTTAATTCTCTGAAAAACATGACATGATCTGAAATAGGAAATTTGCATAGGTTACTAAAGGTCCATTGTTAGTTTCTTTGCAAAGTTTAACTTGAAGTTCTTAATATTACTTGCATGGTTAACTTATTCAAATGCTTTTATTTAATATGAGGTACGAGGAAATTAAAAATTAAATAGCTTGAAGAGCTGAATTACTGACTATCACCTTAGGTGTGAATAAAAGAGCATTAGCCAATACATTGTCAGATACTCATTTTTTGGAATTTTGGAATAAAATCAAAATAAATTTTATGTTGCAAAATTATACTTTATAATTTTAAAATCGATCTGATTATTCAGTATAATATTAAAATAGTATTTATTTTATCTATATAAGATGGTAAGCAGCCCCTTGAATTGCATATGCAAGGTCAGAGAAGATGCACGTTTCAGCGTGGAAAAGCATTCTTAGTTTCGTAACAATTTCCATGTAAATAGGGATCTTGTCACAGTTTGACAGGCACCCGTAACAATCCTTATATAAATATGTGTGATCACAATTTTAACATTAACGAAAGCCGACAGGCTGTGCGTAAAAGCTTTCAGCATGGAAATTCATAAACAATTGGTGCAGTCTTATCACGTGAAAAATCAGCGTTGGCAACCAATTCAAGATAGTCTGGATTAACATTGTTATTGTGTTTTGTTTTTTCAGTTGTCAAATACTTGAAGACGCTCACTGGTTCAAGGTATTCGTTATTGTCAACCTGTCCTTTTTCAGGATTTGGCAAACTCTTGTCGTTTACTAAGTCAAGATATTCAACTTCATCTTTGCGTTTACCCGGAATCTCATATACCTGGCGGCTACTCAAAGTCCCGAAGTCTAATTCTTCATAAATTCCACTGTTTCCTGACTCGTAAATGGCAGGTTCTTTTGTTGAATGGTCGACGCTTTCATAATGTGGACAGGGCGAAAGAATGGGTACGACTCCGTAGTGCGCGGTTTCTGCACGAGACAGGGAAGAATTACCCTTGATTTCATCAAAAGTAAAGTTGTATTGTGGAGCTTCCACTGCTGCTCTCGACCTTTCTGCAAATTCAAACAAAAGAGAACAGATTACACGGCTACTGGAAGAGAGGTACACGTATACTTCGGGTAAGGTTAAGACTGCGTTCGAGCCTAGTGACGGCACAGCACACCGAAGCGTATCCCGGTTTCAGTGGCTTTAAGTGACTAGGAATATTTCTACTTTTCCTGAATGGAATGCTAGTCCATCACTAAATTTGTTGATACCCATTTATACACTTCAAACAAAGGTGCTATAAGAGTAGTGTCTTGGCTAAAAACACTACACAGTGATGCCAGAAAGGGGTTGTATCCAGACCCCATGATAATCTACCAGTTACTAAAATTGCAAAGTACGCGAAGCTCAGCAGATCCCTTGTTACCATTGCCAAGATTGCGCAGCCGGTCACAAACAGTGGTCTAGCTGTTTAACCAAGCTAAGGCCGGTCTGGGTCAGGTACCGCAAATGTTCCGGCGACTCTTGATCTGCATTTTCTACTGCAGGTCTAAAAGTCGGGCCGCACCAGAACGGGATGAGCGGTACGAATAGCCTGTCCTCATGGATCTGCGAGCGGAAAGCCTATCAGGTACGGTTTTAAAGGGACACTGTCACGGGGATTTGACTGCATTTCGGTAAAAAGTACTTAAATTGGCGAATTGTTCTTCTTTTACATGAAATGCACCTAGTACATCAAGATGAAGATATGAAGTCAATTGTTGTTGAAGGAAGAAGGGAGCCATAATAATTTTTAGGTGTTTTTCCAGTCCACAAGGACAAAACCTGAAAAAATCAGCCTGACTTTTTCAAGTTGAGATCTAAAGTTCTTGACGGCTTCACAAAAGTATTACTTGTTTATCGCTTCAGTACACTACTGGCATAGTGATTTTAACAAAATTGGACTATTTGTAGTTTCCATATGTCTTTAGACTCTTGAGATTAAAAGATGAAACTGGTGACAGTGTCCCTTTAAGATCAAAGTCCGTTTGGAACCGCTCCCGTCTGAACGCAGCCTAAGCAAAATCCTTTTCCTTGAGTTTTAAGACTCCTGTATTCAATATCGGATCTAGACAATCGAAGGGAAACCCACCTGCGTCCTTAAGTCTCTTTTGTCGTCTGAACCGGAAGAAAAAAACAGAAAACGAGACAATCACCAGCACAACCGCGATAACGGTTAGAGCAATTATCCACTGCGTTGGTATTGGATTTTCATTTCCGCTTGAACCAACAGAGGCGGTTGTAGCTATAAATAAACAAATGTGAATGTACTTTTATCTATCAGAGTGCAACATAAGAAATGGCTTCAGGAAGAGGCAAAAGAGTGACTCTAATATGTCATTTGGAGAATCCTCTTAATTTACCAAGTGACAAAAACAAAATGTGCTACTACGAAATGGATATCAGATAAAAAAGATCACATTTTGAGAATTTTATTAAAGTGCCAGAGTTTATGGCGGCTAAGAAGTTTAAAATGTTAGAAAACTGTATAGAAAAAAAGGTTGCTTGAAAGCTTTCACTCCAACAACTTCCTTCCACACATCAGAGTTTTTGCATTAGTACTATTACTATGCATACGTTAGAGCATTACTATAGAGCATTTACAGGCGATTTACAGCGATTCTGAGTCATAAATCTTAGCATTAGGGATTTATAGTACCATGAAAAGGAGAAATGCTCGGTCCTTGTGAGGAAGATAACACCAGAGTCCATTCATCAGCTTTGTAAGTGCCTGTAAATGACGTCACTGCGCCAAAATTATTGTACACTTGTCTAAAAAAAAAAGGGATCATGGTAGTGTTATTATTTGTGGAGGCAGCGTGGCCTGGGCGCTGGACTTGCATGTAATCCGCAGGTCCCGGGTTCAAATCCTGTTCCCTCCCACTAGATGTATTTGTGTTCAGTGGTCCCAAATTCAACTCCTCCCCGCTTTGTAAAGCCATCTCATACGAGATATGCACTTAACCACAAAACTTTTAACACCACGTTTTTAAGTGAAAGTTAATCAGGTTTATACTCAGACCAAAGCTTTTCAGAGGTTAATCAATATGCTTCACCTGCGCATCAGATCTTTTCACCATTAAAGATGATTAACGACATTTCATTCCTATGGATAATTTATTTGTGCTCTTCCTTCTTGTCTGACAATTGTACAACACACTATTATTACAACACCTCAGCTCGCTATAGTGAATTGTTGCTATATGTGTGGCCGTTTCTTGATAGTTCGGATTCGTTTCGTATGTTTCAAAGATGATAAACTTACACTTCGCTGTTTACTTACCTCAGAAGCGTCACTGTATTTCCTCCCCCTGCATCGTTTCCATGTCCCACACCCCACTGTGAAGTTCGGGTACTCTTTCGTTTAACTGCTTGCACTTGGTTCACGTCTCCACTAATGGAACTTTCATCCAGATAATAAGCAACCTGCAAATAGAGCGAATAACTTTCTCTAGATTAATTTTCTTATATGTTAGACGTTATTATCATACATTTGCATTACCAGGCGATAACAGATTAATTTTCATCTGTGAGGGTGTAAATGGGTTTAACGTTTTAAGGTATAACAACATTTTGTTACTCTTGTAACCGTGTAAATGGCAAAATTTTGACTGACTAACGTATTAAAGGAAGTAAGTCGACTTTTTGACGTATGCGGTACTTGACGCTGATCTTGACGGACCCGTTTTTGAGAATTTGTAGAACATATAACAATATTTTTTAAATAAAAATGTACATTTTAATTCACTGCGACCCCAACTAGCTCTTGTTGAGACCCACTGCTCACTCATGGTGGTCCAAACAAGCTCCGAGCTGTGTATTTGGTTATTAATTCTAGGTTTCTCTCGATACAATTGTCGCTTACTTTGCAAACAGATACCATCTGTAGCTATCACAAGGTGTAAAATTGCATCAATTTACTGACTTATCTTCATTTTTGCAGTGTACCGACTAACTCCATTTTTATAACAGTTTATACTGACTAAATGGATTTTGTTAGCTTTTTATAATTAAAGACTAGAGATGTACCCATTTACACCCTCATCTGTCCTACATTGTACTGGTATATGCACAGGGCTTGTTCAAAGGTCGCCTCAATCTCTGCGAGCCAATTCTAATAATTTATTAGTGACTGTGTCAATGCTGAAATCATTATTGTTTAAGTTCTTATTATGCACTTACCAGAATGACTTTACTGATGGTAATGTTAGCTGGTAAATTTAAAATCCAGTTAACAGGCTCGTAGCATCCAAGCACAAGTATAATAGGTCTGTCTGACCTTCCCTGGCTGATGATATTAACAATAGCGTCACCAGCTTTAGGAGGACGCCTGTTGATAACCTCGTACACAGACAGTACGTGGATCTCGTACTGTGTGGAACTGACCTCAGGAGTGCAGCTATATGTTGTCTTGGGCTGCTGATTGTTATGCCTTGGTTTGGCAAGTGCTTTATCAGTATTGACCTCGATACGGCATCCATAGGCATCAGCTAACAAATTATAAAGCTACTATTAGTTCATCGACATTATTAGAGATAGGCAGGGTAATTGAAGGAAAATTGGTGCCCGCCAATGCCGCTTGCCTGGGGTACGTTATTCTTTCAGTACATCCCAGAGGATACTTCAAGAAAATTATAAACCACCAACTTACGCAAACAGGTTTTGTAATCGTAGTCTTGTCCAGAACAGACACAGATTCCGTCTTTGCAGACTGCCTTTATTTTCCCATATCGGCCTGGGCAATCGCTGGAATTCCAGAAAGTTTTACATTTCTGTCGCAGACGCTTGAGTGTGGGTGTGGGTGTTTGTGTGGTGACGCTACTGCTGAGGTTACCGAGTCCTGAACCTGTAAAGACAAACCATTAAAATAATGACAGTTTACAGACCTCCAGAAGAATGGACAAACCTGAAATTCAAAGTGCATATCATCATTTTTTAAAACCGTACTTTTTTTAAAAAAAATATGACGTTCAAAACTCGGGATGCGGCTTATATGCGAGTGCCATTTATTTGTGCAAGTATTAACGGAACTTCTTTTTTATGTTCCATCACACTTTATTGCAACCAACCTAACAAGCAATGAAACAAAATGCTGGTATTATTTGATTTCCGAGTGGATAAGAAAGTGGAGCAATTTTGTTAATAAACCAATCACTAAACGTAGTAATACAAACCAAAGCAAATGCGAATGACGTTCAAATGCTTGTTAATTAATGTGAGCTGGTTTACGACAAGCATCGATGTTGCTTTAATTCTTTCAATTTATGAATAAGGTAAATGTTACTTTGTTGCTGAATATTATGCCACTTTAAGTTTGCAAGTTAATAGGCAATTGCCGAGTTACCCAATGCTCTTTTTTTCAGGACGAGTCTACGTGCGAAACCACTCAAATGAAAATGAGTTTTATTTGCGTGAAAATGGCATGGACTGTATAGGTGAAACTCTTTTTTCATATAAATTGTTTCGCACGGAAACTCGTTTTGAAACAGAGGCAAATGTAACTCGGAAATGGCCTTTTGATAGCGACTAGTGAGGTTTTAGTACCTTTTGCAGAAGGTAAAACTAGTGTCCAATTATCTACTCTGTAAGTGCCTGTAAATGACGTCACTACACCAAACACGCTGTACACTTGTCTACAAAAAAAGAAGAAGTAGGCACATTAATAGCCTAAGACAAACATCAGGATAAACAGTTTTTTTCAGTTTTGGAAACTCAGTATAAAAGCTTCCCTCATACCAATATAACTACGAAGCTTTACAGAAGTTTCTCAAGATATGTAAGGCTCTGGACAACAGAAGCATGTTTTGGCGTTCAATTTGGTGTCCATTAGAAGGTCTATGTGCGTGTCGCTCCACCCACTCACCCAATATTCCAATATCAACATTTTTCCACTTTATGTAATGCCTTCTTATTGTTTGAATTTGCTTAGTGGTTGGCTGTGACAGGTTACCATGGATAGAACTTACTACTTGGATTTTTTACGTCGTTTCATAGTTGTGTAGCAAATTTCCGGCCAACGACACAACCCGAAATATGTTTTATGCTTCCCAAAGTATATTTTTTTAGCGTCTTAATGTACTTCGTTTTAATTTTCTTTGGGTGATACTACAAACTTCTTGCCGGCCTCAAGAGTCCTCATGGGCCCGATGAGGATAAGTATAGGACAAACTGAAATTCATTTCACTGTATACTTACTTCAGCAGCCCTACTGTATCGCCTCCCCCTGAATCACTTCCATATCCTCTACTCCACAGTGAGTTTCGGGTTCCTCTCCGTTCAACAACCTGCACTTGGTTCGTGTCTCCACTCACTGAACTTTCATTTATATAATAAGCAACCTGTGCATATAAAGGCAAAAAAAAAAACAATCACTCTATCAGCGGCCGAACTCCCTTGCGGCCCAGACGGCTGCAGAGCGGAGCCTCATTTAACATAGGACAACCATGCATTTGGTTTAAAGGTTTGGTTCGCGGGCGTGTGCGTTCTCCGTACCTATGAACATATGTACGACGTCGCGAAACATGGCGGCCATTCTCCAGAAATAGGTTAACGTGAAAGGTTAAATGAACCGAAATTTCATTTTTTTTTATTTTGAGCCAAAGTAATAATTAGGAACCATATAAACATATTCCGAAGTTTCAAAGTAATTAGACTTTGCACCGCAGAGATATTTCAAGTTAAAAAATGCTTAATGTTGGCCTATATAATCGTAGAGCGCTCGGGAAAATTGACGGAAATTGTCGTATACACCAACAATGTTCATACACAACGTCCCCAGGGAGGTTGCAAAACACCAATTATGACGTCACTGTTGTTGCTCAGTTACATCGGGAGGCATCTCAATTACGTTGGAAGAAATTATTTCGCAACGGTTAAAAACGGCTAAGAACTAGTTTAAATTGTTGTTATGATCAATGGCACTTTTAGTTCGTTGATATAGCTTGTCAAGGTTACATAATAGGAATTTCCATTCGCAAGTGTAATATTCTCACAAAATATTAATAAGCTCAAAGGCGTGCACGTGTACGTGCACTTCGATGGCAAAGCCATCAAAAACACCAATTAAGATGTCAAAAAACTCCAAGCTCGTTCCATTCCAGCGCGCGGTCATTGTGGAAACGTTTTCGTGGAGCCTTCGGAAATTTTTGGTAGTTTTCGCTGTATTTTGCGCTAAAGGCTGAGAAAGTAAAATTTTTCCTTAAGTTAACTTAATAATGTTTTTTTTAGCGCCTGGTTACAAAACGAAGAATTAACGTAAACTTACATCTTTGATATTGGACATCCATGTGCATGTTTTATATGGAGCATTGACAGCTGTCAAACAAGGTATCCCTTGACTTGTACCACATGAATATATCGCGAGCTCAGATCTAGTGCCCATCACGTGTTTTTTTAAGTTTACCGCTGACCAGGTAATGGTTTAGTTTCATTGGATCGCCGGCTCAAGTCTTATTTTTTCCTGTCTATGGTCAGTAAGTTTTAGATTTACAAAAGGGCAAAGTAAACAACCGCGGAGCCCCGCTTCAAGGCTTGGCTAAATCTATTTAAAACTTCTGTTGTGTACTTACCACAATGACTTTACTGATGGTAATGTCGTTAGCTGATAAATTGAGAATCCAGTTAACAGGTTCGTGGCTTCCAAGCACGAGTATAATAGGACTGTTTGACTTTCCGCGGCTGACAATATTAACATGAGTATCACCGGCCGTTGGTGGACGTGTGTGTGAACTTCCCTGGTACACAGACAGCACGTGGACTTCGTACTGTGTGGAACTGCTGTCAGGCGTGCAACTGTAGGTAGTCTGGCGCTGCTGGTTGTTAAACTGTGGCTTGGCAAGGGCTGTATCGGCATTCACAATAATTTTACATCCATGTACATCAGCTAAAGATGCAAGAAAATGAACTGTTAACCCACTAACAGAAGACCGACAGCGGTCAAACGACAGAAATATGCAAAAAATAAGAAAAGTACTGCAAAGATAAGGTTTTAGTTTTCACAGTTTAAAGTTCGATACATTACCGGTATCCTAAGGGTTTACTAAGTTTTTTTGGAGCTTTACAAAAAAAGTTCTTCGCGTTTGAAAATATGATATGCAGACTTGTCGGCGCCATTGTCAAAGTACTTTGGTTTGGATGCGAAACATTTAAAAAGTAAAAATACTCGTTTACCTGAAGAAATGGGATTATGCTTACACTCAGAAACTATTTTTAGGTATCCTTGTTCATACTAGCACTTCAATATGAGCAAAAAACGCCGAAATGGAAAGAAAAGCTGCCTGAGACGTTTGACCGCGGTGAAAACAGAAGAGGTCATGGCGGGGGTGAAAAGGCGATGCTAGTGTTGGGTGTACCTGTTGGCTAGTGATTTACTAACTCTCTACATCAATTCTGGTTAAGTAAAATTATAATTCTTATACTACTTGTTCTATTGATTTAAGTAAGGTTTAGTTGGTCAAATGCTGAGCGTGCTGGACTCCAAATCGAGCGGTCCGGGTTTGAGCCATGGCGGGGGCACTGCGCTGTGTTCTTGGGCAAGACACTTTACTCTCACAGTGCCACTTGCCACCCAGGTGTATAAATGGGTACCGGCGAATTTACTGCTGGGGATAACCCTGCGATGGATTAGCATCCCATCCAGGGGGAATAGAAATACTTCTAGTCATTTCATGCTGCAGAAACCGGATAAGCTCCGGCCTGATGGGCCACTAGCCGCGTAAGCAGAATTAACCTTAATCCATAAAGTAAAACTTGCTTTCCTATGGCCTATTATTTTCCATTTTACTATTTGATGTCAGAAGAACATCGCTGAAAACAGCGCAAAACAAATCAAAATCGGATCGTTGAAAACAAAGCAAATATAAATATCGTCTTTCAGCGTCTTCCTTTCCCTC
Source organism: Oculina patagonica (assembly GCF_052425735.1). NCBI lineage: Eukaryota > Metazoa > Cnidaria > Anthozoa > Scleractinia > Oculinidae > Oculina > Oculina patagonica. Next base: position 29,245,191 of record NC_135766.1, on the reverse strand, counting down.
AAGCAAATATACTTACGCAAGCAGGTTTCATAATCGTAGTCTTGGCTAAAACAGACGCAGTACCCGTCTCTGCAGACAGCACTCATTTTGTAACTGCCAGGACAATAGTCGCCGGAGGTGCCCAAGCACTTCTGCCGCTGACAGGAAACATCGGTTAAGCAGATTGTCAGAGCGATTAAAGAACACAAGGCAAAGGAATTCGTGTACATGATCCTAAGTGACTTCCTGGAAAGACAAAGGTCGTAGTTTAGTCGACTTTAGCCGAAACTGTGAAACCCTACAATGTATACATCATACCACATATACTTCGAACAGTAACTTGAATGCATTGAAGATCGTGACCACTATCAGTTTTTGCTCGTAATTTCACGCATCAGGCATTATCCCAAACTTCGATCCTTTAAGGTAGATTTCCACTGTCACGTAATTTCGCGTAGTTAATGGGCGTGAATGTAACTGGCTTTACGGGTGTAAAATAAAATAAGGAAAAGATATGGACGGCTTGTGCCTGCGGAAAAATTTGAACCACATTCAACTTTTAACGCAGACGCGAGATGAGGTCAGTTAGCTCCAGTTAAACGCCAAAAGCCAGTTAAGTTCACGCTCATTAACGTACGTAAAATTACGCGGCAGAAAATCCACCTTGACTCAGCTGTTCCGCCGATGCGAGTCATCTATGCATTTTACGCACGTAAAGCCATTCAAATTCACACCTCTTATAAGTGTTACATAACCCGACAGTGGAAATCCTTCTTAGCCGATGTAAGTTGTCCCAGGCAGGAGCGTTACCCTACCTGTGAATTTTTGCTTGTAAACCTGGTTTATCTTTAACCCTCTTGCTAGGGTTATCCTGGCACTACGGTTTTCCCTACCGTCCTGTAAACAAAGACATATTTTCTTTCCTTGTTAAGTCTTGCTAAGTGTAATCAGACTGCGTCATAATGACCTCATTGTGTCTGTAATTTTTTAGCTATTATTGGGGTAAAATATCGTTTTTTGTCAGTTTCGAGTGGATCAGTGCGTGACACTGACAAATCACGATATTTTGCGAACAGCAAGTTAAATAATTTTTTTATCATTTGAACAATGCATTTTTCCCACAATTACCTTCGAGTACTGGGAATCGGGAGCTTCCTCGTTGAAGTAATACAGAAGAAAATAATAACTTCGCCTCCGATAAAACGAGGTGGTCTTGAACGACCAATTCTACTTCTTTAAGATATTACCTAAATAGCTTAAGGGAATTTTTCGTTGCCTTCTTTCTATTCCCCCTTTTTGGGGGTCTAGTAGAGGAGTCGAAGCGCTCTCACTCAACTCAGGAAAACGTGCTGCTATTTTCTAAGAATCGGACATAAAATACACATGAGCAGAAAACTATTTGCAGCAAAATCACTGTCGGACGGTGATACGCAAGAACAGACCATTATTTGTAGGCGGTTATTTGCAGGTCACGTGCTAGGCTCTCGGCCAATGAAAATAAAAGGAGAATAATGCATTGAATTTTAACAGAAAATATTTGTCATCATTATCATCCTCGTCATCATCCTGAGAAATATTTGAAGGCCAAATTGTAAGCAGATTAAAAATTCTCGTGTGACGAGCCTCTGAAGTTTCCCCGAAACTGGTTCCAGATAAGCCCGGTCCGACAAGGTAATAAGCCGATCTAACAAGTCATTTACTGACCGAGCAAGCCTGTATAGAAACATATTTCTATTTTACTTATTTTATTTTTATTTTTTAATATATATTCACTTGTTTCTCGAAGAAACTAGCTTGTCTTAGCTATATTAAATTCGAGGATAAACAAAGTTTTATGTTATGTTATGTTATGTTATGTTATGTTATGTTATGTTATGTTATGTTATGTTATGTTATGTTATGTTATGTTATGTTATGTTATGTTATGTTATGTTATGTTATGTTATGTTATGTTATGTTATGTTATGTTATGTTATGTTATGTTATGTTATGTTATGTTCTGTTCTGTTTAGATAAGTTATATGGGCCTCGCAATATTTTATGGCGCGTTCCATATCAAGTCAAAAAAGAGGTCGATCAATATCCCTCTGTATCCGGACCCCACACTCTGCAATAACCTGTAATTAAAAATACGCAAACACAGCGTTTTTCCTTGTGAGCACAAGCATTGACGAAAATTAGTCTCGCGAGCAACAAACAATTTTCAAAAAGCTACCTCCACTGAAAACCAAGCATGTGAGCACTTGTGAAAATATGCGAGCACGAGAAAATTAACGAGCACCCACTAAAGCTAATTTTGCGAACACTGCAAAATGCTGAGGGACATTTCATGACTCCAGGAAGAACTGAAAAATCCCACAGATTTAGTGAATCGGGCTATCAAAAAACCTGCTGAGTCGCAATAGTTTTGTCGTTCCAAGGTATCCCAAAGTTATCGATAGTATAATACCATTCATTAAAAACAGTGACCGTACTTTTTGAACGGCTATGTCCATTATACTGAAAGATATAGTTTGCGCCTATAAAGATTGCTGTTTGCCATGAATTTCAATATGTTGATAAGCAAATCGTTTCGACTATTTCCGTGGATTGTTGGTTTAAAGACTGTACAAACTTTACAGTCACTGCTTGCGGCTGATATGAAACTATCTTTAACTTTTACTTTATATCTTAAATGCCTTTTTTCGAGCTTTAGTCTTGGTATCCTTATTCAAAATTATGTCCGCATTGATTGTGGTTAACATTCAATATTTGACCTTTCGGTTGCCGCCTATTGAAATCTGTTTCAATACACCATTTGGCAGACGGTTTTATCTGAAATAAGTTCATGATTAGTTGAAACTTAATATTACAAATCAAAATTGGTGAGGTTAAGCTCGTTCCGTATATACAGAAAGAGATGTTCAATTTGTTACTACAGTATGTTGCCCAGTCTCTGCCCGGTTCAAGAACACGGACAAAATAAACGAATCTGACGAAAATTACATATGTATAGTGGTTGTTTTGGCGGGCATTTTGATCAAACGAGTCTCAATTGCGAGGACAGAAAACTTCCTTGAGGTAAATAAAACTTCCAAAATTACTAGACGCTTCTCGGTAAACTACCGAGCAAATTTCTCAATTTTGTTTTAAAATATTTGTACCGATTACATACTAAAAATGTAGATATAGTTATAGCATCTTTCAGTACCAGCCGTTATTAAGATGATATTAGGTTTCAGTAGTCATAACCGTTTAATGAGGAAATTGGAATTCATTTTTTGCGATATTCGTAATACAACGTGATATATTTGTTTGCTTTTCAATCAGTACAATTAATCAAAACACGGTTTAAAACTGCAACGTAACGTCTAATTGAAAAACAAGGAAGTTTATCTTTAATTAGTATTCACAATTACAATTACTTTTATTCCGCTGTTGTGATTGATTTATTACTTTGTTAATGAAGCATAATAATGACACCACATGAGGATTATTCGGACAATATCTGCCTGTCTATTTATAATTTCAACACAGGAGTCAGTTTTTGCGGACAATATTGCGGTAATTTCTTTTTGTGGGAGATGCTTTTTTGAAAAAAATTGAACCCGCAAAAATATTGTGCCACACGCAAGGATGCCAGTATTCGACCGAACAGGTTCAAACAGTAAAAGTAGAACTTTATTTAAGTGCCGGAGTATTTAGCTAATTGGGCCGGCCACTCTTGAAGCGGCCTTAATATTACATTCAAACAATGTTGTTAACCATGTATAAGAATGCTATTTTGCAAAAATTGGTTTACAAAACTATTTTAATGCATTTTTAAGTAAGATTTTTAATTCGATGATTTCTGAAAAGAAAAACCAGTATCACTATCATCTACAGATGATCTAAGCCGTTTTTTTTTTTTTTTGGTTGTCTAACTTTTTGCAGATCGACGACAAACGAAATGAGCATCTCCACGAAAAGAACTTACACATAAGTTTACTTCGAGTGCTTTCACGAACATATCTCTCTTATTGTCAATGGCCTAAATTTGGGGCTCTTTTGTATCTTAATAACGTTATTAACTTAAAAGCCACTAAGCTAATTCAATCAACAACCTTTGTACATTTCGAAGGTAAGTAAAGGAAGTAGAATTCTCAGAAATCCCGCCAACGAAAGAAATTAAGATATAGCGAATTGGTTGGATACTTGGCAAATGTACTATACTGTTCAGGGGAACCCAACGGACTATTTCAGTGAAAATTCACTTCGAACTTGCGAAGTATGGGGAATATAACACTTGTTGTTTTCGGGGGAGGTAAAAACCTTGTTTTGGCCGCGGTACGGAAAAACGCCAGCTGCGATCTTCAGAAAAGTAACAACAGCTCGCAAATTCGGGTAATGGTTTTGTTCCCTAAAAGATTCTGCTACCTTTATATTCGGCTAGAAAATCCGAAAAGATTTAACTGTGTTAGTTTACACAAATATCACTTTAAAAGGCCCTAACAACAATACAACAACAATTGAAGACTTTTGACTTCTAGTTAACTGTCCTCGTTGAGTGTTTCTGACTGTACATGTGTCATGACCCATTCCGCCTTCACATTATATGGTCAGCTTGCAACATGAAACTGACTCACTTACCTCAGTATCAAGTCTGGTTAAGTTGGCCTTTTAGTTCAGTTGCTGATCAAGGATCTAGTGGTGTGATTAATCCTTCCCTTTTGCTAGTAATACCGCACAAATATTCAACGAATGAAACTAGCGAAGTATTGAAATCTGTCTGACTGAACTCAACAATTTGCAACTCAGTCTGAACAGTGTAAAAATAGTTTATTTTTAAGCTAAGTTTCGAGTGATTGAACATGATTGATATAACCTTGCTTGAACTTCGATATGAGCGTTGCATGACGTTTGCCGTTTGGGCAACCATGATCATGCGAAATATTGATCTAAGATTTCTACATCGGTCGTTCTCTCCGTTAACCGCAGGCTAACAAAGTCTAATTCGCCGCCGTCAGTTTATTGGGCTGCGTTCTACCAAATGCTGAAGCCGTTTTGTTCAAGGCGCGACTGTGCTAATGTTCGGTTTGCCTTTTACCGACGCCTTCTGAGTGTTTTAATTTGTTTGCAGAGATGTTTCCATTTTCACTGTTAAGCAGAGAGTAAAAACGAGACCAAATTATCTTCGCTTTTAATTTATTGACCAATTACATGCAAATAAAACTGTAACTATGTATATTAATTTCGATCGTGAAAAAGAAATAAAAAAAACTATGAATTTTAACCCGAAGAGGCAGCCAATTTAAGTAAAATGTATAATTATTATTTCTTATTAGTTCAAGGCGGAAAAATTTTAGTGATTAGTTTGACTGATCACATTTTTGTTTTGTCCCTATTCTCCCAGATCTTTTCAAAACAAATGTCAACACTTCTACCCCGGTCAAACGACAGAAATTTGCAATCATCATCATCATCATCATCATCATCATCATCATCATCATCATCATTATCATCATCATCATCATCATCATCGTCATCATCAAAAAAAGTACTTCAAAGATAAGGTTATCGTTTTCGCTGTTCAAGGTTCGATTCTTTATCAGTATCCTGATGATTAACTATTTTTTTTTTAATTTTGCTAATCTCCCTGTTTAAAAACAGAGAAATGCGGACTAGTCAGCCGGAGCGACATCTTTGAAAGCTTTTAGGTTCGGATGCGGAGCATTTAAAAAGTTAAAATACTTGTTTATTTGAGGGAATGGAACACCACAAATCCAGACCGTTCCTCGTCTCCAGCATGCAACACAGTGGTGCTGACAACGATGTCTGGTTTATAGAGAAATGGGTTTGAGGTAATTCACTTGAAGCCGATGATCATGAGAACATTTTTCTTTTCGCCCATTTATTAAGTTTACTAGGATCCTTAATGAACAAGATTTTGTAAGAACATGCCAACTAGGAAAAACCTCAATTCAAAATGGCTGTTACTTTCACCAATGCTATCAACAATAATTTTACTACAAATTAATACAGTCCTTAATCAACAAATGCCTGTCTTTTTAAAGCCCCTCCAGAAGATTATATATCTAAACTTGTTTTGGGGGTTACTTTTTCAAATGGGTTTGCAAGCTATTCTACTTTCCATGTTTCAATTTAAATACTTCTTATGTTTATGCTTTATTGCTTACTTGCTTACTTAAAAGAACCCACTTGATAGCAGTTACCACACATATTGTTTATTTATGATAATTAATGCTAATACTAGGAAGCCATTTAGCTTTTTCGTGGTCTTGTGCGAGGACGAGGACGAAGAGCTCGGGGTGGTGGTTGGAGAAGCTCCCGACACCTCCAGTGTCCATTCATCTGCTCTGTAAGTGCCTGTAAATGACGTCACTACACCAAACATGTCGTGCACTTGTCTAGAAATTAAAGTTAATAATGAAACAGTGTAAACTGATTTTTTTATAGTTATTATTATTTACATGCAAGCAAAAAATAAACAAATTACGCATGCAATACAACCCCTTCATTCATTCACTCGTTCATTCATTTATTCTTCCATGCATTCATGCATTCATTTGTACGTTCGTTCACTCGTTCGTCCATTTATTCATCCGTCCACTCATCCATCAATTCATTTATTCATTCTCATTCATTCATTCATTCATTCATTCATTCATTCATTCATTCATTCATTCATTCATTCATTCATTCATTCATTCATTCATTCATCTGTCCGTCCGTCCGTCTTTCCGTCCGTCCGTTCATTCGTTCGTTTGTTTTATTATCATTATTTATTTGTTTGTTTGAAGAAATCTAACAAAAGTTTTTATCTGTCTACATACTCACCTCAAAAGCTCTACAGTATCTCCTCCGGTAGAAATATCGCTTCCAATGAATCCCACACCCCACTCGTAACGTCTTTTTTGAACTGTTCGTAATTTCACCCCACTAACGGAACTTTTCTCCACATAATTCGAAACCTATCATGATAACACACAAATTATGTTTTGGTTTTTGCTACTGAACAAGGTGAGATCAATAGTAGTAGCTTTGCGTTCGGTAACAAAACCGAATATAACAAGAACGTTTGGTCAACGTGAAATGTTTTCAGGTTACCTAAGTCACGAATTCCTAAGGAACAGTGCTGTCATATCCTGAAATTTAGACTTAGTAAGGCCTAAAAGCGAAGCTCGTCCATAAAAAATGTACATACAGCAAGTAACTGAACTACTCAGAGATATGTTTAAAGAATTTAAAAGGCTATAATATTAAAGAAATAAAAAACGCGCCCGAGTGCATTATTTGAGTTCTATAAGTACGCGGGAATTTTTAAGAACACAAGAAAAGCTCGAGTGTTCTTAAAAATCCCCAGGTGCTTATATAACTCAATAATACACGATGAGAAAGTTTTTTATTTCTCTTATGAAAAGCTAAAGAAATTGCGCGCTAAAACTCGTGACGTAAGCAGCGTGCATTATTTATGGGTTAGAGAAGGGTTAGAGACTGTTGTGAGTGTTTTGTGACAAATATACACGCACGCGCTGGCCGCACAATGAACGAGAAATTTTTAATACTGCACGAGGCGTAGCCGAGTGCAGTATTGCAAATTTCGAGTTCATTGTGAGGCCAGCAAGAGCGTGTATTTGTCAACAAAACACGAACGGACAGACTCTAACCCTTTTAATATACAATCTGAGTACACTGCAAGCGATCATCGACTTAACGAACTTCAAACAATAAGCTTAATGTTTAAAAATGAGAAGTGTAGTAGTACATAATTACACGGGATTACATCACAGCGAGAAGCTTGTTCAAAGCGAGTCGATGGCTTTCACAATCAAGCAACTACAAGCAAGTCAATCGTACACAAAAATGTATTTATTGAGCTGCAGTTTACCTTTGAAGACATTGAACATGAAAGCGCTTCAAGTTGTTTTTCTCTTCGATTTTGTTTGGTATTGGATCGTTGATAATTTGAGGAATATCGTTTTCTTCCACTTCTGCAAGCCTTGAAGCTGAAGACATTTCCAATAATGCACGATTTTTGTGCATTAATACTGCACTGTCGGAGATTGCTGACGACAGGTAAAGCAAAAACACGTGATATATTTTAACAAATTGCGCGCGTGGATTTTGGACAGTGAACGAAGATTGTATATTAAAACTCGATAAAGCACGCGCGTGACGTACGCAGCGTGCTTTATGGGACTATACCAAAATTTATGGGACTACCGTATTTACTCCAATAAGCGCCGCGGCGCTTATTAAATTTTTCGCGCCTCAAGTGCGGCGCTCATTCGAGGGCGGCGCTTATTTGAGGGCGGCGCTTATTTAAAATTTGGTCGCCGAAAAGAATTTAATATTTTGCATTAATTGAAAATAGCGTCCTTTGATTGTCAGTATTCGTCTCTTGCCGAAGAGAGAAGTGGCGCTTGCTGTCCTTGCAAAGTTCGCGGCCTACGTTGTAAGAATGTTGGATACTAATGGGTGAGCGGTAGAAACAATCACCTTGAACTGCAAAAGATCGCTTTTGATGGAAAGAAATGTCCAAATTTGTTTAAGAGTTGCTTTGTAGTACTGTTTTTAGTCAAACACAATTCCTCAAATAAGCGCCGCACTGGTATTGCGGCGCTTATTTGAGGGCGGCGCTTATTCGGGGGCGGCGCTTGTTCGAGTAGATACCAATTAAACAAAGCCTCCAGGATCTTGCGTATTTGAATGAGTGCGCCCGGAATTCAAGTAGATGTCTCGCAGGTTCTGAGACCTTAGTGGTGTCAGAATGTTCATCAATCCGAACACTGAAATTTCTTTGTGTTTCACCACAGTCACAAATGCCTTCGTTAACCACGTGGGATTTGTGGACGTTTTTGTCCTTCAGATTAAAAAGGGATTTATTTTTTTTCTTGCTCCGCAGCAAAGCATTTAATGATAATGAGAAATTTATTGCCCAACTGTTTTATTTTACTATTTTAACATCCCTAGCACGTCAGCAAAACACTTTCTTACTTTTAAGGGTTCTCTTGGACTGTTATATCATTGGCTGACTGCCTGGCAGTAAGCCAATGAAATAAAAAATGATTACTCAACCCCCGCTGTTTTCATGATCAGTTTCCCGGCAGGTGAGCTGGCGATCAACTTTGCCTCTCACAGGGTATGTGTACAGAAGCAAACTCGGCAGAAACCTATACACGTCATTATCAATTATCAAAGTAGACAATGGGTAATTTAGACAATTATTTGGTTTTAGGGTATAATATTTTCGTTGATTTAGTTTTTGAATACTCACCAGAATGACTTCACTGATAGTAATGCCAGCTGGCAGGTTAAGAATCCAGTTAACAGGTTCGTAGTTTCCAAGCACAAGTACAATGGGTCTGTCTGAATTTCCCCGGCTGATGATATTGACAGTAGCGTTACCAGTCTTCGCGGGAAATCTGTTAGTAACCTCGTACACAGCCAGTACGTGGACTTCATACTGTGTGGAACTATCCTGGGGAGCGCAACTGTATGTAGTCTGGCGCTGGTTGTTATAGCGTGGTATGGCGAGGACTGCATCAGAATTCGCAATGATTTTACATCCGTGAGCATCAGCTAACGAATCAAGAAAGTTCACATTTTGACGCATTAAATACTGGCAATAAAAGTAAAACATCACCGACAATGTTTGAAAGGGTGTTGCTGAGCGATTGGAGGATGACACTTGGCTGGGATCGGACCGTGACTACTTTTCTATTTTTGGTTCTCACCTCATTATTACTTAAGAGCACAACCCCCCTCCCCACGGGAAAAAAGCTGTGTTTCTGGTATTTTAATAGCCCAATTTCGATGTTTTTAAATTCAGCCAAAAACAATAGACATCACTACGAGGCTCCGGGGAATAAACCCCACAAACTCTATAGTTTAGTCCCCGGAGCCTCGTCCTGAGGTCTATTGTTTTAGGCTGAATTTTAATATATCGAAATTGTGGGCTATTTGCGGGACAAGGTTCACAAAATAGGCCGCCTTATTCGTATTCTCGATATTGGACTGGAATTAGCTTGCAATGGAGGCTAATGCGGGTAATCTTTTCAAATGCAAATGACCTGAAGCTGTTATTAATGATATTCCCCTGCATGAGCCTCCATTGCAAGCTAGTTTCAGTCCAGTACCGAGAATACGAATATGGTCTATTCAAAAGAAATACTGATAGGGAAAAAATAAGGAACACGAGGAAACAAAGGACCCCTAGGAGGGGCTCACTTTTGCGCTTGTTAAATTTCCTTGAATTGTAGAAGGTTAGTGAACGGAATAATATAAAAAGTACCGTTTACATAGGATAAAAATAGGTCACCAAGGGTGACATGAGTCTAATGCCGTATGGCATAGTGATACAGATTGCGCGGTTTTCGTAAGCCGGTTAAAATTGGTTAGAGGTTTGTGTTCGGGAGTTTAATTTAAAATGCTTATAGCAAGCTAGGGGCATCGTGGATGATTATGGATGAAAACGAAACAGTCATAAATGTTATATGCTTCACAAAATTTAAAGTATGAACAGGAGTTGATGTTACTTCTTCCGTATTGTCCGTAAAGCAGAAACGATTAAACATTTGGACAAGATTGCGTGACGATTTACAAAAAGCATGTTCATTACAACAAGGGTTGAAGAACTTCACATCGTTTTCTTTCAGATTTTTCACCATTTTGATGATGACTCTTGAAACAGATTTTGCAATAAAAGCACTTGAAATAGTGACTGTTACTCCATTGTACTGTAAGCACTTAGTGACAGATTTTCCTAAAAACGGGTGTAAATGCTCACGTCAATATAATGATGACCTTTTGAACGCTGGAAACTAGGCAATTATTATCGAGCTACCATACACAGGAGCGAAGACTGTTTATCATGATGTACAAATTTCGCGAATCATCACTTCCATATCAATGTAACCATTTTATGATTTTTCTAGCTGTAAGAAGAACTTAAGATCTCTGAGAGTCGTAAAAGCATGAAATTCGATTTCAGTGTATGGCAAAGGCCGGGACAGTGTAATACTGCAAAGCGGCCAAACAAACGCATTTTGATTTAGTCGCGTAACTTGATTTACATTTATCCATGTACATCTTTTATTTTTGAAGGTTTTTGTTTGCACTGTAAAGAAAAAATTGGTCAAAATTCGAATGACTTAAATACAAAAACCGAGGTAAAGTTTTCTATTTTTTAAAACAAAATAAATATTTGGTCGCATTGTGTAAATAAACGCGAGTCGCCGTCGAAATATTTTTTCTCAAAGACGTCTTGCTTTTTAAGCAAGACGAAAACACAAGTGCTTAACTGAACTGAAAACGAAGATTTATTTTCACAAAAAGCTTACAAATGTCTTAACTGGAAAATTATTTCGTCCTGTTCAAGTGTTGAATAATCGTGACTTGAGAAAGAACTTTTAATTATGCGTGGGAACACGTGTCGCTGATTGGCTGTTTTTAATTGAAACTAATCGTGCGTGTCCGTACGGAGTCCGTTCTTGCAGCTGATCATTGTTTTCTACATTACAGCGAACGATTATCGATCCCGAACCATTCCCTTGGGATTGCTAACAGCTTTTTCATATAACAAAGAGTCTAATGCGCATGCGCAAAGCGCACGCAAGCATTAGACTCAAAAATCGAAGCTCAACTTACGCAAGCAAGTATTGGAATTGTAGTCTTTTCCAGAGCAGACGCAGTACCCATCTTTGCAGGCAGCATTCATTTTATCATTGCCAGGGCAATCGTTGCAGCAACATCTCGTTCTGCCGTCTGTGCTGAAGTTTTCATGTCTTGAACCTGTCGAAGTACGCATTTGATAGTATTTATATCAGAATTAATTTGTAATCCATAACTGTTAATATCTGAATGACTGAGTGATATTTTGTGTTATATAAAGAACAGACTCTCTCTCTGCGGAACAACTGTTTGTTAAGCCTTTGGTTATGAACAAAGAAAAAATAATGTTAGATACCGATTGGAGAAGATACATTTTGTAACGCCAGTGTCCATTCGTCTGCTATGTAAGTGCCTGTAAATGATGTTATTACACCATATAAAGCGCACATTTGTCTAAAGAAGGAAAATATAGGTTAATGTATATACAATCCAAGACCACAACTAGTTACGCTAAACTCCCTGTAAATACATGCACTCCTGTTCGCGTATTGCATATATCGATTCTGTAAAATCTTGATGTCTCGAACCTCCAAAACAAAAACGAGAATTCGTATGAATGATGATTTTGAGATACTATACATAAATAAGTAAAAACAAACGACATAATATCGTCCCGATAACTTGGCAATCGATGGCAACCTCATGACGCCATTATACAGGGAATGAGAGAAAATTTTCAAATGCGAGTTCGTAAGAGTTTGTCCTGTGAATTTGCATAACGGAGGTAGCAATACAAAGACTTGAGCACGGAATGAGTCGGTTTGCACGTTCAATCGCAGTCTCAATTGCTTTATATAAAGCATTTCGTTGACAAGAAATACCTGAACTAAAGGAAAGTTGTATTTTACCGCATGTTTGCTTGTTTCTTTGTTTGAAATGAGCAAATTCAAATGCACAATAGAGTCTACTTACTTCAGAAGCCCCACTGTATCTCCTCCCTCTGTATCGCTTCCAAATCCCCTACTCCACTTTGAATCCTTGGTGTCCTTTTTTTCAACCACTTGCACTTGATTCACGTCTCCACTAACAGAACTTTCATCGATATAATAAGCAACCTACCAATATAAGAGGAATTGCCCACTACATGTTTTTTTTTCTCTTAAAAACTTTTGTGATATAATTTTTTTTCCAGACGAAATTAACGATTTTTTTTAAGATATCCCCTTAAAGTTAGACCCCATTTATACCCCTGTAAAGAGGGTCTAGTGTATCACTTTCTTGGGTAAAGGTTATCGTAAAATAACAAAATGATGACATCATTTTACTGCATGCCCGGGGGGGGGGGGGTACTTGACCTTTGTTTAGGTATAGGGGTGCCGCTGGAGGTTTGAAACCCTGACCCTGTTTAGGACAGTGAAAACTTAAAATACCTACCCTGTGTAAGACAACAAGCCCTATTTTAAGACCCTATTTAGGACAAAGGACAACATCAACAATAACTTACGCTTTATTGTGATTGCGTCCCGTACGCGATGTTCGACGCATTGAACTGCAAACACCGATCCCAGCAAATAAAATAATGCTTTTCATTGAAGCGAAAGCGAAAACAATACAAATACTTGAGGACAGTCTTGCAGCCATACCCTGTCTAGGACAGGTTCAGGCCCTGTTTAGGACAGAGGAGCTTGAAATTATATACCCTGTTCAGGACGGGAGGAGTAAAAACCCATACCCTATCCAGCGGCACGTCCCCGTATAGGCCGTATAGGGGAGTGCCCCCCCCCCCCCCCCCCGGGACCGCATGTTTTCTCGGCGTCCTTATATACCCCATCTTTGATAAGCCAGTTTGGATTTCACAATTTCTTTATGAAGTCAGAAGTAGCATAAATCGATAAGAAATACTTTCAAAACAAAGATGCTTATAATTAATTAATACTACCAAAACACACAAGAAACCTTGGAAAAAAATATATAAAAATGAAAAATTGTGTCGAAACTATCGATATGTACAAACTTGTACATATCGATACATTGTGTTCAAACATTGTGTGTGTACATTGTGTTCAAACATATTGTGTGTGTACATTGTGTTCAAACATTGTGTGTGTACATTTGGTACATTGTGGACAAACTTTGTTTGTACATTGTGTACATTGTATACAAACACTACATTGTGTACAAAGGTTAAAAAGTTATGAAAGGTTTGTTCGATGAGCGATTAGTTTTAATTGCTTTTAACTCAGTGTTAGTTGCTATCTGACCTCCCAGAAAAAACAAGAATACCTAAGAGCGGATCCAAGATGGTGGCTGCTCGGAAATTTTGGCCTAATCCTCATATCCTGTGACGTCATGATTACATTTAACAGAGCTGAAAGGGAACATTTGTATAACTTTAACTGTTTGTTTAGAGCAGGGTGTTGCCTCTGAATAAGCCGTTGTGCTTGTGTACTTACCAGAATAACTTTACTGATGGTAATGCCAGGTGGTAATTTGAGAATCCAGTTAACAGGTTGGTAGCTTCCAAGCACGAGTATGATAGATCTATTTGTCTTTGTGGGACCAACAATTTTGACAGTAGCGTCACCTGCTTTAGGAGGATCTTCGTTGATAACCTCGTGCACATCCAGCACGTGAACTTCATACTGAGTGGAACTGTTAGTAGGAGTGCAGCTAAAAGTTGTCCGATACTGCTCTTTCCGTGGTATGGCAAGAGCCGTGTCACTGTTCTCGACAATTTTGCACCCATATGCATCAGCTAAAGTAATGAGAAACTTAACAATTATTGAATTATCACAAGTCATCGTGGTGACACGTGAAAAGGTCAAAAACATGAGTTGGTGTGAGTGACAATTATTTGTGCCTCATGGCCAGTGAATAGCACGTACGTTACCCAACCCTTTTCCTGCTCCTTTAGCATCAAGACAATTTATTTATTGTCAGGAAAACCTAGGTTGCGGTAGGTACTGAACGACTCTACGTTTAGGGGCTAAGAGCCTGTTTTCTAGAGAAAAACTGTCCTTGGTAGTGGTTTTTTAGCTTGTGAATTTTAAGTTTTAACTTTAAGCTTGTGGATTTTAAATTTTACCAAATTTTTAATGATATTGCAATGCCCAATTGAAAATTTCTTAATTGTTAATTGCGCAATATATGTAAATTTTTATTATTATTATTATTATTATTATTATTATTATTATTATTATTATTATTATTATTTTTTTTTTTTTTTTTTTTCAATTTTTATAATATATAATATAAAAAAAAAAAAAAAAAATATTATTATTATTATTATTATTATTTATTGTGTATCCTACAAGCGAGGCCACTAAAGGAAGACAGAGGGCCCTTTGTAACAGCGAAAAAAAGGTAGGGAAAAAGGTATCTTGAGATCTCCTCTACAACGATTTATACCATGCCATAGAAAATACAGCCAATCAGAATACAGGAAAGCCGTTGTATATTCGACGGTATTCAACCCAACCTTCCCATCGTGCGCTGCGATTGTATTCTCGACGAAATTTAGTAAGCGTATTTTCTATGGCATGGTATAAAATAGTTATACAACACTCGCCTAAAGGCTCGTGTGTATACCGAGAAAATACAAGTGACTCGTGGGATATTCCATAGTATACCACTCGAAAGCGTTGCATAACTAGTATATACAAAATTCCAACAGAAACCCATAAGGGTTGAAACGTGTAACTCCCTATGATTCGCATTGTACAAAGCGTTTGCACATTCGTTTACACTAAGTACCATATTTGGAAAATCCCGAAAATCACTAAGTACCATATTTGGATTAAATTCACAGCGCGCGCTAGCTCGCGCTCGATGGCGTAATCTTGTTTTTGAACAAGCTTGGTTTAATAAAGTTAAATTTGGTTAAATTCTCCTTTTTCATCTTCATGAGGTAGTCTGGAGAACTTCGCTTTGATACACTTAAATAACCTCATTAATAATTCATAAAGAAAATACAAAAGAAATTAATGTTTAATGCATGTCTTTATATCTGATAAAGACACGGCTAAACTTTACGTCCAATTTTCTAGGCCAAAATAATCACAAATCTAAATATTGGTGCAAGAATGAGTCGATGACCTACATCAGAAGATGTTTAAGCCGTTCAATAAATTCGCAGTTCGTGTTTTATCAAGTCTAAAACACGAGGCGTAGCCGAGTGTTTTAAACGTGATAAAACACTGCTGCTCATTTATTAAACATTACTTAATGAATTACTTTAGTTTCTGTAAGAAATTTACGGCGTTTAGGTCGAAATTCAAGCAACTTACCGCAAAACCAAAAATTATGTTGCGTGTTTCATTACGTGTATAAAGTATTCGCGTACAAATTGTTCGTGTTTCCAAATATGGTACTTAGCGAAAAAAAAAAAAAAAAAAAAAAAAAAAAAAAAGGGGAGGAAAAAAAGAGAAAAAAAAAAAAAAAGACAAAAACAACCGTTTGATCAGCTTAAAATGAATATTCAAACGCTGTGCGCGCGCGTTACACGTTTCAACCCTTATGGGTTTCTGATTCCAATGAATACCCAGGCCTGTTGGTCTTAACGCTTTAATCCGACAACTAATTGAAATGGATGTATGTGTCTTGTGTTGACATATGTGCCAGGTTTTTGCCGCCGATTTGTTCAGAACAATTAGGACAACTTACGCAAGCAGGTGTTGTAATCGTAATGTTGTCCAGTACAGACACAGTACCCGTCTTTGCAGATAGCCTTCGTGTTTCTTCTTTCGCCAGGACAGCTGTTAGAGGAGCCAAAGCACTTCTCCCGCTGACACAAAACGTCGGTTAAGCAAGAAACTAAGACGATTACGATACCAAAGGCAAACGTATTCGTGTACATGATTGCTGGTGTCTTTCTATGAAGAAAAATAGTAATGTTAGTCCAGGTAAGCTGTGGAATGCCCCCCCGGGGGGGGGGGTATTCCCTATAATGGCCTATACGGGGAGGCTCCGCCCGAAAGGATTACCTTTTTCAGGCTTCAGATATATAAAAGGGTAGAGATTTCACAAGTTTAGGTATATGAAAGGGTAGGAAATTCTGCCATTAAGATATTTAAAAAGGCCTTTAAATTAAATATTTCGAGCAGACGCAACTTATGGTTGTATCGTCTTAATTTATTAAGCGCTACATAAAAATGTCAATAAAACGTCCTGTTTTAAGTATATGTCATGTCGTGTAGGTATATGAAAGGGGTACCTTTTTTCTATAAAAGGTATACGAATGGGATGCTTTTTCTGTCAAAATGGTATATAAAAGGGTAAGGGGATGGACCTTGGGGCGGAGCCTCCCCGTATAAAACGTTTTTGAGTCTCCCCCCCCCCGGGGGGGGGCGGCCTTGAACGACATGATGCACAGTCCAAATGGGAAGGGTGTTCCCGTGTTACCAGGAGCCCCAATTTCTTTAATGTTATTTTTCTGCAGTACATGTCCACGGATCCTAAAAACGATAATAATCTTATAACCTAAACATATAAACAAGTTTTAAAAACTGCAGCTTACCTCGCTACAATTGTTTGTTTCTTTTCTCCTCGTGTGATTTTTGGGCCGATTTATGGTTATTTGGTGGTTTTTAATTCTACCGTTTGTCCTTTAATTCACCCCAGAACAAGACCAAAAAACTGTACGTACGAGGTAACTAGCTTGTTATTAAAAGAGTCATTAAAAGAGTTATGAAGCTCGTTTAATTTTTTTTTTGTATTTTAAGAATATAACCTTCTTCTCTCATCTAAATCCAAAGAATTCGTAGCGCACATTAGGGGCGCTCATATCACGAGCTGAGGTCGTACTCAAGTTTCGACAATAGATTTCATATGTCCTTCATAGCCTAACTTCTTTTACATAATTTCACCTTCCTTTTAGCCCGAATCCCAAGCTAGTACCACTCCCCGGGAGCGGTGAGAGGTGGCTGTATTCGATGGCCAACAGACAAATATCGAACAGTTTTAAAGACCTTCGACAGACCAAATTAGAAGAACACATTTTCGGGTGCTGAACACTGCATTATCACAAAAGAAAACAAAAATCGAACAATACCGCAATACCGCGAAAAAAATAGGAAAATACCGCAGGGTCAAAGTATAAATAGTTGGCTGTTTGTCGTCGCGAGGGCAAAACCAAGGCAAAGCCTAGCGGCCGGACAAGTAAAGGAATGACACGAATTTTAAAAAGTTGTTAAAAAAGTAAAATTGTAGATTAACTAAAGCTTCTTACAATCATTTTTAGTGGAATAACCACCCCCCAAGGGAAAAGAAAAATGGTTGGAGAAATTGGGAAGTTTGAAAATTGGGGGTAAAATTGCAGTGTTCGACTGAAAATCGGGATTCTACTATACTACCATATTACATATTAATAACTCGTGTGGGATAAGACTGTAATAAGACTGTTTCAGCTTGTTTCGAAAACGACCAGCTGCAGAAACCCGAAAATGGTTACTGAAACGTGAAGGAGAGGTTTTTTATACTGACCACCATGGACAAAAACGCTAAGAAAATGCATCCTGCAAATTTGGAGAATATCATAAAACCGCAATTCAAGATCAAATTTTTCTTTTTAAAGGACGTGAACATAAACTGCGAGATTTATAGAAAAATCTAGCGTCAAAGCTAAGCTAAGGGCCGCGGCGCTCCTCATGTTTTTACCCAGGTGCCACGCCTTTCCATTTCGTCGATTTAATGGCGGGATTAAATTTCTGCACGTTCGTCGTATCTCAGTGACGAAACTGAAGAGTCTGGACGATTGCTCGTAGTCTTCTCTGATGGATCACAAAAAACTGGATTGAAAAAAGCCACTGGAAAAGCGATTCAGACCACTATCAATAATACTGCTCGCGCTCAAAAACTTAGCACCACCGAGTGAGTCCGGCTAAAACTAAAAAAAAAAATATTTGTGCCTGAAAAGGTTGCTGTAGACCGTGATGTTTCGTATTTTAATATAATGGCTGATTTTACTTACTCAGTGGGCCTAATGCCGGGAGTGTTTCATTTAAAAAACTGCATAAATTTTTATTATAATACTATTTGCGATAATAAATGTCTTTACTACAAAATCTTGACCGATGTAATATTTTTAGAGCAGAACATTTCTGCATTGTCACTGTGGTCAAACAGTCGATATTCGACC